>NW_022639533.1:613745-636281 GCF_010583005.1 Odontomachus brunneus
GCGGAGGCGGGAGGTCGCGTACACGTTTTTCGAGACGACCGAGCGAAAGCGTCATTTTCTCCGGGACGCGTACGACACCGCAAAAATGCAAAATAATGAAATGCAGCGCATCTCGTTGCCTAAGCGATGTAAATATAAAAGAAAAAAATGATCGAAACAACTCGAGTCGAGTTGAGAAGGGAGCAAATTACTTTTTCGGGCTAAGGAAGCGCAACATTATTTGGGAATTTGTTCAAGGGAAACTATTGAGTGAATATATTTAAATTTCATATTTGTAATTAAGTAATATATATTTTTCAATATAATTTAGTAATATAATTTTTTCAGTTAAACAAAAAAATTAATTTTTTGTTTTTACACGGAAATGGCATTTGTTCTGAGCTTGCAGCTTTTATATGCTTTTCTGATTCCATTTACGCGTGTATAATAGTCTAGTCAGAACAATGAAAACAATTTTTTATAAAGTAGCGCGTAGTAATTGTAATTTCGTGGGCCAGAATTTTTTTATTTTCAGATAAATGAGAACTTTTTGGCTCATTTAAAAAAAAATTAAAATTCTTCGTTAAAATTCGCTTCTGTTTTATTTTATAAAAAAATCTTAAGTGAAAATAAAAATTCCGGCCCGAGAGATTACAGTTATAACAATACTTTATAAGAAACATTTTCCATTTTCTCAATTGAACTATTATACTCGGAGAGAGAATGTGTAGTAAAAAGTACGTTAAAGTTATATTTCTCCTTGCAATGTTTTTTGTAAAGTTGGACGGTGCTGAAATTGTAGTGTAAATTACTGTAGAAGTAACTAATTTGACGGTCAGCGATACGACAACATACGATACAAGAAAAGAAACATTCAAGCAATTATAGCAATTTTTTTGAAAAAATCAAACATATTTAATATTTTTCGACGAATGTACAGTAATTTCGATCGTATACGCGATCCGAGATCACAACAATTTCGTCGCAATCTTTACTACAATATTTTCCTCGATGTATGGCACTTTGTCTTTGTCCCCGTCGCCCGGGAACGGCGCGAAAGCTCTCCGGCGATGCGCGCGTTATGTCGCGATCCGCTGCCTCCCCCTCCCCTCCTCTATCTCTGACATCGTTTACGCTACAACCGTAAAAGAAATAAGTCCCGGCGCGATATATCCGTTAATGGATCAAGCCGTTCGCCTGGAAGGTGCACTTACCGCGCTCTTTTGTTCCACTTATGCCATCAACCGTAAGAAACGGTCGCGCGAGTCGTAATTAAACGAAACTAACGGCGCGTCCTGTGTGTACATACACATATTGTTAACTATGGGAGAGCCGGGGGGAAAAAAAAGAGAAAGAAATTAGGCGCGACCGCGAAAAGAGCTGCTGCGCCGAATGCGACGACGCGAACGGCGCCTCTCATTGTCTCGCGTCTGTGTGTACACGTCTACTTGCGTCGCGTTTGTCACGCCGCCTGGCGTGCGATCATTTCTCACGTATATCCTACACGGAAAAAAAGGTTTGGTTGAATTAACCAAATATCTGGTCGATTATGAACGATCCAGAAATTCCGATTGAAGTAACCCGAATTCTGTTTAAGTTAACAAGATGTTCGGTTGACAGAATTCGAGTTACAATCGGAATTTCTGGATCGTTCATATTTGACCAGATATTTGGTTAATTCGGCCAAACCTTTTTTTCCGTGTACAAAGAAAAAACGCATCACCGGCGGGGTGGGAGAGCGAGGAGTCGTTAAGAAACGGCGATATCTTCAAACGCCATCGAATTAGTCAGCAGGGTCGGTGAAATTTATTCGTCGCGTTACACCGTATTCCGCGCATTTAATTGCACACCGCTAACGACTCCGAGAGGGCGTGTTATCGGTGCGTGTGTCGGCTTGTCGGAACAGCGAGAGAGGAGCGCTATATACTACATTGTGCCGGCAATAAAATCGCTAATCCGCCGATAAACGCATTTGAATCGGGGCCAACTATTTATAATTCCGTTGGAACACTCTTAGTTGAGTTATGGTCGAGCTCGATATTGTGTTCGCGCGATCGATTGATACGTGCACGCGCGCGCACACACACACACACACACACGCGCGCGCGCGCGCCATGTTATAACGCGCGAAACACGAATATCTTTTTTCTGCCTTTTCTCCTGTTTCAACGCGCATTCTCGAGGTCGGATTGTCAGTCTGGCTCGTCGCCGCGATATTTCGTCGAGGGAGTCGGATAATCCGGCGATTTGCACGATAATTAGTAATTATCGCGGCTCCATGGCGCGCCGGTGACGCAACGTTTACGCAACGCGAATCAGACGCGTCATTATAGAACGAACTTACGACAACAATGACTGCGACAATAACGATAATAGGTATTGTGATTCAATTGCGTGCGATTTAACACCGCGCACGCCCGTTAATTACGTAAGCCGATCGAAACCGTCGGCTGTTCTCTTTGGTCTTTCCTCACTTTCGAGCGTGCCTTTCCGGATAAAGAGAGTAAGGGGAAAAAAGGAGTGCGACACAAACAACGGCCAAAAAATTACCAAGTGATAACGCAGAAGATAACGTCGTGATAAAGCGGATCTTTGTGCAGGTTTTACTTCTCGTCAGTGTTAGTCGGTTAAAATTTTCTTTGATCGAAATCGGCAAATCAACAATCAAAATTCATCAATTGTTATGTATAAAAACACAAATAATTTAATTGATTGTTAAAATTAATTATTAATCAGTGTATAACCAATAAATCACATATGAGAGTTTGATCAATAGTCAATTTCATCAGTCGACGAAATCACACGTGATTTCTGCTTGTTTTCCGGGTTTGGACCGCGTCTTCTTTGAAACAGTTTCAATTCGCCCTGCTGCCCTGAAGAAGTGAACTGGAAACGTCGAAACCAAGTATAAGGGAGAAAGGCGATCCAAGCCCGGAAAACAAGCGAAGTATCAGACAACATCGCAAAAGCCATGAGATTACCAAATCACTCGTGATTTTATCTTGATTGTTGATTTGCCGATTATTTCAGCGAAGGAAAATTTCAATCGACCAGCACACTGCCACACACTGCCTTTCGTTCGTTTTTGGAAATTCTGTTTTGGAGTTTCTTCGCGTCTGCGATGGCAATCGATCGCGAAAACGTCGCCGCGACACGGTTTCTGTCGCGTGTTTTTACGTCTCCGGGGAAAAGCGTGCGCGTGCGCGCACACGCGAGCCGTGAAATTATGCGGTGGGACCGATCGGTTTTTCAGGCGATCGAACGGGTACGAATTACAATTTCAAAATCATCGTTAAAATGCATGAGTTCTCGCGACTACGTCGACAACGACGACAACGACAACGACGACGAAGAAATATCGAGAGAAGAAGGCAAAGGTTCTGAACGTGTAATCGCTCGAGTCCGAACGAATCGTTGCAAAAATACAAAAAAGTAATTAATCGTGATAAGGTACGCATTAAGTCGGTAACAGCGGCGTATTTTAACGTTTGCGCGATTAACGAGAATTTTACTGCGTTCTTTTCTCTCTGTGTTACGCATTAATCGCGCCACTCCGAATGCTTTAATCGCGACGTGAGTTGCGCGAATGAGTTGTTTTTGTTTAATGTAACACGTTATTCGGAATAAACGTGGATAATCAAAATCGAGGAGACGCACGCGCGCGCGCGAAGGTTTACGCCGCCGCGGGTCGAAATTTGAATAGTAGCCGTCCTTCGTCCGCTCCGCGGCGTCTCGTGGCCATAATCGGCGTGAATTCTCTCGACAGATCCATTTCTTTTTTTTTTTTCTACGTCAGCTGCGTAGCTACGTACGTTCGCGGGCTCCGCAGCAATATTACGGGCTTTTCTCTATCGTGACTATAAATACCACGAGTGCCAACACACGTTTGGAAGAGATCGTGCGAACGACCACTGATCACGAAATCGCACAAATAATGTATTCCTATGGCTCTGATGCTGATAACGCGGATACTTCCTGCATTTGCGTCGTAATTTCGACACGAGTGGTAAAAATGTTGCCGTGGCGCGAAAACATAACGGGCTCGTTCAAAGATAAATATCTGCGCGCAAAAAGAATGTACGCTATAAGATAAAAAAGAAAAAAAAACAGGCTTCACCGAAGCAATTCGAAACGAGTTAAACGAATTTCAGTGTTATATATGACGAACTAAATGCCTTAATTTCTTCGTGTTCCCTTCATCTCTTCTTGTATAGAAAAAGCTGAAAATTTAGTTCAATAAAATGATCACATATTCGAAAAATCAAGTTATTTCGCGTATTTACACTGAGAGAATATAACGCGTTTGATACCTGTGACTATAATTACACATAATGAAATAATCATAAAATAACATATTTATAGCTTATTAATTATTTTTACTTTATTTATATTTATTTTATTTGTCTATTTATTTTAATAATTTTAGGGAGATAACCACTTTTTTCTCTCAAATATAACACCACGTTTGATTTTCTAAACCTTTCAATCGGAGGTAGAATTACCAGTTTTATGTCGCCTGACCAATTTTTGTAGTTTCATCGACTTTTTCTGCAGTTAGATCAACGTGAAAGAACATCTGTATCATGCACATAACTACCTTTCGATTTCGTTTAGCTTTTACCGTCGACTGAACCGCGCAGCTAAAATTTTTACGTGTGCGTCAAATTTCCACAATGACCGACCGGAATGAATTTTTGCACCATTGTTCGTTGCTTGTGCGCGAAATATTTACGTAACCCTGAGACTTTTTATTCGATTTTCTTTTTCTCAGCGGAGTGGTTTCAGCGGAGTGCTCAAGCAGGCTTATGTTATTGCTTTCAGGATACCACGGCGGAGCACCGTTCGTCCTCGGCTGCGACGCAGTATAGCCGCGGGTGAGTCTTTTTTGTCCTGATCCTCCGTCGGTGATGTAGTTTCGTGACGTAAGTATAGTCACGGTAGATCTGCGTTCTTTTGCGCGCTCGGCAGTGTGTACCTTCGCGATAATCGCCAACAGGTTCAAGAGAATTTAGGATCTGTTTATCCAGACATACGCGCACACACTTGCCTGAATTTGCGCGTTGTCTTAATGAAAACTTGGGGAAAATACGCAATTGTCGTCGAGGTCGATTGAGCAACGCGGAGATTCCGCGCCATTATCTGCAGATTAGCATTGTTTCGCATCGAGATTACAATATAAGTCGCAATGATGTAACACACGATTTCTTGCGTATGTGTGCGCGCGCGTATTCGCGCACGCGAGAGGGAGAGGTTACGTCTTTTTTACGTGAAATATTCGACACGCTATCGATTACGCATGAATAGCGCGACAGACGAAGGGATTTCACCTGTGTTACGTAACCGCCGTCGGTTTACAAGGACTTACATAATTACCCGAGCAAATTAAACGGAAAACGCGGCCTGCGGGTAACGGCTCTCCGTCGCGTTATGTGAGGATCTATCGGTATCACCGTGCGCGAGACACGCGTATCAATGGCTTTAACAATACGTGCGATATTAATAATTGCTCGGGCCGGTGAGCGCGGGGTGCGCGAGAGCCACGTGCATGCGATGGGCGCAGCCACGTGCTGTGTTACGCGAGCGAGGTGTGGATCACGTTGCGTCGTTGGCATTGATATCGACGGCGAAGAAAAAAAAAAAGAGGAAAAAAGGGGGAATTGCGACGGGAAAATGGGTCGGCGCGGCTCGCCGACTCCTCCGCACCCACTTCGCAAACAGGCGGGGAATTTTTCGTCGGGCTACACGCGACGAGGTAAACACGCGCGTGCGCGTGCGCCGAGTCGTCGTCAAAGACCATCGCCGACACCATCTCCTGGGTTAACGACGAGCGTTAACGGCGATTGCGTCGCCGGGATTATACGCAGAATGCCGAGGATTTACGATTTGTTTTTCAGTTCCGTCGATCGCGCTCGTACGATAATCGACGCGAGGAGGTGAGGCGAAGCGCATTTTTATCATGAGGTGGTTTCGGCGGTTGATGAAGGCTGTAGGTTTGGTTGAAGGTTTCGATGGGGGGGAGAGAAAGAGAGAGAGAGAGAGACATCACGCGCGATTGAATTGTTTGAATCGTATGGCCGTCTGAAAGTAGGGAAGGTCGGAACAGGTTGATTATGCGTTCTTGTTTTTATTGTGGAAAAAACGGTGGAAAAGAGGAAATATCCTTGCTGAGACACTTTACCTTGAGCTTGATTCAATATCGGGCATTAATCGGTGAAAATTTTCCTCGGCTAAAATAATCAGATCGATAAAAAAAGTTAATCAATCATGTCATGTACAAAATCACAAACAATTTTATCGATTGATGAAATTTCGACTAGGGATTGGAAAAGAGGAAGGTCTGATTTCCAACGCGCCAATATAACAATCAGCTGTTTGGAAAGTTCTAACACCGAAATGCTCAAAGGTGTGCGAAATCTGCCCCGGTTTCCGCTAACGATCAGGATAATGAGCAGCGCTCAGGAGCCGCGGACTCGTTTGAGCGCTCGCGCATTCGAATTACCGTCCGGCGAAATTGCGTAAGAAAAACGCGGGTCGGAGCCGAGGTTTCCCGCGGGCATCGCCGCGAGACAATGACGACGAGAGAGGCCCACGAAGTAGCGGGCGACCCGGCGAGAATCCTGTTCTCGACGCGAGGCGACGGAACGAACGAGAATGCTCTCGTCTCTCGAGAGCGAGAGAAATACGCGGATCCGATTCCCATCCGCTCCCCCTTGTCCCTCCCCTCGGCTCGTCATCGCTCGCTCCGGCAACTGGACGGAGAAAAACGTTTCTACGAACGAATCTCCTCGAGCCTCGGCGCATTTTTCGAAGGGGAGATCGTTCCCATTCTACCTCCCCCTCACCCTCCTCCTCCGCTCCGGCCCTTCGCCGCATCAATTCACGATCCGTGGAAAGACTGCGCCGGCCGAAAGTCAGCCGAAGAAAATCTGTAATCGGCCGAGAGTCCTCTCTTCTCTTAATAAATCATCGTGCCGATTATATCCCCCGTTGTTCGCGTCGCTCGATACCGCGCTGAATAATTCCGCGCTCGACCCGCTTGTCTTTCCTTCTCCTCCTCCTCCTCTTCCTCCTTCTTCTTCTCCTTCTCCTCCTCCCAATCGCGTTTTTCTAGCGATCGACTGTATCGTCGTTCTCGCGAGTTTCTTTCTCTCCTCTCTCGCTAAACGACTTCGGCCTCCTTCCGACATCGCGACGCGATTGAAACAACAAGCACGACGGCGAGTAGGGAGGTAGGCAGACAAGACAGGCAGGCAGAGTGAGAGGAAGGGAGGGGGGAGGGAGGGAAAGGTGCCGTGGGAAAAGCGGTAAAATGCGAAGTCGGTAGTCGCGTCCGACGTGGCGAACTCGCTCGCGGAACCTTTTGCTCCGCCGTCGGCAGGTTCGTCGACCGCGATGCGCTCAACAATCGCGCCCGTTTCCTCGCCTCTTTTTACCTCACTGCTCCTTTATTACTCCGGGGTGAGTCGCGCCCGAGAAAGTTTGCGCGTGGTCTGCAAACCCCGCAGGGTAATGCGGTTTGTTGTGTAGTTGAAGTAATTCATAATGGCAGTGTCAATTCTCCCGGCCCACCCGAGTACTTCGGGCATTATATTCGGGTACCCGGATATTCGGCTATCTCCCACGTTGCCTGAGCATCCGGGTATTTATTCGCATCGGAGTCATTGCACGCATAGAAATATCAACGAAAAGTGGATGGTTCATGAAATATTTTCTGACGTCAGCATATATCGAAAAATAGAAAATATTTGAACAAACATTTGAAATATTTTTGTCAAAACGAAATATGAAGTATTTCCTTTATGTATTATTTTGTGTGGTTCACTATTCGCGTTGACTTCACCTTCGTACTTTTATACGCAGATCGACTGTGGGACTTCTCCCTCGAAGCAAAATACATAATTGCCATGGAAGTCCCTTAAAGGCTGCAGCGCAGAAATCGAAGTTACTTGAATACAAAAGCGCGTAAATTATAGATTTATCGTTCGTAATTGCTGTTCGTAAAAGCGATCTTTTTCACTTTAGAGAATTTCACTGTCAATTACGTTTTTTGTTTAAAAAAAGAGTTCCTTAAAGATTGCAGTCCAAATCTCTCAAGCGCTCTTGTAATTAAAAAAAAATCATAATTTAAAAGAAAATCTTGTAGACAAAAGTTGTTTGTATGGTAATGTAGTATTGCGGAAATAATTTGTTCTATATAAATATTTACTATTTTTTTGATATTTTTTCTCTCAGTGTAGTACCCGCGGATTTGGGTACCTAAACACACATATACACACATCCGTGTATGGAAATATCCTTTTATACTGCCAGCAATTTATTACTGACAGCAGTTGATGCTGACAGCATTAATTCGTAATACACACCTTCCGTTCCGTGACGTTCCGTAAGTTGGCGGAGGATCCCATCATCATCGTACGTGGCGTATGACGCGAAGGATGCGACAATCAAGTTCTCCGGGCGAGAGAATTACTTGGCCGATAAATAGACTACGCGGCTGGCAGACCCGAGCCGCGTCTCGTCTCCCTTGCAACGTTCTTATTTATTCCGCACACGTCGTCGACTTTGTTTACAAATTGGCGCGCCGATAGGCAGGACGTCGCTTGCGAGCATATTTGTTTATAAATAAGTCCCCGCCGTGATTGATCTTGCGACGACGCGGGTGCAGGCTGCATAAAATAGACACGTGACGCAAATGAGACGCGGGAAAGGGTTCGCAATAGGTCACGGGCTCACGTGGGGTGTGAATGGCGAATTATTAATAATAAAAATTGATTGCTTCGAACGAGAGCTCATTTCAGCCAATCTCTGTGGATGACATAATCGAATCCTCGAAACCGCTAATCAAACGCGAACAATCACCCTCCTTCTGCTGCTCCTGCTGCTCCTCTTCCTCCTTTTCCTTCTCCTCCTTCTCCTCGCAACGACTTGCACTTTGCGACGATTTGCGTAAGTCCGGAAACTTTGCTCATCTGCAAAATGTCGCGTTTTCGTTGCGAATTCCTCCCGTTCTTTGTTATTCAGTGCGATGTCGATCAAGTTTTCTTGAGTTGGATATCGCGGACGATAAAACGTGAATGTCCACGACACGGTTTAATTTCGAGCTACATATAACGTTGCAAGAATGGTAATCAAACGTCTGTCTATCAGAACGCGTACCAACGCGCGAACATATCCTTTTTTCTCGCCATGTCTCGGTTTACGCGAGTCAATGATCTTACGACTGATATCACGATCGAGACTATCCAATAGAAGTTTCCCTGCGAAGTTGTTTGTGTAACGAATGTGTCCGTAAAACAAATTAATTATTTTTCATCCCGGACAGGGTCTTATCGATCGCGCGCGCACGCGCGCGTCGTGGAAATTTTTATGCGGCCGCTTAAGCGTCGTTGGCCAGCAACGGAACCTCGTACACTGATATTCATTAACTCTTATTGTGCACTGTGGGGTCAAATAGACCCCAGAAAAAATAAATAAATAAAATAAATAGAAGAAATAAAGTAAATCTATAAAAAAAATAGAAAATAAAATAAAATATATTAAAATAAATCTATATATTTTGGAAAAACTGTTTGCTTTTTTTCACAAAAATCCTAATTTTGATATTCAAAATAAATATCTTTTTTGAAAATCCTGCTATTGTACTAATTTTTTTCTTAAAAAGATATGTCTTGAGAGTAATTTCTTAAAATTTTACCTTTGAAATATCAAAAATTGTGTCAGTTATGATTTTTGGGGTAAATCAAGTCAATTTTCGCGTTTTTGGGCTTTCTAATTTTTTTCTTCATTTAAAATCAAATTTCGTCTAGAAAAATTATTCTGTCATATAAAAAGATGTTTGAAATATATCCTGGAATTTTTTCAAATGAAAAAGCGAATAATTTTATTGCAGCAAACATTTTTGTAGCTGGGGTCGCGAAAGACTCCAGTGTGCCCATTATGTGATTCTACTGAAGTGTGCACAATAAGGTGTCACCTAACAACTCCGTCATTTTTAAATAATTTTACAATAAAAAATTTTTTTTGCATTGCTGAAATGTGCATTAAAGTGTAACCAAAAGTTCACAGAGGTTGATTATTTCATTCTCTTTGAGAAAATTCGCGAAAATCATCTATTTTTTCACCTTCTAAATCAGGACATTGCCTTCATGAACATCAGTGTACCACTACTGCCCGCCGTCATTATGGCTCGCGCGCAATAAATTCTTACACACGACGATATACTTTGCATCGATGTCGCGGACATAAATGGAATTGCGCTATAGCAACGTGTCTCTGTCTGCAGACAGACGTACCGTCGCGATTGATCCGCTTTACGTGTCGCAGTATATTTATATCGCGTAGTCGCATTTAGAAATTACGACTGTCGCTCGCTGGAAATGCAATTCTGCATTCATCGCAAATGTATCGTTGTACGGCGGGTTCGTCGTTTACGCTGCTGTCGCGCACTCGGCGCCAATACTTTATCGCGAATTTTTGTATTTCGCGTCGGGAACGCGAAAATCGCGCTTAACGTTCACGAAAGGGAGGATTGTTGTCCTTTTCTCGAGAGACACATAGATCGAGTTCTTGAGGTGATAAGGTGATAAATAGATCGAAATCTTGAGGTGAACCTTTTCAGGTGTCCCGAGTCGAAATTTTGGCCCTATGTTAAACCTTGAATTTTACAACGCAGTAGGAGCTAAGTTAATAAAATAGGTTTCATTCTAATGATATAATTTACTTTTACTTTGACTCTTATGAATTCCTCTTTTCACATTTTTTAATGTCAAAATAGATCTTGAATGGAATAGTGAGGCGGAAAGCAAGATCAAAATTTCGACTCGGGGTTCGAAATTGGAAGTATGATACAGCCAAAGTATACTGGATGAGCATAGGAAGGTTTGATTGTTGTAATTGTTAACAAATTAATTGTAACCATTTAATTATCAGCAATTTTTATTAGTAATGAAATCTTGATTGCTATGCTAAACCTTACCAATAATATTATCTCATAGAAACTAGACAATTGATTGGAATCAACCTGATCCGGAACATGAGATAAATTTCTAGTAACTTGAATCGAGTTTAACAACCTCAATTTTAAGGTTGCACACGACAAATTAATTGTCCTAATTTTTTCAACGAAAATTTTGATACTTTTTTAAATTGTCATTTGTCTAAAACGAGCTTTAAGTTTAGTTCAAGCTTAGTACTGCATCGTGAAGCTCTGGTCCGACATATTATCGGATGCTTCTGCCGTCTAGTTTACTTAATTTTTCAATCACTTCAGTTCAGAGATAAAACTATATATGTTCGTATTGTGTAGTTAAGTCACTCTTTTTCATTAGTCGAAAGTACAGCTATGTCGTGTGTACATAATAATTTTACGTTTCAGCTTCATTAATCTTCCGCCCTCAACTACATTTTGCAGTTCAAGTTTCTGTGAAGAACGTACTCCAAATTATGTATGTGTATGTACCAATGTTCATGTTAACGCTACCGCTGGTTAAAAAATTGTTGAATTTTGAGCAGCTCTTCACTTTGTTCCGCCAGACCAATCGATTCGATCGGATTGTGTCTCAATTTCACTCGATCGCAGAGCTCGTGCGGCAAAATTTGCGTAGCCCTGAGATTTGCTTCTTTTTATCCAGTTTTTTTTCCAATGTTCCGGCTGACGGGCGTTAAACGTGCTCGCGTTAAATCCTCGTACCGTCGCCTTCAAAGTTCGCTACAGACAAATCCGAGCCAAGGCTAAAGCAATATAACGGCAACGCACGCATCGGCCGGTGCGCCCCGACGACGACGACGACAATGATTTGTCTCCTCGCAGGTAACCTTAAGAGCTTTCGTACGAGTTGGAAATCATCGTCGTTGCTCTACCCGCTTATTACCTTAAATACTGGCGGCGCGTCGTCGCTCTCTCGCGGATTACACGATACCGTTCGTCTCCTCCACCCACTCGCCCGAATAGGAGAGATAATTCGCATTTACGTTCGACTCGTGCGTAGACGCGGCGATACGACCTCTGTGTACACTTTGTCATTTATTACTCAGCGCTTACGATCCGAAGAAACTGTCCAGATATGGAAAATGGAAGACGTCCGTGGAAGGAGACTTATCATGTTATCCGCGAATGCACGTAGGATTTTGTCGGACAACCAGCGGCGCGTACGGCGGTCTACGAGGAAAAATAATCGTAATATTAAGGCTCGTCCACAATACGCAGAGTAAGCTTGATGTAAGTCGGAGTGGAAACGATTTATTTCGCTTGCGCGTCTTCTCATCTCCTATACTTTAGCCTCCTCGCATCGGAAGTATTTCTCTTGCTTAAGAAATGAATTGTTCTTACTTCTTTTACGCCAAGCTTACTTCGCGTAAGACGAGTCTTTAGTTTCTCGGCTGGACTCTATCCGTCACGAGCCTTCGAAATCCGTAATCGTCCGCAATCAAAGAGACATTTCCAGAGCTGGTCCAGGTAGAATTTTAAACGTCACGTCCTTTTTGTCTATCACAGTCACTTTTACGAAAAGCGTGAACGACCTTGATTTAGATGGGCATCGCAGAGGGACTTTCTTAACAAATTTCACAATTAGTTCAGATGGAAATTCTGTCTCTGTCATCTGCATTGATTAAGTACAAAGCATATGCGCGATATCGCGGTGTTTGCCAGTCATTTATACATCTTCTCTAATTTCTCGTATCTAGAACATTTTCGCTATGACTGCAAGATCATTTTTTTGAGCGCGATGTCTTCTCTTTGCGCGCGTTGTAGCATCGCGACACTTTTAATAAGCGACTCGCCGAGAGAACGGATCATTATCACCGTTATCCATCCTGATAACGGGGCTTCGTCCTCTCGACGGTTTTCTACCTGCTCCTCTCCTCCGTCGTCTCGGAGAACGAACGCGTTCCTCCCGTGCTCCTTACCCCCTCTCCTAATTGGCCACGTGCTTGAAAATTTTCGCGAGCAGAAATTCGTTTTCCTTCTTCTCGTACGTGCGCAAGAGAGAGAGAGAGAGAGAGAGGGAGACGTTCGTGAGATATTTGACGACGCGAGGCGAGCATTCTCGCTCGCATATTTTTCCTCCAAGCTTGGATATCTATTTTCAACATTTCTTGGAGAGAAGGAGAGAGAGAACGAGAAAGAGAAAGAGAGAGAAATTCTCTCGTGTACCTCTGACGATAGTCTCTCGTCGGGATTGCGAAAATGTTAAGTTAATTCGAGAAGGCGCGCCGTCTGTAGAAAAATCTCTCGAGATTATACCAAAGGCCGCGATCGGCGAAGACTAGGGGAATAATGTAGCTTTCCGTCGAATTGAAGCAGAGTACATTATTATTTATTCTCTTAGTGAGCCAGTACAAATATTTCTTATCGAACTAGCAAGAAAAGCGTTTCATTGATGTTCAGTGAGTAACAGGAGAGAATTTTATAATAAAAATTACTTTTGAACTATGAAAGAATTCTGCAACCGAGGAGTGGGTTAACATTTTACAGTAACTGATTGTTCTTTCATTTCATATACTTTAAGAACTAAAATGTGTCATTAAAAATTAGCGAAATTTTCTGTGTTTCTTAGCAAGGTAGACTGCACTGGCAGACTACTTTCTACACACTACTGGGAAAACGATAAATTGAAAAGAATTTAGATAAAAAAGCTATATACTAATATGGAGTGCTTAAAAAAATGTTAACACATATGGAGGAAAAGATACTTAAGGTTGAAGATTTGACCGCAAGATCTGTAATAGAAAAATTCGTTATATGCTGTACGGAATTCAACTTTGTGGCAATGAAATTTGTAGCTTCCGTGCCCTCTGCGTGCGATGGTACTTTATTTGAGTTTGTAAAGTGAGTTTGCATCGATAATGGTAACAGTTACTACCATTAGCTGGTCCTTTCAGCGAGATTTTACTGCGATTGCAGTGCTATACTTACAATTGAGCCGCCAGTTATAAGTTCAGTTTTTAGTGAAGAACACACACCGATTATACTTTCGAATGTGTGTTGCTAACACATCATCCATTTCCGTCCTGCGATTAAGAGGCAAAAAGAGAACTCAAGTAACGCGAGTCGCGATAATCCCGGAAACTTTACTCCCGCATTAGAGCCGGGTGTCGCTTCTCGAAGTCGTCGACGAGACTTTCCAGGTCAGCGGAAAGTTCGACGGCGGTATATCGTCATTCGCGGCCTGCGTTGCGCGCGCGAATAAACGAACGAACAGAGAGACCCAGATAGACGGGTGTACGTAAATCTGGTAGCAACTTTAATAGTCGATTTATAAAGGTTGCATCCGTCATGAGCGGTTCGCGTGGTGTTCATATTCACCACATAGAATGATGAAATGGAAATACGGAAGAAACGCGGAAAGAATTATCCAAATTTGCTCTAAACAATATGCCATAAATAACTAGCAAATAGTAACGTGGAAATATATCTGCCCAGATAAACTTTGATAGAACTGTTTGATGAACTGTTTAATTACAAAATAAGTAGTAAAACACAGTTTTCGATTAGTTGATCTAATAAAATAATTTGGTAATAATTATCTAAGTAATTTGATATAATTATCAAACTATTTGGTGAAAGACTTGTTCTAAGGTATTGCAATTTAACTTAGTGGAAAGTATTACTAAACAATATTATTTAACAAATTGTTTGGTAATATATACCACGTAAAATAGTAAATAGTAATAGTTAACAAGCCTTGATGCCAAGTCTTACTAAAGTTACTCACTAATACTTATACTTACAAATTATTTGGTTATATTCATTTGTATATTAAGTTTCTTTTTTAACTATTTCCCCAAAGCAATTTAGTAATTATTATCCAGGTTAGTTGAATATTACAAAATCTTTTTTCAATGTACAAATCGATTTCGGAAACTTTGCTTTTAGTTACATGGTCGGTAGGCCTTAAACTAACTTGGATAGGTTCTGTAAACGATCAATCGATTCGCGTGATCAGTTTCACAAGACTACTTCTGTTTACGAAATTGTCTTTTACTAGTCATAACAGCTATCGAATCTTCGCGAATTTCCCGATCGTAAAGTCGGCCGCGCGAATCAGATGATTGATCACAGGGGACGTATCCAAGTTAGATTAAAGTATATCTTATAACTCGAACCACAGTTTCCGCGAGCGTCAACGTCTGTCTGGGGAGAAAGGGGAACGAAGCTAAGCAAATCGAGCGACTTTTCGCGAGAGAGCTCGCGCCCTGCGGCTATCCGCTCGCTGCTAATTCGCGACCCGCGCGACGAGCGAGGAGAGAAAGTCGCGTACTCTCGAGCTCTCGCGCGCACGCCTTGCGATTCCGCGGGACACACACTCGCGCGATTAGCCGTCCCGACGCCGACTCTGTCCGATTTTATCGAGCAGAGCGCCTTACTTAGGAGAGCGCGTGTCGCTCCGCGAGTAGAAACGAGGCGATTAATTTCGCCTTGTTAAGCGCGCGACATATCGAAACGGGAAACGAGTATCGATCGACGGGTGTATGCTAACCAGGAGCGGGAAAGGGGAGAGCCCGACGGGGAGCGCGGAATTGTTATCGCCCCCCATACTGTGCGCTAAATCCGCCGGTAATTCTGTTCGTTTCTATCTCCTTTTGGGCCCTTTCCGGTTGCGAGTCGCGGGTGGAGCGTGCTTCATTTCGCCGTTCGCGATACGTCAGCTGCGAAAGGGATCTTTCGCAGTTTCGTCACACGCGACACTTGCGTGCGTAAGCTCGCTGAAGCGATTGTACTTCGTAGCTTGTTTCAAAGATTCAGCGGGAGGCACTCGTTTCGCAACGTTGATACGCAAACGAAAATAAACTCTCTTGTGTGCGCGCGCGCGTGCGCGCGCAAACAAAGCGCTTTACATGACACCGGGTCGCTGCCTCTTCCTTTGGAACGGTGGAAATTATATTGTCAAAGCAGCCGTGAACACGGTCGCCGACGGTGACGATGTGACCGCCGGTGCGGGTCAAAACATGCGCTCTTTAAAGTGCTCGCAAACAGAGACCGACGCCTCGCCCGAATGGCACCCGCGCGGATTTTGTCCTTAGCGAGACTTGCGAGACGCCGCGCGATAACGCCGCCGCGATACCGTGTCGATTCACACGATAACACGTGCGGCGCGTTATCGGGAGAGAGATGCCGCGCCGAACGCGATCGAGAACGATTTACGACTCGACGCAAAACGCCCGTGCGATAATACTTTTCGATTTCGGATTGAAGGCCGCAAACGACTAAAAAAAATAAAGGAAGAACAGGAAACGGAGAGGGAGTAGTAAAGCAGAGTTTATATCGATGCTCTGGGGCTAGTTAAGCCCGAGGGTTTACAGTATTCAACGAGAATAGGAATAATTCAGCATGCCAAGGGCAATAAGCGTGCAAAGAGAAGTGGAAGATGATGTCTGAGTAATGGCAGAATGAATCCCAAGCGTAAAATCCACGCGTCAAAAAGTTGAACATCCTAGTTTTAACATAACACAACAATATCAGCATTCCTGTTTGTATAGACGAAAAGAATGATAAGAGAGGCGATTATTTAAATTTAAATCCACATTCAAATACATTAAGCGAAAATGTTAGGTAATAGTGCCGCGGGTTAAATCGAGACCCATGGAGCACTGTAATTATGCATTTTTCTACGCAAAGCTTAAGATCTAGTAGAGTAATATAATGAAGTTGTAGATATATTTTACATGAATGAGCGCGACATCAATAATAACGATAATAACGGTAACAATAATTGTGCTAGCAATTTAAGATAAAGCAAAGACGATAGGTAAAACTCAGTCGCAAAGAGATTGAATTTTTTAGAGAGAGAGAGAGAAAGAGAGAAAGAGAGAGAGGGGCGTACTACATGGTCATTTCGGAGGTCGGCGCGCTGTTGCGGCCGCGTGGGATTTACGATCTCACAATAAGCGCGATTCATCATTGCAAAATTCACGATATCGGTGCGGCGGCGGTGGCGGCGGCAGCTTTACAATCGCGCGAGTTTACCGCGACCGCGACTGAGCACCGTTTGCGCGATCAGAGCGGGATGGGAGGAACGGGAGGGGGGAGGAGGAGGAAAAAAAAGTAGAACGACGAGTTTCCTCCGGGCGATGATAGTGGAGGAAAGAGGCAACGATGGATAGAGTGAGAAAGAAGGAAAGCGGGAGAAAGAGGGAGAAAGAGAGAGAAAGAGAGACCTCCACCGAACAGTTAGCCGGCCCTGATGCTCTACACTCTCGGGCTCCTTCGATCGGAGGCCCGCGAGGGCTCCATTTTCGACCGCACGACCGGTCGAGGGAGATCAAGATCTCGTTTTCTCTCGGCCCCCGACGCGCTCTTTGGCCCCTGACTCTCGGCCTCCTCCTCTCTCTCTCTCTCTTGCTCGCTCTATCTCGCTCTCTATCTTTCTCTCTCTGTCTCTTCCTCTCTCTGGGATCCGTCTTTTTCCGCGGCTCTGCATTACGAGCGATTTTCGCGGTAAAAGGGGGATTCCGTTGTGAGACGGTAATTCGCGGATTGATAGACAGAGAGCGACGGGATCTGAGCTCCGATTCTCCTCGAATGTTCCATTCGAAGACAAAGCGAGTCGACGGGAGTGCAGAAAACGTGGGGTGCGGGGAGTGAAATTATTTACGAGACGATATCTCGCATTATCTCCACGCGCGGATAGAAACGCAAAGTCGCAAATTACGAAACCGGCCGCATGTCGCGCCGCGCGACAAGACACAGAGGCGGAGGAGAGACGGAGGTTCTCTCCCGGCTGTGTGTCTCGGCACGGCGTGTACATCAGCTCCTTTTCGGTCGGAACGGCGTTGATAGACGACGGGGATAGAGGTTGAGCACCTCGCTGATCCGCTGGAAGAAAAGTAGGATGGTTCTATAAAACAGTTAGATGGCCCTGATGTTAGCAAATCACCGTGCGCTCGTGTCCACACTCGTCGCGACATTTCGTATGGCCTTTCGGAGTGTATTTCGAACGTCTCGCGGGTAACGACACGCCACCTTTTGTCTATTTAAAGCGGCGAATTCTCCAAGGATCGGTGTAACAGGCGGAGAACAGTCGGGTAAAAAGAACCGGGTTACGCAAAATCATGTTGCGCAAACTGTAACCGAGTCAAATCGAATAAGAATTGAGTCGGGTCAGCAATCTGACGTAGGAATTTAAACTACAAAATTTCGTCAACGGTACAAGATTAGCGAAACTGATACGTGCTTCTACATACTGATGTTCTCTCAACCACTAAAAGAGATCGATCCAATTGAAATGTTTGAATAATTCTCCTTCTGATCGAAGGGTTAACTCTCATCTGGCACACTGGGGTCATTTTCGACCCTATACGATTTTGTCAATTACATCCACAAATTAGTAGAGCAAGAGAGTTAGTAGACATTCGGTTCATGTGCTAAAAAAACATTACAGTTAGTAAGAATATAAGGTTTTCAAACACTGTTAAGGCAACTCAATTGCCTGTTACATAACAAAATTGCTATGGGGTTGTTTTTGATCCCAGTATATTAGATTAAAAGAGGTGTCAAAGTGTAAAAAAAGATGTAAAATAAAGATAATTTCTCGTTATATTTTAGGTTTTCTTTACATTAAATATAATATATAAAAAAAGTTTTATGTAAGTGGCTCATTTATTTTTGACTGTATCATACGCGATTAAAATTTTTGTACCGTCAAACTATTCTCACGAACGAAAAATAACAAAGATTCAGATATAACTAATCTTTATAATGATTTTAATAAAACCCGCATTGTATAATATATTAACACCGCTAAAAATTGAAATCATTAATGATTTTATTCACCTTTTGACTGAGAACTGATATATTTTCATATTATTATGTATAATTATATAATAATTTCGTACATGTGTGTCGTGTGAGAAATCAAACAATTTAAACGATAAATAATGTAAAAGTAGTGCAATGGATCAACCTTATTACAACATCATTAAATTTTGAGTTTGTCTTATACAAAGAAGGAGATTAAAAGAATACCAAAATTTTCGCTGAAGAAAACATTGCCATGTATAACTCTGAATTTAAGTTCATTTAACTCGATTCGATGGATCTTTCTTTTCTTTTTAACAACGTATGTATAATTAGACTGTCGTCTTGAACCGACACTTATGGCCGTTTGTACCAACTTTGGTTAACTTAACCAGCCAATGATTCCAACGGAATTAACCAATCGCATTTCTCGTTAGTCAGAATTGATAGATGTCAATTCCGTTGGAATAACCAGCTAATTAAGTTAATTGAAGTTGGTAGAAACAAACATTAGTCACACAACTCTCGAAGTTAACCGTAATTTTTTATACATCTCTTCGAGTTTCCGTAGAAACTCGCAGCTGCTGTTCCACGTCGCTTTTCCGCCGTGTTTCGATCGCTAACGCGCGCTTGAGAGATCGAGATCCTCGTTTGCTTGAGGCTGGTCGATCTTTGGCCTCCGTTCGCGCATCGCTCTTGCTTCGTGCCTCTTTGCGCGGGTTCAGATGCACGGCTTTAGATAGTTTCTGGGATACGGCGAGAAACTCATAGTGAAACTCGTCTTTTGAGCTAGACGAGCTAGCGCGCTGAATTCTGTTGCATTTTTTTGAAATTTCCACGATAAAGAATCCGCAAGTATCCTCTGCAACGCTACTTTTAACCCGGAAAAATTGGCCCCGATTATTATAGTTGTTGCTTGATCGAAGGAACATTCGAGGGACAGATTGAACTAATTTATGTACTTATGGGAGAAATCCATTTTTCTAAGAATGGCAAAGAAAATATAAGAATAAATTTATTACATAACCATTTGCAGAATTACAAATTATAATCTTTGATGACGTTTAAGAACTATATTCAAAAGAGATATGGAGCTTCTGTTTTCTTGCGATTATTGTCCAGTCAATGCAATAATATCGACACAATAAATTTGAAACTGTTAATCGGGAGAGAAAGATAATCGCAATTTAATAGAGTTAATTATTGAGAAAAACAAGAGAACTCATGCGAACCAGGAGGTAGATAGAAAAGTGTGTGGGTCGTGATTTAAATATATTACCATAATAAACACAAACGTTATTTCATACTTATATTCCCATCTTGTGAATCGCTAACGGCTTAACAAATTTATGCGAGACATTCTTAGATTCTAATAAATGTTACGTTTAGATACTATAGGTATTACGTTTTTTGATTATTGATAAGAGTGTAATCACTCTATGAATCAGACACTTTCATCTGCGTACCAGTTTATTGACCTTCTCGTTTTTCTCAATTAAATAGCTTGGATTAAATAGCTTAAATTGTTTGAAACTTTTTTTCTTTTCGAGTTAATTATGAAAACTAACAAAATCGATGGATTTTCTACGGTGTAGTAACATTCCGAGCGATTTTTCCTGATTTTCTTTTAGTATTCTGATATCTCCCGCACGTACGTCCCCCGATGTGTCTTTCCGCATGTGGTATTCTTTCTCTTTCTCTTCCTCTCTTTCTCTCTCTCTCTCTCTTTCTCTCTCTGTCTCTGTCTCTCTTCCTCCCTCAGGAGAGATCGCTAGGGTCGGCGAGACCCTAGCTGGCATCCTCTAATTCCACGTTCCTCGGAGGGAGCGATTCGGGGAAGAAGTTCCAAATTAGACGCTCAGGCTGCTCGATTATATCGCGTTCTATGTGAGACACAGCCGTCGCGAATGAACGGACAGACAGACGGACGGACAGGCGTCTTTTACGAGTGTATCCCTCGTAAAGTGAAAAAGCTCGCTAGAGGGTTTCGCGCACGAAGTAAAAGAAGTCGCTCCTTTCGCCGGTCGATCCTTACGCGGCGAGAAAACTGTCCTCGTCTCCTGCGTGCGGGACACACGACATGTCCGGCTGCTCCTCTGCGCCGTCTCCGAAAGAGCCTTCGATGTCATCTCGCCATCCTGTAAGTCTCTCCGTGAGTCTAAACGCGACTTCGAGACAACTACGTTCGTACGGCGAAAGCAAATCGACATCATGAGATTCTTGACGTGTCGACAAATTTATCATCGGATGACACTCGTCCCGAGGTATATACGATTGCCTTCTTGACCTCAGATGTCTTCCCGAGCGACGATTGTCCGATGTAATTACTTCCTAGACCACACGAGTGTCTAAGAAACACCTTCAGGCGTCCTACTTTTCTATTTAGACATTTCTCAGACATCTCTTAGACGTCCTTTAAATACTTTGTGTTGTTTGAATTCTTTCTCGTACTAAATTTGTCCTCCTTTCTCATGTATCGTGGAAAAAGAATTTAGATTGAGATAATTCGAGGCGAATCAAAGAAAACGTAGGATTTCTTTAATATCTGTTTTAGTTATTTGTTTCACAAACTAAAAGATATTTCTAGCGAAAAATGTGCCAATTTTGAATGTTAATATAACTCTATGTTAATATAACTCTATGTTAATATAACTCTATCAAAAATCAATATTTTAATAATCGGCTACGACAAAGATCAGCTTTGTTTATCTATTTTGATAGATTTAAGCTTTGTTTGTTTCGGATAAATGGCGCGGGAGATTCTCTGGTTGTGTGTAGAGAAAATGTCGAATAACGACGACTAGCTACACGAAAGCAATAACAGCTACACGAAAGTAATAACAGCGTTACATTTCAACTTTTCATAATGGACATCATGTAATGCGCAAATAGAAATATGAAAAATCATTTGTCGAAAGGTCACTTCCATAAAATCCATAAAGTTCATAAAGTCAATAAGCAGAATTCAAACATTTGAATTTTCGCCATTTTTCGGGCCACTTGGGTGTATGTAGCCCCTTGAACGAACTCAATTTCAGGATTATATATGAGTTGACTTCCCCAATTATTTCAGTAAAATTTATATCAGTAATAGCGAGCTTTGAATCGCTTTCTGTTTGCGTAAAATATAAGCGCAAAATTTCGTTCAATGAGGCGATCATAAAGCTGACCCAGCACATTATCAGTCATTGCATTTATCGTCTTATTTATTTAACCGACCAGGCTCGAGTAACCTTTACCCCGTCAGCTCGATTTTGCAGTTGAAATTCCTACCTTTATAATTCTCTTAAATTATTGCCCCGACGTAATTGCAACTTGTGCGACGAGACTCACGCACATCTGACTTCTTCTGCTCGATCTTTTTCGAACGATTTTCTCACAGCGCTTACGATCATGTGTCTTTCGCATGGATACCAATATAATATTACCGAGCTGATATCTGGACATCACTCACGCGCGGTAACGGTGAATAAAGAAAGCGTGCAAATAGCGCCGGAAATTGAACCTGGCCGAAATTACACCGGTACTCAAGCTCGCCGCTCCTCTCCTCCGCAGTGTCTAAAACCCGCTTTAGACCCTGCGCAATCTTCAGCGGAATTCAATGAACGACGCGATACAATTACGCGACGAGAAATCCAGAAGGCGGAATTTTCTTCGCGAGCAGACATTCCGCAGAATCAGAACTTGACGGACGTTTGCGCATTCACGCGTGCGAGCTCCTCCGTGCGCGAATGTTCGTATTTAATCTCCGCGTTAATTCGACCTATCACAGCTAAGAGAGAGAGAGAGAGAGAGAGAGAGAGAGAGAGAGAGAGAGAGAG
>NW_022639533.1:636560-649183 GCF_010583005.1 Odontomachus brunneus
GAGAGAGAGAGAGAGAGAGAGAGAGAGAGAGAGAGAGAGAGAGAGAGCCCGGACGTGCGATTAGTATCATCTTTCAGCTTCGATCCGACATTGGGGAGTTTCTCACGTCCTTGGAACTATTCCGGCGCGATGCTACCTGAGAATCGGCGGCTTAACGAAGCACCGCACGAGTGATTCGCGCGACGGATTCTAGCTTCCAGCGGGGACTCACGGACCGCCGACGGGGTGGATTTCCAAGCGGAACTCTCGCCGCGCGCGCAGGCAGAATGCAGAAAGCGCTGGCTAGGCCCGAAGCGCGGCCCTATTGATTTTAGAGAACCTTCCCCGTGCGCAGAGTGAGAGAGAGAGAGAGAAAGAGAGAGAGAGAGAGAGACCGCTGGCAATTTCGCTCACCCTGCCGCCCCTCGTCAAGTTTTCGAGAAGGGTCACCCCCCTGTAATTTGAATATACGGCACACCCCTCCGCGCGTATAGCTCCCTCCGAGCGAATCGCACGTTCGGCATATTTTGCCCGCTATTGCTGCTGCCGCTTCTCTCATTCCCGTCCTCGCGGTCGAAATACCCCGGGCGAGTCGGAATACTCGCTCAGCATTGCGTTGTATTGTTGTACACGTCGTTGTCGTCGTTGCGGGGTGGACGTCGCGTATGTGTGTGTGTGTCAAGTCGCCGTTTCATGCTTAGCTTCTCTCGCGTGAGAGACAGTCGATCTGACCGGACGGAAAGACACTTTCGCGTTCTCTTCGCTTGTCGTCGTTGTCGTTCTAGTAATAAACAGAACGCCCGGAAACGGAAGCGGTCGGCTAGAGGTCTGCACGCTCGTGAGATATCACGCGCGACGATAAAACGTACTACGACGGCGACAACA
The DNA here is from genome assembly GCF_010583005.1 of Odontomachus brunneus. NCBI lineage: Eukaryota > Metazoa > Arthropoda > Insecta > Hymenoptera > Formicidae > Odontomachus > Odontomachus brunneus. The sequence goes on from NW_022639533.1 coordinate 637,425, forward strand.
ACGTCAACGTTTGCGGACGTCGATTGCGGAATTAATTAGTTTCGCGACATTTAGCTGAAAACTACTTACTCGATCGTCGGGAACGCAATATTTTCGCTTGTCTCGTGTGTCAGCGACTTCCTTTGTGCGCAGAAACTAAATTCTCGGGGTTTCAGGTTGGTCGATGATGCTTAGAACTTTCGAGCACGCACGTACGCAAGTATTCACATGCACACATGCAGCGAGAGAGAGAGAGAGAGAGAGAGAGAGAGAGACCGCAGTTAGTTTAAATATGCTATTAGGTTGGTTCAGAGCTACATATTTTTGTAGTTAGTTAAATAACTATTGCAACAATCAACTTGACTCATTGGCAAACAATATTTTTCACAATTGCAAATCAAAAATTTTCAGATTGATATGCAACACGTTTATTTTCATTGAATTTAAGTAGATTAATTAATTGTTGATCGCTAAAGTCTTTTCTTATAAACGCCATCAAACGTTGATATGAATGAGACATTTTGCAAAATGGAAATATTTCGGCAAATGTAATATGCACCCTATGTGAAAAGACTTGTGCACGGAGGAAAAAGATTGATTGAATTAACATGACAATGACACAACTAAACCCGTTTTAGTTGAAGGAAACAGAATTTCTGGTTCTTATGAAACAAATTCGTCTCTGGAGGCTTCTGGATAATCGCTGTGGACATTTTGATTTATGAAGCCAGAAGCGCGAGAAAATATATGCTAAAAAATCTTGCAAAATACGTTAAACAGAACAATATGTTCACATAATTTTAGAACTTTTTCTATTTTTAATATCTTTCAAACTACATTTTGAGCTATTTTTTAAATTAAAGTTGAGAGGTTTTAAAACTACTATGATATTAAAGACTAATATACAGATACACAAATTTCTAAATTACTCTTTTGCTCTCAACATCCAGCGGTGGAAAGTTTATAATTTACATAGTAATATTCGAGATATATATATATACATATTTAAATATTTGTGTATGTCTTTTTATTTTTTAACTGTACATCTTTATTAGATACATTGATGTATAAATAAAGTACTCATCGGAGAAATAAGAAAATAATATTTCTTTCTTTCGCATTTGTAATATTATGTACACATATTTATTTCAATTCCATATTAAATTAACAGTGATACGTATGCGGCGAAATAAATGTATAGAAACGTAATTTTGTTTGATAAATAATAAAATTACGAGTGGCTCTGTCGGTAAGCCACTGAAAATACGGCGCCTGATGAGACTACCATTTTAAGAACGAAAAATTTTGTTTTCTTCAACCAACACGTATTTAGTCGTGATGTTGTCACGCCAATGCAACCAATTTTTATTCTCCGTGTGGATCACTCTAATAGAATATTCTAAAATTCGGATTGTTTTCTCATTCGAGGTCGACCGTCGCGCCGTAAAGACGTAAGAATCGAGCTGCATTATTCAATCGGCTCGGCGGCGGTAGATTTGCGTCGGGGCCGCCGCCGACTCGTGCGATTCCGCGCGATTTTTGCGCGAAAGCGATTCTACGCGGCGCGACCGCGCCGGCGCGAATTCCCGGCATACGAAATTCACGTGGGGCTCGTGCACATCGCGCGCGGGGCGAACGAAGCCGGCCACGATAATCCGGAGAGCTTATCGATCGGCACTCTAGTTGGCAACTTGGCAGCGGCAAACTCCCGGAATTACGAATGAAATGCTCCACATAGCGACGCGGTTGGCAAATCAGATCCGCTTTCATACCTTTGCGAGGGAGGATACTGCGAATTCCGATTCACCTTCCGGACCGAATCGGTCGGACGTCCGACGACGAAAATGCCTGGCAACACCACGTCATCGTTCTGTTGAGATATCCCCCCTCTCTCTCTCTCTTAAGTAGACAGATGTATGTAAATTTGGCAGTAACTTTATTAGCCAATTTGTAAAGGTTACATTTTCTTTACGAATAACTTATATTTATTACATAGAATAACAAAACACGTGAGAAATATATATATATATATATATATATATATATATATATAAAGGATCAAAATTTATTTCAAATATGTCATGCAAAATACAATATGAATATCTGAAAGTAATTTTGAGTAAATTTCTTGCTGTATTGATATAACGCAGAGTTTACATCAATGTATAAAATAAATTTAATGATCAATTCAATATATTGTATTTGTGCTTCGTAAATATAATTAAAATAATCGTCAAGTTTTTCCATCATCGATTGTTTCACGTTGTGACAATGGTGGAAGGTATTTGTCTCTCTCTCTCTCTCTCTCTCTCTCCCTCTCTCTCTCCCTCTCTCTCTCTCTCTCTTTCTCTCTGCGTGATTCTTTCGACGTGAGAAGTCGCGTTTTAATTCGGCCACGTCGCCGCACATTCGTGGATTCGTCCGTTTCTCTTTGCGACACGGCGCGTCCATTATGCCACGCTCGCGAAGAATCGAAATGGGCCGACGAAAAATAATTTTCACATCGACCCTATCCTCTCTTTCTATGTACAGTCTGGTGATTGAATTGCAGCGAAAGGGAAGCGAGACTCGCGTATGTCAAAGGGTTTGAGGGTTCAAAGGAGGGTTCGGTGTGCGACGGGGCTGAACTTTTTTCTCTCTCTGTCTCTCTTCCCCCTCACCCCACATCTCCCTGCCCCCGTTGCAAGCCGTTGTTCGAGTTTCGGGATAAATCTCGGATTGGATGAAGTGGATTTCATGCTGCTATTCCGCACGGTCGCGAGGCTCGTCACATAGTTGTGTGTATTGTAACCTACGCGCTTTCTAGCAGTCGGTATTCTCTCTATTCGCTTGTTCCCTCATTCGGGTTCATACTTAAAAACCTGTGGGGTCAGTGGTGCTCACCATATGCGTGCGCGCGTCCGCCATCGTCGCGCAGAGTGACGCAACAATTTCAAGTTGCACAATCGAGCCCACCGAAACGCTTATGAAGCGCTAAATGGCGAGTTGAAAATAATATTAAGAAAATAATGTCACGAAATATTTACGTCCTCGCCTTTTCCCCGTACGACGTGCAGAAGGACGACTGACGCACGCGAGACGCGTTGAGATTATGACTTTTCGTGACTGGGAACTCTTGTGATAAGTTGAGCGGACTATCAGATTAAATTCTTAAACTGCATACGTGGATGGTCGACAAAGAAAAAAGAAACTGCCACGTGACGTTGCGCAGCACCGACTGATTGAACGTTTCGTCGTTGTCTTTGTGCTATATCGTATTCATAAATGAGTATTCCGATGTTACTCGTGTGAAAGAGTTTCATGGATCGTGAAAAGCCACACGCCGAAGTCTGAGTTTGAAGGAATATCATTACGACCGATCATATGCGCAATCCGTTGTAATCTTCTTGTTAGTTTTCTCTTTCATTTTTAATATTCTCTCATTATTGCATAAAAATATCTGTCGTATAATCCGTCGTATTTCTCCTTTCTATATTTCTCTTTCTCTCTCTACTTCTAATATACTTTACTACACGCTAAAAATACTTAAATTTATACAACATATTTTTGCAGAAATATTTGTTGAAGTTTATAAGAGAAGAAAAAAATAATAATTACAATAGTTACATTAAAATGTTAAGGCCATGTGTCGAGTAATTTCTGAAAACACTGATTTGTGAAACATATCTAGAGACTTGGAATATTCATCAGAGCTAATATACACAAATCCGATTGACAAAATTGAATCTTTTATACGTTGTATTTTATGAAATTCAGTGTGAAAGACATTACCTGAACGAATCACTTTTGCTCCCATACAACATAAATCTCCAAAGAACGTTCTAAGGATGTTCTAAGGACATTCATACATTCTAAGAACGTCCTCCAGAACATTCTCTGAAGTTTTTGTGCTGTCTAGGTTGGTATATGAAAGCTGAATATCTGAAGAGGATCACAGGATATATACAATATCACAATTAAATACATTATACATGAAAAAACAGATTAGAAAATATTCATATTTTCTCCAAAGTTAAAATTTATTAAGATCTATTAAGTAGAAAATCTATTGGGTAGGAATGTGGTAAGATAATAGCATAAGGTAATAAATGTAATTATACAGAGAGGGAGAAAGAAAAAGAAAGAAAATAGGAGTGATAGAAACGAAGCAAATATAAAGAAATGTAATTACACAAATGAGATGACCTTTCTGAAATTACTCACTGAGAATAGCGTTACGAATTCGTATTCGTAATTATATGGCACGTATTTCTCTGTCTGGTGTAGGCGCCATTCCTAAAAGGGCGATGAATCATGGAGCCAAGGGATATTTGAAAAAGAAAATACCATAGTCAAGCTAAGACCTGTCGATTTGTTTTGCTAGCTGTTATGACCGGTCGACGATGACGATGGTGCGTCCGGAAATGCGAGACAATTGTTTCCATAGAAAAGTCACAAGGTTGGAACGCTGAAAATTTGGATTTGCTAGACGAGCCCACTATTTGGTACCTCGTTCCAGCGTTAATACGCTTTGAGAGTCACTGACACACGCAGACGGCCCGTATTCGGGACGCAGCTGCGGCCGCGAGCTGCCACCGCGCGTAGAGGACGGTCACGTGATAAAGCGTCGTGGTGGGCCAAGCGGAGTGGCGATTGGCTCGCAGTCCCCTACCCCCGTCCGGCGTTGCTCGAACAAAGAGACGAGGCTATCTCATTCGTCCCCGCGAGCGCTGCCATTAGAAAGTCGTCGGCAGTCGATGAGTGCGGGTGTTCCGCGAATTGGACGAGAAGGAGCGAATTGCACGTCGGAGTTTTCCAGAACGCGCGAGGGCTTCGCGAGAAAGTTTATTGTCGGGTCGAGTCCGTCGCGCGCGCGCGCGCGATAGTCCGGGAAGAGAGAAAGAGAGAAAAGAGCAGAGCGGAAGGTTCAGGAGAACGGGAATTCGTTATTGAGTTCTACCGTCACTCGTGAAAATCGTATCGTTCGCCGATCGAGTTCGAGATTCTCTCGCGATCGGCGCACGTCAGCTTCCGATCCGGTGCGTGGCGAAGCGTGACGAACGAACGACCGTTCGATTCGCGACGACGACGACGACGACGACGACGACGACGGAGAAGAAGGAGCCGTCGCGGCAAAGTCGGAGCACATAGTGGAAGAACGCCGCGCATACGCTCCTGCCCGGGAGATCGATCCCCGACGGCGACGGTACGCTCGCTGACGCGCCGTACTTTCGTCGCATCGTCGTCGACGAGAATCCTCGACGAGGGACGCCCCGGCGGTTTCGCTTTTCGCGCTGGAGCGTCGACGACGTGCAAGTGCCGCAGCCGTAGAGCGCTACGCAGCGACGTGGCGACGACGCCATTTTGTAACTGACACCGTACTGCGCTTCTTTCGGGATCAGCACCGTCGTCGTGCCTACTCTTCAGGGCCGCGTCGTGATCCGTGACACGCGCGTATCTTCGATCGCGTTCGTCAGTGTGTAGTAAAATATACGACGTGGAGCACTTCGCCTCGAGAAGCTTGCGAGTTGGAGAGAGAGACAGATCGAGAGAAAAGAGACAGTGTCGTGAAATAAGCGTGTCATCGGTGGAGCTCGTGGCCGCGCATCATCGAGCCCACTTTTTCCTCCGTGTCGGCAATTAATCCAAGTCCCATATTATCCCGTATTTCGCCGCGCAGTCTTCGCCCTGGGTCGCGCTAAGCGTAATCGTCGTCAAGTATGAGACTGGAAATCGTGTCGGCGGCTGATTTTCTGGTGCACCTGCTGCGCCTGCAGGCGGGCCAGCTGTCGGAGCGGCAGCTGGAGATGTTCAAGTCGTCGTTGACGGAGGTGCTGCGCCATCGCTACCGTGACCACTGGTTCCCGGACCGGCCGAACCGCGGCTCCGGCTATCGTTGCATCCGCATCAACGGCAAAATGGACCCGGTGATCGCTCAAGCGGGCGCGAACGTCGGCCTGCTGCCGACCGTTCTCCACAGTCTTTTCCCCAGCGAGCTCACCATGTGGATCGACCCGTCGGAGGTTTCGTATAGGATCGGCGAGAACGGTTCCATCTGCGTGCTGTATGAGCGCACCGAGCCCGAGCCGGAGGAGATTATCACCTCTCAGCAGCACCAACAGCAACATCAGCACCAGCAACATCAGCACCATCACCAGGTGCAGCATCAGCAACCGTCTTTGGTGCAGCAATCGCCACCGCCGCCGCAGCAGCAACAGCAGCAGCAACAATTCGAGAGTTGCAAGGACTCGCTGATGTTGGAACACACGCAGTTCAGCGAGCAGATCGCCGCGTTCGTCTCCAGCTGAATTGCCGGCCACCTCGCCGCTCGCATCCACGCTCTCGAAATAATAATCTAAGCGCACGTGCGTCGTCGTCTCGTGATATGTGATATCCCTTCGCGTCGGACCGGAGCTGGTCCGCGCGCTCTCAACTTCTCGTGGACTCCACACACACACACACACACACACATACAACACACACAACGCACACACGTATACATATATACATGTGCGTATATACATATATATATGCACGTGTATATACACATACATATATATATACACACACACATACATACAACACACGCGCGCGCGTCCTGCTCCTCCTTAAACCTTTCTCCTCTTTGCGTTTTCCTTTTTGTTTGTCCTGATCGGTGCGTCGAGAGTCTTGGACGAAGAGTCGATTCTCCGTCGCTGCTTCCTTCTACGCCTCGGGTACTCTCTCTCCCTACTCCTTTCTCTACTCTATCTTCTTTCTAATTCCAACTCTATCATCGCCTCCTTTGGAAACGGAGTTTGATGATAATGATGACGATAACGATTCGGCGTGCTCGTCCCTCCTTCGAGCGAGTTCCTGCTACAGACGAAGAGAGTCATCCTATGGGAACGCGAGCTCGTCCACGCGCGTCGGTCGACGACTAAACGACTCTAGTCCAGTCTCGCGCTCCCCGGTCCTCCTCTCGCTCGTGTGCGAAGGATAGTCGAGGACGAGAACGTGCGCCCGCACGGAGGAAAAACACAGCATTTCCCTACGACGACTAGTCCGATTCGGCGAAGAACGAGATTGGAAGCGTGCGGAAGAGCTCGCAAGCGTGTTCGTGAAGCGAGTAGAGGAAGAGTGTTGGCCAGAGGCAAACGAATTGGAGGGATCGCGGACTAGTCGATTTTGTTTAACCCGGCGCGATGCCGTGCGGATCGTCACAGCTGCCGCCGCCGCAGTCATAGACGACGAGTCGATTCTCCCCGTCGGAGAAGGGACGCGCGACGGCCGTCGCTGCGCGAGTTCGGAAGAACGGAGCGAAACTCTCTCCGTGTGTCTCTCTCTCTCCCAGTCCGACTAATTGATCTCAACACCTCCTCCACCCGCGTACCTCCGAGTGTCTCCCGTGAGCAGCCAGCAGCCACGCGAGGGAGAAACAACGAAGACCAGCAGCCAGCCAACCAGCCTCATCGCCCTTCCGTTATTGCTACGTTCCCGAGGAAGTAAAGGAACCGTACTGCACACATTCACATGCATACATCGCGTACATTCACACGTATACCCAGTCTCTTTGTCTCTCTACCCCGTACGACCAGAGCCTCTTTTCTTCCACGTACTGCGTCGTCGAATGTTTCGACCTGCGAGAACTTTAAGGTTTGTACACACCGAGGGAAAGCTATATTTCCGATGCGAACGTTTTTGCGATTTGTGTATATGTGCGACGGAGACTAGTTCTCCAACTTTACGTGACTTCGCGTACATCTCGCTTCGGTCTGTACGAACTTCGAGATGAGAACTGTACGGGTAAAGGAACGGGATGAGAGCCGATCGTTCTCCATTCTCGTCGTCGTCGAGGATCTTCCTCGAATCTCACTGTCAATTTCTCACTGTCAATGCAGATTACCACCGAGCCACATACACACGTTACACTTGTACACGAAATCAAGACGCGCGCGCACACACACACACACATACACACGCGCGCGCGGTCCGATGATTCTCTAGTGTATAACCGGTTGATTCCGTCGAGTTAAATCCTTCGTTAACGTCAATTTTGCGCGAGTGTCAATCGCGAAAGTAATGAGACATAGTTGCGATGCGACATTTTCTGGCGCAAATGCGCGATTCTCCGGATATAACATCGATTTTCCGGGAAAACCTAATGTGCGTGTCGCATTCGGCGAAATTACGTTTGCGAAGGTGTCAATTCGATCCCAAATCTTTGCGAATGTTATTTCTCGAGGATAGCTATCGATAGTGGAAGATTCCATCTCAGCGATGGAACTATTCGAGAGCGATTCTCCACGGTAGAATTGTCAAGAGCAAGTTTTGAATGTGCATGAACACACACACACACACACACACACACACATACAAAAGTTCAACTTCATGAAAGCGTGCGAGTTTATATGTGTACATATTATATATAAATATATAGACGTTATGTATGTAGAGCACACACACACACACACACACATACACACACACACCCCGTGATACTCACGGTCAAGGAAGAGAGAAAGAGAGAGAGAAAGAAGGAGGTGAAGCGAAGTCGAATTCAGGCGTGTACACACCGACGAATTGTATATTATCTTCCGCGTGAGAGGAGACGAAAGAAAGCGGGAGAAAACACGACACGTATGAAATTGCTGTGATTTTATCCACGGGAAGGCACACGGGCATGTTTTTACTATCGAGAGAGTCGGTCTCGGAAAGTAAAGCTCAATGCATGGCGTGTATGTGTGTATGTTTGTCTGTCTCTGTACGTTTGCATGTTGTATGTAAGATTGATTGCGTTTCCGCGGATGTTTCGGCAGCGCGTTCGGGAATGATTCCGTGAGAGAAAGATTGGTCGCGCCTGTGTGCTGGTAAGGCTGCTGCTGCTCACCCGATACGTTTGCCCGCGCGCCACTCCGACAATAATAGCCGAGTCCGCTCGATTAGTCACGTTTCTGCTTCATGCTCGCGGCATCGAGGTTTGTTCAATTACCGTTACTTGACTTGAACCGATATACTTACCGTCATGAACACACACATACACAAACACAACACACACGCACACAATAGAGGGCCATGAGATCTCAACGCAGGACTGAATTCTCTCTCGACGGCGTCGCGGCTCGCGATTTTAGCATCTGACTGCATTCACCAAATCGATCATCGGGGTGTCGATATTTCATTACACGCGTAATAAAGACACCGGCAATTCTCCGTCACCACCTCCGCATTTTCCACCGCCAGTGGAGTGAACGCGTGAGAAAACGCAAGAGCGAGTACGGTGTGTGAAGGATCGAGTGTGCGAATGCGTGTGTGCATGTATGAGCGTATGTATGAACGGATGAAAGATGAGAGATAGATGAAAGAAGAGAGGGGGCAAGGAAAGGGACACCTATCGTGTTCGGCGTCGAACAAGAGAAGAAGGCCCTGCACGTAGCAATTATAGAAACCATGTCTGTGATTATATTAAGAATAGAGGAAAGAAAGAGAAAGACAATATAAAGCAATCTCCGTATGTAACGACCTAAAAAATTCGAGCGGCGTGTGCATTTTTACTATACATACCGGCGTGTAAATGCAATGCATTATTAAGGCTTGTCTGCAACACACGGGATGAGCTTGGCGTATAAAAAAAATAGAAGCAAAAAATAAAAACAATTTATTTCGCTTATACATGCCTCCTCCGTACTTTGGCCTCTTTACATCTCTCTTGCTCTTATTCAAGAGAAACCTCTTCGATGTAAGAGGGCTGGATTGTAATGGGGATTCCGTGAGTGAAATCAATTATTTCTGTTTCCTACTCCAACTTTTTGTACCTCAAGCTTACTCCGCGTATTGTAGACGAGCCTTTACATACAACGCGCGAAAACTCGATTCGCGAGCGAGCCGTATACACTTTCGACATTGTCACTTTGATTAGAGCTGAAATTATCGCATATCTTTATACTTCAACTGTGGTCGACGTGTTTTTCCTCTCGTGATTCGCGCGTTCACTGTCGTCGCGCAGCAGCACGGCCCTTTATTTTTGTCCAACATCAGTAATCGCACGAAACGACGGTCTTTTCATTTCTTTTTATAAATCGCGGTCGGTTGGGGAACTTTAAGCGCTTTTATAAAAAAATAAAAAGATGAGAACCGCGATACTTTTTTTATCTAGTCTTTTTTTAGCACTTCTCTCTGACACACTTTGAGGTGTCCTCTACAATTTGTGTACTGTTTGCGCTGTATCTGTAGCGCATACACCGTTTACTGTGTACGCGCTACATGCATACCGTCATGTGCGTGTGTGTGTGGATGTGAGTATGTGTGTGCGTGTGTGTATGTGGCGCGCGCGCGATATGTATGTGATCACGTGACTTTTTATTTGTAACATTGTAAATTGGCCCATCGAAAAGACTTTGTTGTTTTCGCGGCGCTCTTGTAAATCAGAAGTCAGAACTGGAATATCGAGGTCTTTCTTTGCTGCAAACGCCTCGTTGTGCCGAGGACAAAGAGTCATAATCGCGCCGACATTTCCTCGCGTCGAAGAACGAAGGAAAACATGGTCGATCGTTTCGTATCGGCAGTAGGGCACCATCGATCGTCCGACGATCGAAAGTAGTGCGAGACGAGGCTGGAGAAAGTGTGAGAGAGCTGGGCAGCGAAATCTCGTCGCGTTGTCCTTTAGACGGTTATTTTATCATGACGACCGACAAGACACACGCTGCTTTCCTCTTGTTTTGTTTTCGATTTCTATTTCGGGGAAACGCGATATCGGAAAGGGCGCGCTTGTTTGAGAGAGAACTATCCTGTAATATCTACGTTCATCCGTTCACGACACGCGTATTAAACTATAAGTATACCAGCGAATGTTAAAAAAGAATGAAAGAGAGAGAGAGAGTGTGTGTGTGTGTGTGTATGTATGTGTGTGAGTGAAAGAAAGAGAGGAAGATCGAGGATGAAAAGGAAAATCCAGGGAAGGGTACGCTGGGGTGAGAAGGAGTCGGAGTAAAAGGCGAGAATGCGAGCATTTATTTCGCGAATGAATTGTAATTATTATATATATATGTATATATATGTGTGTGTACGCGCATATATTATATATATACATAATTATATACATATATATATATATATATATATACATATATGTATACATATATACACATTTTGTAATTATACATAGAGTCCTTCAGGAAGAATTTGTACAAACGCTGGGACAAGGTACCAGCAAGTCTGTGATTTTAGCTTGGTTAATTCAGTATTTTTTTAAATAAAACGAGACAAAATCAAGATAAACGATAAAAAGAAGAGTTAGTGAGGGAGAGAGAAAGAAAGAGAGAGAAAGAAAGACAGGAGGGTTCACGAGAGAAGGGAAGAGAAAGTTTATGAAAGAGAGAGCGTGTGTGTCGGGTTGAAAAGGAACGTATGCATGTATATATATGAATGTATGAATCTATGTATGTATGTATATATGTATGTGTAGGTGTATGGGTGAGAAAAAGGAGACATCGAGGTGAAAGAAAAGGGCGGGAAGGTTGGATCTCAGAATTAAAATCTCGCGATTAATTTGCATATTCCGCCAGGAATTTCTCCATGCGATTCTACAACTCACGGGAAACCGCACCATCTTACACCTAGAATCATCCTTGAGGGCAACGTCTCGAGGATGAGTTTAGTTTCCCGACGCGATTTTTCGCACGCCCACCGAGACGTTTGATCCTTTCCTTCATGCGGAACGCTGCAATTACCGAGAGATTATAATTACTTGGATCACACACACACACACACACACACACACACACACACACACACACACACACACACACACACACACACACACA
>NW_022639533.1:649464-662133 GCF_010583005.1 Odontomachus brunneus
CACACACACACACACACACACACACACACACACACACACACACACACACACACATAATTGTGTCACCATTACCACCATTGACGTGGCGACGCGTTTGCGACGTGTTCGCGCGAATGAAAGGAGCGTGACGTATTTCTCGCCTTTCGACGACACGGCCAGCGTCTCGTCGTCGTGACGACAAAGAAGGAGGCAGATGAAGAAAGATACGCTTCTCCGTCTCGTCGACGTCGCCGTCAGCCTGCGAGACGGCCGTGATTAACCGTATCTCTTTTCCCGTCTCTATTATATCCAGTGATACAACGCAGAGGAAAAAGAAGACTAACAATCGGTGAGTCATAGTTCGGACCGTCGTCGTTGGGAAAGCGACTTGTATTCCGCTTTTCCAACGACGAGCCGCACGTATTGTGCTCACCGACTCGGGGGAAGTGTTCACGTCGCCTTCTTCTTCGTCGTCGTCGTCGTCGTCGTCGTGGTTATTACGAAATTATCCTCGCTGCGTCAGCTTTAATTTTACATAGTCGTTAAATCGCTTCGGTGAATTATACGAACCACATGTTTCTCGATAACCCGAAGTCCGTGCTCGAGGAGGAACGTCGTCACCGCGTCACGCTCCGAACCTTGAGTCACCGCGGCGCATCGTCGCATCAATGACCCTTTCTTCGTATGCACCCTAGCTGAGTTTTCTTTCCCCTCGGTCACGCGTGAGAGAGAAGGAATCGCAAAGGCGTAAAGCCTGTATCACACTAACGATTGGCGACCGTTTCTGCGTTTGCGTCTACGATTGTCTCTTGACCAATCCAGCAGCTCCTTTCTGATTTGTCAAGAGACAGTTCTAGACGCGAACGCAGACGCAGTTGCCAGTTGCTAGTGTAACACGAGCTTAAGAAACGGAGCTCGAGAGCCGGCTTTTCGCCGAGTGCTTTCCCTTTCTTTGGAAAAATTGTTTTCTGTGAATATATGAGGAATGAAAGGATGAGAGAGAGAGAGAGAGAGAGAGAGAGAGAGAGAGAGAGAGAGAGAAAAGAAGAGAGAGAGCGTGGGTGGGATGTATGTGAGAGTGGGTATGTGTGCGCAACCGCAAGTACGAACATGTAAAAGATGACAGACTGTCGGCGAAGTGAAATTGTCGATGCGGCAGTGGTTAGTATCGAAACAAAGAAATGAGAACAACGGCGTGAAAGAGAAGGACAGCGAGTGTGTGAGAGTGATTTGTGAGTGTGTGAGAGATAGATAGAGAGAGAATCAGAAGGAAAGATATTAGGAGAGCGTGCGAAGGTGAGACCCGACAGGGATGCTTAGTTCGGGCGAAACGGGCCGCGGGTCCCGTGGTAATATACTTGTGATGACGAATTACTTATACGAATACCGATTAGCGAAGTAGTGATTTTGTTTAGCATATCCGGGTTACGATATATATATATGTGTATATATATATATATACACACATATATATACATATATATATATATATATATATATATAGGGAGGCAGGGTGAGAGACGATAGTTAACCGCGCGCGACCCAAGGTCAGCGAGCTCCGATTTCGGCAGCCCTGTTGAGGGTGGCCAGTAGTAGCGCACTGTCAGGAGAACGAAGGGAGAGACAGCGAGAAAAACAGCAAAAGGAAAATCCGAAATCCACTCGTTCCTGCGCGTTGACTGCGAGCGAGACGCCACTCGATAAATTCTGTATAAAAAAAATTCGCTTTACAAAAGTCTACACATGTACACACTTGATACAAAACAACAACACCATTACACATTTGTACACATGTCCGAAACATACATATACAAGAACACACACACACACACGCGCGATACACCGTACCATACAGTTACACATACTCGAATCTGTAGACTCTCGTAGGTTACTATTAATTGTAATGAATTATATCTTATATATATATATATATATATACATATATATATATTAATGTATAATTATATTTAGTTCTTAGGTTATAATGGCTATCATTTCCCGCTTGTACATATGCCGTGAGCTCGAAAAAATTAAATCTTTAACAAAGAATATCTATAATTTTTTCGACTGTTTTTGTACAGAGATAAAATAAAAACAAAAGGCCTCGTGCTTATGAAATTTCATGAATATAAAAAAAAACACGTGTGTCGATTACTTCGCGCATCCTGATCACCTTGACCGATCGATCAATCGAGCGTGCGTGCGTGCGTGCGTGCGTGCATGCATATGTATCGTTCCGTTATCGTTTTTCGTTATTTTCGATAACGTTGCAAATATTTACGCAAGTTCAGACGAAACGGCGTAAATAGCAATAAACGTCACGCAAATGTCTCAACATTTGAAGTCGGGCGCGAACACTACGTGTGTTAAACGTTTCGAATTGGACGATTTGCGCAGCGGTGCGAATGGTCAATAAGCTTCAATACAATGCGAATAATAATTAGTAATGAAGTAACGCGGCGGCGCGTCGATTATTGCAAAGTGTCGCGGCGTCCGCGCGCAAGGCCGCGCCGATGGTTTTGCGCGGAGTATTTTATTAGCGACGATGCGTCACGCCCGTGTTTATCGAGTAAATATCGAAAAAAAGATGACCAAATTTTGCGGCTGTAGCGCGCGGATTTGTTCAACACACAGCGGAGACCGGGCGGTTATCGATTATTTATCCGTTATTCATTCTGGCGATCCACGTCTCTCGCGATTGCACGCGCGTTGTCGCGGAAACGCTGTTTTTCTCTTTGTTTTTTTTTCTCTCTCTCTCTCTTCTGCACGTATATGTGTATATCGCCGGAACACGGACGTACGCGAGAAATCGAGAAATCCTACACCGTCGCGCGAACACGTTCCACCCAGGATCTCCGACGTAATTATTCTCGGAAACGCCCTCGATCGAGATAATTCGAGGATACACGTGTCTTAAGAGCGCGAATCAACATTGTGCCGCGTTATTCCTCGCAAACGTGCAATTTCGTCGACGAGATAGCGTTACCGAATGTTCCGCGAACGAGCCGATAAGAGGACTCGCGAGATCGCCGCTTGTCATTCAGCGTGAAAGAAAGAATAGCTGTGACGTAACGGCCTGGGAGATATGCGTAAAATGTGTCTCGCGCGGCGCACTCTCAGATAATTCTTCGATAATTCGTGCGAGAATTCGCCCGTCGACGGAGAATAAAGCGAGACGGGAGCGCGAAATTGCACGATCACGCGTCCGACATTCTATTGACTTGAGTGGTACCATTGTTTTCGCATTTCCCCGATGTTCCCCTGACGAATTAAGGGTTAATTACGGTGCTGGCGTGGCGAGACTCTGCTTGTTGTGCCAACAACGTCGTCCATCGCACGCATACCGCGACGAGAGACTGCTCTCGCCTTGGCTCGAGCAAAATGAGAATTAGCCGCGGGGTTAATTGCCGTTACTCGCCAATAGCGACGATGGTTAATCGTCGGTGGTTGATATAATGCAGTACAGTGGACTGCTTCTGTGACGAACGCGAGGATATCGAGGTCTGTGTCGGTGACGCGACAGGTCGTCCGCAGGACAAAAGGAGTCGAGTGGCAAAGCGAGTAAATTCGATACGCGATTCTTGCGCGCGTTCCTTCGCGCTGAAAGTTCGCGGTAGAAGGTTCAGGATGAATCACGAGGATAGTAAAGTGGAACGATGGTTTATACGCGTCAACTGTCAGCCTTATCACTGACGCGCGACTACGTTGTGATGTAATAGCTGACGATTTCGTCGTGCCGATTTGCATACGACGATTTGCAGTCGTCGTCGCGTCGCGCCTGTTGCAAAGTCTCACACGGAAGAGACAACCACGGTTGAATTAACGTGACGTGTTTGGTTAAACAGGATTTGGTTGAACCAAGCGCAGAGAATGTCTGGTTGTCATAATGAAATATTCTGGTAGTCAAGCACAGACAACATTCAGGTCTAACAACGGTCAGAGTTTGGTTTACTGCTGATCCAGTTATAACATCCTGCTCATTGTGATTACAAAGCGTGGTTGGACGAACGTGACATGTTTGGTCAACGACTGTAGGTTGAACTAAACGGAATTTTTGGTTATTATAATCATATATTCTAGTATTCAATGCTTTCTGGTTACACTATAAATAGACGAAACACAACAGGTATATTGATTAGTGAGAAGTGGTATAGCGCGTAGGCAAACGACTCCACAAGCCCCCCAAAAGTCTTCCCCGGGTTCCCCACCACGATACATAAAGCGAGTTTTTCAGATAAAAAATATATAAACTTTAAACTAACGCAGAAATATAACTTTATATATAAAATATATATAACATTATTGAATCAAACTTCTATAAAAAAAAAATATATATATAATATCATAAAAAAAAAACTAATATTTTAAGAAACATCTTTCAGTTAAAAAAGTAATAAAATTTATGTTAAGAAATGTTGGATATAATTTTGTTTAGTTTCGTTTTAAGTAATCAAATTTGTCTGGTGTTACTTTAACTAAAAATATAATTCATTTATATTTCACAAAGTCTGGTTAATATATTCTGAATTCTGATTGATTCAACCAATACTTTCAATATATAGCGAGAATATATATATATATATATATATATATATATATATATATATATTGCGTTAAAAGTTTAAATATTTGTAATTAAAAACCGAGAAAAAAAATATTCAGAGTTAGGTATCAATGTTATTAGTGTCTCTAGGCATTGGTGATTTTATATTACATCTTGCTCGCGGCGTGGCAAGAAAGCTTTTGGATTAGGTCGCGGTCAAGATAGGCCGAGATCTCTCTGCAAAGGGCACGAGTATCGTGGTCGTGGTCGTCGTCGTCGTCGGCGGCGACGACGGCGCGGCCGTATTCTCCGCGTTCACGCGGAGACTTGGTTCAACAACCTGATCGGGCATGCTTAAGGTTTCCCGGGTCTCTCGACGATGTGGGACAGATAGGAGGCGGTCTCGAGCGCGAGCGGCGAAAAAGTCGAGGCGTGCGAAATGACGGCGAATTATTGTGCTCGAGAAAGAGGAGAGCCCGGGGTAGGGAACCGCCGTCGTTGCTACCGCCGCCGTCGCCGTCGCCCTCACCGTCACCATCGCCACAGCCAGCCGTAGCCACCGATGATGGTTGTCATGGAGGTCAACGTCGGTTGTTGCCCCGGCCCCTTGACGTCGCTTGGCTTGGCCCGCTCCTCGGTTAGTGGCCCCCTTGTAGGTTAGAATTGCTGATTCCATTCGGCACGAGATCTCTTTCCCCTTGAATACATCCCTATCCTTCTTCCTTCCTCTCTCAGCTGCTTTCTTGGACTCCGTCACTTTTTCCTTCTTTGATATCGAATAATTCTCCAGGCTGAAGAAGGAGATAATGACACGAGGATTTAATTGTATCAAAAGATTCGCCGGTCTAGTTTACCTACATCCTTACCACTCTCTCTTCCCGTCTCTTCACTCGCCCCTCTCTCTCTTTCCTCCCTTCTCTTTTCTTTAACATCCTCTCCCCCTCTCCTCCCACCTCTCCTCTCTTTCTTTGAACTCCTCTTACTTCTCTTCCTCCTTTTCTTCTTCCTCGCTCGCCTCTCTTTCTGTCTCGCAGTCCCTGTCTCCCCCGCCCTGAACATCCTCCTCTGTCAATTTCTTCCGTGCGACCTCCTCTTTCCCGAGCTCGCTTCTCGCTGGGACCGTGTATCACTCTGATGCCGACCAACTACATGCGCCAATCGTCCACGTTGCGTAATACCACGAAGAGTGATTGCCGCTAGTCGACCGGCACGACCGGCAAGCCGGGCCGAGCTCTCGATTCACGACGGTGAACGTCGCGATCTTTCGAGTGTTCAGCGAGAGAGGACGATTAGGACGAGAGAGAATAGAATCGCCGCTCGATCTTGGGTGACACAACCTACGACCACGCGTCGGCCATGTGCAGAATGCGCAAACGATCATCACGCGGTTGGATAGGTAATAATGGGTTAGCTTTGTCCCTCATATGATTCCCTTAATATACGGAATCATTGTCTCGAGAAGCCTGTCGTTAACGTGGTCACGATTCAAAGTATTTCGGACAATATCCCGGTACACGAATTCACGGGTACTACTCGGATTTTCGGCCATCTCATGGCTTTGCCTTTACATTATATAATCCATATAATCCTCTCACCATTTTACATACAAAAGTACTGAAATAAAGTCAAGGAAGAGTGTCTACTTAGTCACATATTGCATATTTTATTCAGGTAAGTTCTAACACGGAAATTAAATGTTCCATGAAGTATCTGTACTTTTTGCTGACCTTAGCCTAATAACATTACGCATAGAATGAAGAAAGAATCGATAAAAATTTAAGTAAATAACAGGATCCTCCGGTGCCCAGATACCTGAATATCCCGGTACCTGAGTACGTGAGTAATATCCGATGGATATATCCAGGTATTCCAGGTAATATCCAGGTATTCAGTCAGTACTAGGATGTCCAGAATTAAGGCTATAACACTAAAGCTAAGTGAACGGCGCTTCGTCGGTACCAAAGAGCCAAAGGCCCTTTTCCCTCCGCTTCTTCCGTCATTAGCGAGAGGCTCGGCTCTTGGTGTTTTTCGTCGATGCCAAAGGCGAGTCTTAATTGCGCTTATCGATTGCTGCAACCAGAGGGAACAAGATCCCCCATTCTTGCTGTTCCTCCTTCTCCTTTTCATCATCATCCCGGCTTCCCTTTCGCTCGCTCGCTCGCTCGCTCGCTCGATGATTCGCCCCGTCTTATCATCGAGCAACGGCGAGCCTCCGTAGCCGTCACTTTTTTCTCGCTCTCCGTTGTACACATCTTGGGACGCGACGCATTGTCCCATGTCGAGTGCACTCCGTCGCGACGATGTCGTTTTTGCGCAACGTCGAATAGCGCGCGCAAATCGCCAATGCCGCGAACGAATCCTCGTGGAATCGAACTTGTCCGCGCCGAAACAGTCGCGAGCCGGACACAGCTGCATGTTTATTTACGTACGCGGGGCGAGAGCAGCCGAATCGATCCATCTGTCCGCCGTGCTGTCTTGGTATGATGTGTAAATATTATTTAAGAGCTCTCTCTCTCCGGGATCCCGTTATGAAACGGCAAAATTGGGAAGTTTTAATTGCCTCGCGTCCGTGCTCGCGCGGCTTAATCGTCCCGAACGGCGCTTTATGAGAAGTCCTCGAGAAGTTCGGTTCTGCTCGTGGACATGAAATTCACCGCGTTTCCAATTACCGACGGCCAGGGGAGTGCATCGTGTGGTGTGCAACGCAAACCCTCCCCTCTTCTCCTCCTGCGCTCCGATCCGTTCGGAATTTCGCGACGGCCTCGCGGTCGTTAACCTTACGCGAAAACGGATAAGACGATTCGGTTCTGGCCGCCACGTCGCAAACTACTTATAGATACGCCGGCATGGCGTACGAGCGCATATACGTATATAAAGTGCCATTAAAGTCGCGATACAGGGCGTTCCAGATGTGTCGCGCCCGCTTTCGCGGATGCGACTTCGCGGAGTTTGAGGTCAAACCGTGAAGAAAGAACATTGCTTTATCACGATATTAATCACAAACCTTGTCTCTTTTAAGCTCGTGGAAATTTTCCAACTTGAAAGTATTTGCAAGCGCTCTTAGGGCCATTTTTACAATCTCCGGTTAGCTTTAACTATCGGTTAAGTGTCAACCGTGATTAGTTAATTCTGATGAACGACAAATACGATTGATCAATTCCACTGGAATTATCGGTAATTAAAGTTAACCGGAGATTGTGAAAATGGCCCTTAGGGTCATCGCACATGAAATGCATATGCATGGCATAAAACCATCCCGATCAATGAGCATACTCTGCAAATCAATATTACTATTTTATGTTAAATGCTTATTGGTCGAGACGGTCTTATGCTATGTATATGCATTTTATGTGCGATTTTATGTCCTACTTTTCGCGAATTCACTTGTGGGAAAGAGATTCATGAATCCCCTCTCTTTCTCCCCGAAATCACGAACGATCTGGAATCGCCAGTAGTTTGTCCCGCTCGTAAAAAATCGCGCCGCAAAAGATCAACGATAAGCGATAACGGGTCGTACAAATTCAAAAGGTACGTCGATATTAGTGTCTAGCCATTCTATGAGCCTTATTTTATTGGTTCAGCTCGCAGACTCCTCAAGATGGCGGAATCAATCGCAGTGGTTCATTATATTGTGTCATCACTATAATCATGAGATTACAAAGCAACTCATTTACGGATTTAACTCTTTTGAAAAAGGATAATTCTCAACACTTTTGTTTTACGTTTAATAAGTTGCTGTTGGTCATATACTATCATGGCGCGCGCGTTTGTAACAATAACAAATTCAAACACCAAGGTTTATTATAATCATGGTACAAAAAATGGAAAAAATGACTTGGGGCACATTTCATTTAATATTCGTGTGGCACTTCACCGGCATGAGTTATCCTTATCACACAAATACGTCATTTTGAGGGATAAGTGGCCAGATTGTCTTGTAGGGGCACTAATCGCTACCAGTCGACTACGCGTCACGGATATGTGTGCGCGTGACGTGATAATGATTGATAAACACTTTATGGTACGTTGTTGTTTAAACTTTAACGCACATGTGTTTGCGCTCACGCTCGTGGTTGATTGTAGAAAACGACGCGTGTTAAATTTGCACATGTGTCAGTTCATTGTCATCGTCGCAATTCAACCACACCTATCCCACTTTCTAAGCACTTGTGACGAAGCGCATATAATAAGATAATCGGCCTTGTAATGAGATTATCATGGCGACGCTGCGCCAGCGACTTTTCTTTGAGGCGACCGACGCGTCGCACAGTGTTGCGTAGTGTTAGTTTTTATGGACAAAAATCGGTATTTGAAATCTGTTTAAGATTTCGATCTAAAATTTTAAAAACATAAATTCTATACGGAAAACTGTTTTTCTTATAGTCACTGGCTAAATTTGGAGCAGTTAGGACAGTGAGAGGGAAGGAGGTATATCAGTTGCGGAAAAAGTGATATACTATTTACTTTTATTATTAATATCAATGTTATATAATATTATATATAATTATGTATAATATATATAATTGATATTTTGTCACTTAAAATGAAAACTATACTAAAATGAATTAATACTATATTAAAATTAAAACTATATAAATAAAACAAGAAAAAATAAGAAAATTATTAATAAGAAACAGTTAATAAAACAATTTTAATTGTAATTACATCTCTGTTTTAAAAATGTTTTGTCTATCAATTTCTAGTGGATTCAACTAGAGTCTCCCGTGTCCAGCACTTACATTCTGGATATAATTTTTCACTTCTAAATCGCTTAAAAAAAAGTGAACTCGTGCGCAAAAAGTCTATTTTTTCTTGTGTAAATAATGTTTCAAACTTACAATGTATACTAGAATTAATACAGTGTAACTCAATGTACGTGACATAATTAAATATTTCTGTTCTTTTTGTGAAATTTATCAGTAACTTGGATTATGATGCATATATTTTATATATGCATCATAATCCATATATGCATATATGCATATATGAAAGGTATCAAATACTAGCTTATCGATATTAGCTTATTAAAAGACCAATATATAGATATTGTTAAAATATGAATTCAACTATCTAGTACTAATTTTCTATGAAGAATATGAATCTTTGATATAGATACAATTTTACTTACGATAGTTCTTTTAATTCGCTCCAATTCCTGGAACTGTTAGGTCAGTATTTGACCAAAAAAACTTGTGTTATTTATGCGTTTTATCATATTTCAGACGCTATACTCTTAGTTTGCAAGAAGAAAAACTTTCTATGTTACATTTCGTAAAACAACTTTTTTTCATGAAAGCAAGCTCTTCGCAACATTGTGCGTCGACGGTTTGGCTAACGACGAAGATAGGTAGGGGACGGCTGGCGAGCGGAAGGTGCAATACGCATTGCTACATCTGTGTAGGTTACCGAAGTAGTTAACAGTTTTTCGTTTCGACTTAGTCGCGTTTTCGTGTCGACGCGCTCGTTAGCGCTTTCGAAAGTCTGCGCGTTCGCGCCCGGTTCAAGGACCCTTTTATTATCGACATAAATGACTTCATTCGCGCGTGACTCATCGTTTCGCGTCTAATGTCGGGTCTGTGCCATAAACGGACTATGGTCGCGCGAATATGGTCGTTAGGGAAACGCGCGGCGGGGAGTAACGAGTTCGCGAGGTGCGAAATATCGTCGCTGTCGGCAATGTCCTCTCGCGACCGCTCGAATTCTCCGGATCCGACCGAATAGTAGAATTAATATTCTGGTGTACGGATAATTATTTCCAATATTCGAGTATCCGGTTATTTTGCGGATTAATTCGAATGCCGTGGTTATGTAAGTTGTTTAATAATTAATGACACACCCGTTGTCTGCAGGTAGAACTCATCAAACTCAACACGAAATTTCTCTATTTCGCAAACTACCACATAGAATTTTGAATTATTAATTAAGGAAATTTGGTGAATGATCACGTGCAATATGGTGGATGAATTTTGATGGCAACATCCGCCATTGTGTGTACTTGTAGATTAGATAAAAAACTGAACAAAACACGTAGATTTTTAGAAATCTTTTATTGAATAAAAAAAAAAATCAATGTAAAATATTCTTTCTCAATGTAAAAATATGTATATTAGAGTGAGTAAATATATTATTATTACGCATCGAATAAATATCTCTTATTTTTTCTCTCAGTGTACAAATATCCATTTGAATTTTAACTCGGATATCTTCCAGTAAATTCATTAAATGTCAATTGAAACAACGCCAAATAAAATTTAATGTATTAATTCTCAAACTTCTATATAATATGATTAATCTAACATACCTGCACTGAAAAAAATACGAAAATTTATTTGTGAAATATAAACTTTGTTTCTGTGAATAAATTTTATATCCCACACGTAAATTTTCAAGTATTTTTTTACAGTATGGAAATATATGATGTATCTTTTGACTTGTCTTGGCTTCTCGATGTGCTAGCTCCTGGCTGTTCCCTCGTGGCACTTACACTAGCGCTGACACTCGCGTGGATTTGATCAGAAAAATGCGTGTTAATTAACGTAACGTCCACTAGAAGAGTTCGATCAAGTATTTTACAAGCCGACGAAATATTTCAATTGCCTGCCGGGAACAATAATTTAACGTATCGACGCAATATACTACTAATATATGCGATGTATTGTTCATTAGCTCGAAACATAATGGAAACCCATTATGGAACCCATTAGGAAAAGTATATAACGAAGATGTGATTGATCGTCTTGAAGGTCGGCGATGCTTCGCGTGTGTTGATTGTTATCATTGCGCGAGTCACGTTCGCGAGCGACAACGGTTGACAATTGACGCGAGATGACGTAGTCCCTTTTTCGTCCATTGTTTTGGTAGTCCCGGGCGTTGCGAACTTTTCCGTATAACCGAGTCATTACGCTTCGAGCCGACGAGTGACGAACAGCGCGACGCGAAGATACGTGTATCGGCGCGTTGGTCGCAATTCCCGCGCGTCTCGGGTGATAAAAATATTTCGCCTGCTCTTGAAATATTTAATCGGACCGGGCTCTCGCGCCGGCATCGCGTTAGCATGCATTTCCCCGATTTGAAATTTACGCGAGTGTCAGGGCCAGGTTGAGTATTCGGAGTGCCAGGATGGAATAACGAGGAGCAAAGTGCTGGATCGGGCAACCAGGACGGAGGATTCAGGACAGACTACGACGTCGACAGCGACATACATCACACATTTCCAGGTACGTGAAATCATTTGTTATATGTGATGCTTCCGACTTTAACTGACGTTTGACAAATTTATCGAGAGTAAGGAGAGAAAGAGAGAGAGAGAGGAGAGAGAGAGAGAGAGAGAGAGAGAGGGAGGGAGAGAGAGAGAGGGAGAGAGAGGGAGAGAGAGGGAGAGAGAGAGAGAGAGAGAGAGAGAGAATACGGGCATGGACTCGTGGCTCACATAGCGAATCGTCCGCATTCAGCCAGCCCCGAAACGTCTCTCGCTTGTCGCTGGAGATTCCGCTGTTTGCAGCAGCTGCTTCCGATACTTCTCGCAACCGCCACTCGCTCTCGGGGTAGTTGAGAATTTTGGCTTGCGTCAACGGGGATCGAGTCCAACGGATTTCAGGGATGCAATCTTCAGCGCAGTAGCAACGGAGATGAGGTCATTTTCTTCTCCGAAGTGTGTGTATATATCGCGTCTTTCTCATTCGCCGCGCGATTCAGTACCGTTTCGTAAACTATCCCGATCGATCGCGCCGGATGGGAAAATGCAAATACGAGTGGAGGCAGCATTTGGCCGAAAGAGGGAAAGTTCGAGTGTTGCTGTACGAGAAGCGGAAGGAAGGATCGGCACGAATGCGAACGAAAGCCCGAACGGAGGAACGAGGACGAAAGTATGGCAAGTGTGGCGCGACGAGTCGTCTCGACGAGAGTACCAAATTCTAAAATGTATTTAAAAACACACGCTATATATTGTAGAAACGTATTCTACGAATGTAAACTATAAGAAAAACAATGTAGATACACACGTAACACACGACTCACGCATACACAGACACTTACACCCTGCACGCGCAAACACACACATACACATACCCCTGACACGTGTACATGCCCTTAAGTCGCGCGATTATCATTTCGAGGCGATTATATATATATATATATATATATATATA
>NW_022639533.1:662482-680956 GCF_010583005.1 Odontomachus brunneus
GAGAGAGAGAGAGAGAGAGAGAGAGAATCCAAAATACTTTCTACAGAAATATATTTTATATCTCACAAATAAAATTTCGTATTTTTCTCAGTGCATATATGTCAAATTAATCATTATATAGGAGTTTGGGGATTAATATATTAAATTTTGATTGGCGTTTAACGCTGTTTTAATTGACGTTTGACGTAATGAATTTACTAGGAGGTATCAGAGTTGAACTTCAGATTGATATTTATAATATCAAATGTGATATTTGTCTAAGAGGAAAAAGTATCTAAAATATAAGAGAATTTATTCGAAATTTAGACCAGCATTCGGGATTGTTATTGTTTGATAAATAATCGTAGCTGTCACTCTAAATTTCGATTTGAGAATATCGATAACTTCGTGAGGACATTTAAGGCAACTGTATCGTGAATTGAGTTTTGTGGAATTTTAATTGAAACTTGCACTGCATTTTTAGTCGAGAAGTCAATGACATGACGTTACATTTCTGGTATGTCAAAATTGGAGAAAAAAAGGAGTAAGATCGGATTCAATTCAGAGCGCTATTGTTGTTTAACTGTGTACGCGCAAGTTGACGATTTCAGCACTAAAAGAACTGTGATGTAATGAAACTTTCTTCGTATATTTTTGCTAAAATACAAAATTATACAATTCTTTCACTTATAGTATGTGGTTGCAAGGGAAAATTTGAAGCATATTTTTATTGAGAAAACCTTAAAAAAACTGGGTAGGATCCGACTCAACTTTGTGGTTATTGTTCCAGGCATATGCCATGTTAACCGCCGTCGAAATACCGTTTTCCGATTTTGCATGTACGAAATGAGTGTTACATGGTCGATCGAGTCGTCATTCGCGAGAGACATTTCATCGACACGTAATAGTGCGCCATGTCGCTTTCCGATAATAGTCTAATATACAATTTTATAGCTCGATATCGCGATATCGAGACAAGGCGACTTTCCGCGAATAACACTTTTCTTTTTATGAATATAGAAATTAAATAAAATCGTCATATTACAGGACGCAACGCGTCGCTTTTATAATCAAATCGCCCGTAAATTCCTGCCTCCTCTCGTCTCGATGAGAGACAATGATGCCCGCACGCTATATATATGCGTATACCTGCCTTCTTCGCGCTGATGGCGTTTCTTACAATTACGTGGTCATTGACAGCGGGTAATTACGTCACCAGTTACAGAAAGGCATTGAACGTGTCTAAAGGCGAGGCGGTTAGTGTGAGAAATTCGTATTCTCTGAGAACAAGGATCTTACGTAACGATGGTAGAGGCAGGCGCGCAAATAGCGCTCTTGGCTTTTTTTTTTAAAGATACGTTTCGTAAATATAACACGGGAGAAAGTGCTGCCGTCGGTTGACCCTTTCATTAAGGTCGTACTAACATCTGATGACGCGTCTGTGTAAACTTTAGCCTCGCGTCCGTATCACGTACGTCAGTAACTGTGCCAAAGACAATTAATTCGTGTTGTAAGAAAACTTTACATGAAAAAGAAAAAAACCAGTGTAGGAAAATTTGACAATTCCTCCATTGGTGAACAAATTTTCTCATTGGACAAGATTGATACGATCCGGAACGCATCTGAAAAAGTGGGATAATCTATTCGATCGCAAGTGTAGCTTAAATGAGCAGATCTAAAGTTTTACCGGCGCAATATAAATGTACCAAGAGGTCTGTTCTTTTTCGCTGAAAACTAATGTATACTCACGAAACTTAAAAGGAAACAGGTATACAGCAGAGACTTGGTGGAAAAATGGGGAGAACGGAACTAGTGCAAATCTAGGTAGAGTGCAGCGGAAAAGAACAAACTAAAGAGTCTTTGTTATTCGGAGACTTCGGCTGCGTTCAGTAAACGCAACGGTTCAGTGAACGCTTACTGTTATTGAAATATTCTTTTAGATGTCCCATCTAAAAAAATACCTCAAACAAAGACGATAATATCTCAACGGCTGCACTGAACGCGCCCATACCAGAAATGCAATAGGAAAAAATGTTCGAGGCTTAATAGCCGCCCAACGTCATTTTCACTGTCATTTGTTGAACTACCGTGGCACCGTGTGGATCGAAGGAAAGATGAAAGATCAAATATTTACAACATTAATGGAATTAACCATTTTTCCTCTCAATGAAAGTGCATTTTCTATAATTGCACGTGTGTGTATGTGTGTAGATAATGTCCATTCAATTTTTCATGGCTTCTCTCTCTCCCTCTCATAGATAAAAACTCAGTTCTACTAGGGTTAAGGCCAAGCCTGTAGCTTAGCGATAGATCTTCCATGAAGGCTAAATATCGACGGCGACGGCGGGGCCAATCAGCAATCGGTCGATCGCATTGCGAAATCGTCATGAGCGTGTCGCGCAATCCCACGATCGCGCTTGATCGAAATCGGGCGGCCGGCCGGTCGCATTTAAATTTCCATGGCAGAGTCTGGCGCGATATACAGGATGTCTGATCATTAATGACACATTCATTGTGTGTGAGGTAGAACACATCAAACTGAATGCAAGATTTCTTTATCATTTTGCAAATGACCATTTAAAATTATTAATTAAAGCAGATCGGCGGATAATCGATAGTGCACCAACGTTCTTTTATTAATTAATTAATAACTAAAAATCTACGTAGTCATTTGCAAAATGACAAAGTGCCATTTTGCAAAATGGCAGACAACTTCTTCGTTCGTTTGACCTGGTCTACATAACAAGTGTATGAAGTTGGCACCCCACTTTTTGAAATTTATAATTTTGAAAGTTGTTCCAGATTGTCCTGACTTTGTACCACATTGTTCCAAAGTGATATTGCTTCATTCGAAACGGTTTTCGAATAAAACAAAATAAATGATTTTTTGAGCTGGCATCCCACTTTTCGAAAATCGAACATTCTGATACCGCAATAGATTGTTCTAGTTGTTCCAAACATTGTTCCAAAAGGACAAATCCGTTGAATTATAAGTCCAAACAATGAAAAAAATGTTTTTGACCTGGCACCCCATTTTTTGAAAATAAAGCATTCCGATACCGATATAGATTGTTCTAGTTGTTCCAAACATTGTTCCAAAAGGACAAATCCGTTGAATTATAAGTCCAAACAATGAAAAAAATGTTTTTGACCTGGCACCCCATTTTTTGAAAATAAAGCATTCCGATACCGATATAGATTGTTCTAGTTGTTCCAAACATTGTTCCAAAAGGACAAATCCGTTGAATTATAAGTCCAAACAATGAAAAAAATGTTTTTGACCTGGCACCCCATTTTTTGAAAATAAAGCATTCCGATACCGATATAGATTGTTCTAGTTGTTCCAAACATTGTTCCAAAAGGACAAATCCGTTGAATTATAAGTCCAAACAATGAAAAAAATGTTTTTGACCTGGCACCCCATTTTTTGAAAATAAAGCATTCCGATACCGATATAGATTGTTCTAGTTGTTCCAAACATTGTTCCAAAAGCACAAATCAATAAGTAATTATAAGCCCGAAAAATGAAAAAAAAGTTTTTTGACAAACAGTCTATCGGACCAAGAGTAAACTTATACTATCTTTCTTGTTCCAACCGAGATCTTTTTGTTCTGAGTTGTTCTAGGCTTAAGAATTATAGTTCTAGAGTATGAGACTCATAAGATCATTCGCTCTCCGAAAATTCTTAAAAAAATCGATTTGACAGTACTCGATATCAAAAGTAAACACATGCTTCCTTTCTTGTTCCAACTGAGATCTTTTTGTTCTGAGTTATACTAGGCTTAAACGACGAAGCAATTTCACTTTATTTTGTCATGACATTTTGTAATTATTTCCGCCAATTTTCCTATAATAAAGATTAATTTTTGTAAGAAATCATCTTTTTCTTGAATTTTTGTCACCTCAGAAATATATTTCAATCATCCTTATTTTCAATCATCCAAATAATTATACTTTTTTAAATCAGTATATAGAACTTTTTTTTTTAAGAAAATAGTTTCATCTAAAAAAACCTGAAAATATTTTTGTTAATTTTAATATGTTGTTAAGTTATGAATTTTTTTTACGAAATTATATTTTTTGTCGATTTCGGCAAATTTAAATTGTTTGTATTGCAAAAAATTGTTAATAAATGACTAAAGTAACTATTGGAACATAAAATATAATCTCTCTAGAGTATCCCAGAATTTTTTCAGATTTTTTAGATAATCGATTTTTTTTTCGAATTTTTGGAGAACGGATGACGCTACGAGTCTCATACTCTAAAACTATAATTCTTAAACGTAGCACAACTCAGAACAAAAAGATCTCGGTTGGAACAAGAAAGATAGTATAAGTTTACTCTTGGTCCGATAGACTTTTTGTCAAAAAACTTTTTTTTCATTTTTCGGGCTTATAATTAAACTTATTGAGTCGTGCTTTTGGAACAATGTTTGGAACAACTAGAACAATCTATATCGGTATCGGAATGCTTTATTTTCAAAAAATGCCAGGTCAAAAACATTTTTTTCTTTTTTTGGACTTATAATTTAACTTACGGATTTATCCTTTTGGAACAATGTTTGGAACAACTAGAACAATCTATATCGGTATCGGAATGCTTTATTTTCAAAAAATGCCAGGTCAAAAACATTTTTTTCTTTTTTTGGACTTATAATTTAACTTACGGATTTATCCTTTTGGAACAATGTTTGGAACAACTAGAACAATCTATATCGGTATCGGAATGCTTTATTTTCAAAAAATGCCAGGTCAAAAACATTTTTTTCTTTTTTTGGACTTATAATTTAACTTACGGATTTATCCTTTTGGAACAATGTTTGGAACAACTAGAACAATCTATATCGGTATCGGAATGCTTTATTTTCAAAAAATGCCAGGTCAAAAACATTTTTTTCTTTTTTTGGACTTATAATTTAACTTACGGATTTATCCTTTTGGAACAATGTTTGGAACAACTAGAACAATCTATATCGGTATCGGAATGCTTTATTTTCAAAAAATGCCAGGTCAAAAACATTTTTTTCTTTTTTTGGACTTATAATTTAACTTACGGATTTATCCTTTTGGAACAATGTTTGGAACAACTAGAACAATCTATATCGGTATCGGAATGCTTTATTTTCAAAAAATGCCAGGTCAAAAACATTTTTTTCTTTTTTTGGACTTATAATTTAACTTACGGATTTATCCTTTTGGAACAATGTTTGGAACAACTAGAACAATCTATATCGGTATCGGAATGCTTTATTTTCAAAAAATGCCAGGTCAAAAACATTTTTTTCTTTTTTTGGACTTATAATTTAACTTACGGATTTATCCTTTTGGAACAATGTTTGGAACAACTAGAACAATCTATTGCGGTATCAGAATGTTCGATTTTTGAAAAGTGGGGTGTCAACTCAAAAAATCATTTTTTTTGTTTTATTCGAAAACCGTTTTGAATGAAGCAATTTCACTTTGGAACAATGTGGTACAAAGTCAGAACAATCTGGGACAACTTTCAAAATTATAAATTTCAAAAAGTGGGGTGCCAACTTCATACACTCCTACATAACGGCAGACGTCGCCATTACAGCTCACTTGCTGTATCGCGCGTGATCATTCGCCAGTCTTCTTTAAATAATAATTGAAAATTTTACATGGTTGTTTACGAAATGCTGGAAGAATTTTACGTTTAATTTGACGAGTTCCACTTGCACATAACGAGTGTGTCGTTAATTGTCAGACACCCTGTATGTACACGGCGGTGCACTAGCTTGCGAGGTGACGATTTTGCTTCCCGCACCGCCGTCGACGCACCGCTACCGGCTCGCCCCGACAAAGTCGTACCCAAAGAAATGTCATGGCTGCGCAAATCTTGACCGACTTGATATCTCGCGCGGTCGCGCGTTACGTCAGCGTTACGACTGCATACGCATGTTCAATAAACATTATCGCGCCGCGACGCAAAACCCTTTCTAATTTGTGTTCGTGCGCGCGCGAACGATTGACGATACTATAAAGCGTCTTCTACAATGGCAGTAGGAGTAGTAGTAAGAAATAAGCAGTAAGTAAATAGACCAATCACAATCGATTATTTTTGAAACGTAAGAATGGAATTGGTCAATTTGCTTACTGCTTATTTCTTACTACTACTCCTACTGCCATTGTAGAAGACGCTTAAGAGATACATTACAGATTCATTACGGAGCAACATCGCCGCGAAAGGCGGCATCGGTGCAGAGGCATCGATCGATAACAACGAATATAGCTTAAGCTCGAATAGATCAAAACATACTAGATCACCTTGTTATTATTTATAAATTATGGAGCTAGAGTAGCGCAAGGGATAGAAGTCAGAAGTAAGGCACGTATCAATAGTTGTCACCTGAAACTTGTCTCATATGAGATACTCAGGTTTTTACTCAGAGATAGATCCAAGATTGTCAGCTGAATCATTATGGTGTAACATTTATATTTGTAAGCATAATTCAACTGGAAAACTTTCATTTAACTCTGAATTCAAATCCGAGTATCTCACTTGAGGTGAATTTCAAATAATAATTTTAATATGGGTTTAAAGCAGAACAGAAGAAAATCGTAGTTGAGCCGGAAATATTGACATAACTAATTAATTGAAGCATCAGGCCAGTCAGCTGTCCCGAATTAGCTCGGTTGAAAATTGATAGTATTATTATTTATGCTTTACAGTAAAGTTTTGAGTTCAATTTGAGAACAGAACAAATTAATGATGTAAGTCCTCATTCTGCCGCTAAAAAATAATACAAATAATATGAATATATTGAGTATATCTGAGTGATTTATTTAAGAGACTATCGTAGAAACATTCGGCTAATAGTAATAATTGGACATTCGACTAGAAACAATAATTTTACAATATACTTTGATATCGTCTCGTAAGAAATATTTGGAAACACGTGTCGCGAGAGAAAAAATTCTCCGAATTTTCCAATGGAAGTCATGTACATGGTACGAACTTTTCTCGTCGATCTGCTACCTAAGCGTTTTCTTCTTCGTATATTTTGCAGGTTCGGCGATAAAATGGCGAGAAACGATCGAGGATATCGTTCGGGATCTATTGCGTCCTACGTGGAATCGATATCCGCTTCCGCCGGAAATTCAAGGGACGAATCGTCGCCCGTATCCGAGATGAGTCTTCCTGTGACTACTCTCAGGATAGAGGAGACGATTTACAGAGCGGAAGGAAACGCCAATATCGTCATCGCGCTACCGCAGGTGAGTCGACGAATAGTAAGAAAAAGAGAAATCATTAATCTCAATGAAATTATAGTCATTTCCTACGTTAACTATATTTTCTGCTGTTCCAACAAAAAATTAGCAGCAGTTTTTCGATTCACGTCTGTCGCACAAAGTGACGCGTAAATATGTCGACGTAGTGTTCCAATTAAAGGTGTTTATCGGTTTACACGCCGGTTAATTTCCTTAGGAAGCTTCACAAGTATGTATAAGCGGAGCGTGGAAGAAAAACGAAGAGGGAAACTCGTCTTATCGCGTTTAGTACCTTGCACGATTACTGAGCGCTGTCTATGCCACAGTAAATCGCGTGAATACATTAATAAGAAGTCCGTAATTTGTGAAATATAAAAGGCGTAAAAAGGCGTAAGTTGCTCGCTCTTAATCGCGTAGATATATGCGCGTAATAACAGATTCGTTCGACTTGGCTTTTAACTACGTGAGTGCGCGCTCTTTCTCTTTCTCATATATACACACACATATACACTTCTTTTTCATATGCACGGAGAAAATATTGTAATAAAAATTACAATAAACTTTTCTCCGTGTATTATTTGTATCTTTTCTTTTCTACGTTCTTAGAGAGCAAACTATAGAATATTAATAAATATCTTTAACAAATATCTTAATTATCTATTCATATATATATCGCTCTTTCTCGTTATTTATTCGACAAAACGGGAGCAAAACTTGAGGAATCCTACATGGAAAAAAAGGTTTGGTTGAATTAACCAAATATCTGGTCGAATTCTGAACGATCCAGAAATTCCGATTGAAGTAACCCGAATTCTGTTTAAGTTAACAAGATTTTTGGTTGACTTAAACAGAATTCGGGTTATTTCAATCGGAATTTCTGAATCGTTCAGAATTCGACCAGATATTTGGTTAATTCAACCAAACATTTTTTTCCGTGTAAAGATACGGACTTCCGCAGTGCGATTCCTGCACACAGATTTTCTTGCACCGTGTCTGCACTTAGAAGAGGGAACAAGTAACGCGATAAGACGTTTTTATGCCTCATCCGACGTTCCACGTCATTTGTCGTCATTGACGCTTCCTCCTCGGGCCGTGATAGACGAACGATTACAATGCTATAGGTATACACATGATGTATAATGGAGATGCAAATCGCGAATCGGAAAGAGGCGTTTCGAGAAACTCGCGATAATCGATCGTACGAGTCGTTTTCTCGTCAACAGATAAGAACGCGCGCGATTTCTTACGTTTACGCAGCGAAGTTATCGTCACGCGATAACAATTTTGCAAGAGCAACCTTGAGTACAATTTGAGGAAAAACAGGCGGACACGCATTCGCCGTTGATGATGCAATTATCATGAAGAAATGTCGATATTGATGTTCTCTCGCGTTCGCGTCGTCGCGTTATTCCCGTCATGGGAAAAAAAAACCTATTTCAGGCTCGATAAAGAAATACGTAGATGACGAGGAGAAACGTGAAAGATATAAAACCTGCACATAGAGAAAAATATAATCTTACTGCTGAGAAAATCGATTACTCAGCTCACTTTTCTTTTTTTAAGTAACAGTTATCTTCAATAAAGAATATTTTCTTGATATAACGGTCTTAAGATATATTCCTTGGAAATTTTACAAAAGTTTATTATCATTATCATTAAGAAGAGTATCCTCTTTACAAAAGAATACTATAAGACTTTATCGAAGAAAAGATTTTTTCGACATTATGCAGTAGACAAGTATTTTTTATTTAACTTAATGTTCTTGATTGGAATGCAAAGCTCATTGGAACTCAGAACGTATTTGTGTGTGGAACAAATTTGATGCTTATGACGAGAGTTTGACAGATTTGCGGATATATAAACTTATGAAATACTTAAAACAAGTGACATATACTTGAATGCAGTATATACTTTTCTACGCGCACCTTGTAAAAGACAAGAAAAGAGAGAGAGAGAGAGAAGGACCAAA
Organism: Odontomachus brunneus; assembly: GCF_010583005.1. Classification (NCBI taxonomy): domain Eukaryota; kingdom Metazoa; phylum Arthropoda; class Insecta; order Hymenoptera; family Formicidae; genus Odontomachus; species Odontomachus brunneus. The sequence continues at coordinate 671,664 of NW_022639533.1, forward strand.
GTCCTTTTCTCTTTCCGATTCTCATGAGAATTTCGTTCGCGTCCTTCGATCCGCGGCCGATAACTTCGTAATTAATTGATAAGGGACCGTATACATTACAATCATAATACACGCGACAATTGTCTTTTTCTCTCTTTTTCTTTCTCTTTCTCTCTATGTGACAGGAAGTAGTCGGCAAAGTTGGCCGACTTCGTGGGCGTAGCATATTCTTTCGGGACGCAGATAAACGATCCGCATAAATAATTTTGTTTAATTGCCCGCGACATCCTCGCCGCGGCCGCCGCTCTCTTATCTCTGTCGCTTATTTATGCGGAGCGCGTCGCATCGCGTCTCTTCTCTTCGCTTGTCTTCTCTTCTCGTCTCTTCCTGTCCCGTCGCGTCGCGTCGCGTCGCATCGTGTTGCACCGCGTTGCACCGCAGGAAATGAATTTTTCCACTTTGCGCGTCCTCCTCAAGTGTGCGTCGTCCGAGAGGGATCGATACGGTGGTCGGATCACGATACGCCCGACGGACGGTTCCGCCCGGCATGCATCGTGGCTGGACTTTATCGCGGATCGATGATAATTGCGAGCCGAGCGTGTGCATACGGCGCGCTGCGACCCAACTTCTGCGACCCGGACTGGGGCCGCGAACTGGACTCGGACTGACTGGATTGAATTACCGTTACTCACCATCACTATCACCGTCGCCGTCATCACCGTCTTAGACGCGCGCACGCACGTGGCGTCTCATGAAAAATTATAATCGCGATATCGGAAGCGCCAGTGGCGCGGTTCATTGAAAAATAAAATGCGTCGCGCGACACGACCGACAGGTCGCCGCGTATATAGTTCCCGAATTCCGTCCGCGGGATTCTCATTTCCGCGCGCGGCTCGTCGCACCGTCGCGTTCAGCTGATCTGCCTCGGGTTTTTCGCGACCAGCGAAATTCAATTTTTCTTGTATATGGAATTCTACTCTCCGCACCCCTCCTCTCGCTCCCTCTCCCCCATCCCTCTGCCATTATCGTGGTACCAGTGCATAGCGGATTCCCTGAGGATATTTTGAAGCGAAAATCCTTATACGGAAATGTCGAGGGAGCTCATCGATTACCGCAACATTCTAGTTTTTAATATTGTATATCTTTGTAACCAGACTCTCAATTAGAATTTTGTTCAAGCATGCTTAACCTAAAATGAGGTGAAACATGTAGTTTTGTTATCCATTAGGTTATTCATTAGGGGAAATACAAGTGAAAGCCGTGCGCTGGATATTAGTAGGAATAATTAAATAATGGAAGGGTAATGTTGTTTGCATTTATATACTGTCAAACAATATTACCCTCCCATAATTTAATTACTCGCACTAATATCCAGCGCATTGTGCTCTTCCCGACTTTAGACTTCATTTGATTGTATTTTAACTTTGTAAAGAGCCTTTGATATATAGTTTAAAGCTCCTAGGCAGTCACTAGGGATCATATTGGATTGATAACGTCAGAAGTAAGGAAAACCATGCCCAAAATTCCTGCAAATCACAGCTAAATAAAAAGATATATATCATTAAAATGACATTTGTAATTTGCTCGAACTTGTGAAATGATATTTCTCTTTTACCGCAATAACTTATTATATAATAACCGCATGATAAATGTGACAAATTATTTTGACAGAAAGTCAGCTATGTGAAGATATATAACCGAATAACTACTTATGTGCATTAAACATCATAATAATCACAGTATCCAGAGTTTCCACACTTCCACAATTATATCACATGTAATACAACATACACGTATTACACTCAGTAATAATGCTGTAGTTCGTAAGAAAAATGGGTCGTCATCTGTTATCATCATCTGTTCGTTTTTTATAAACTTTGTATTATTGCAATAAGTTAGAGAGAGACAAGTGTACTTTCTTTTACTCTAACTTATTGCAATAGTCTGCACTTTGTGAACCTAATAATTCATCATTTTGCTGTTTATAATCATGTTGTCATCGCGGCATATGTCAACGCGGAGTTGACTGATCAGGAGCCTTAATGTATTAGAATTTTCGTCTCAAAATCCCCAGAATCTTACCATTTATGGATGTCATGATATAATGATGAGATACACTGTACACAGAATTTGCGAAATTCTCACATCTGCAGGAATCACGAGCGGGAAATCCGACAACGACAGGTGATATGCGAGTAACGCATGATTGAAATGCTCGTATTAAGTTAATAATGCAGTTATTATAACCCAGGTATTTCTACGTTCGAATATTCAAATCTGCGGATACTACCTAGGACTGTATACTGTACTGCAATGTTTATCGACAACTATCAGTTTGGTATGTGTCATTGCGCAGTTATTTTATGTAAGATGACCAGATTTCCCAGCCCTGAATTCGGAACACTTCATAAATATGTGAAGCCGGGGAGAGGGGGGAAAAGATTCGAAAATTATTTGACAATCATTGAAAATGATGACAAATCAATGTCCCGAATAGCACTCGAAAAAATTTGGGACAAAGGGTGAAAAGTCGGGACGTCTGGTCACTTTAGCTGTATGTGTCGAGAAGGGAGAAGATTAGTATATATAATAATAATGTACTTACGATATATCCTGACGATCGTCGTTGTTTTCGGCACTCTTATACTTAAGCCTAATCTACAATGTGCTCTTTGCTTTCTTGTTCTCTGTCTTTTTTTAGTTTAAGGCTTAAAGTGTGAGTCAGAAAGAGATAAAGAAAAAAAAGAAGCAAATAACACACTGTAGATCAAGCTTTATTTCCGCAGGAGACTCACAGGCCACAAGCGAAAGACGTATGGAATATAGAGCGTTGTGTCCATGGCAGTTGCTCGGCATGAAAAGATCGCAGACGCGCGCGCTGTCAATCATGTACACCAAAAGTTCATTAGCGCGCCGAAAGTGCCAAAAGTGCATGAATGTGAACGCGCCAGTGATGCGAACGAGGTCGCGCGTCTACAACGACGCGATCTGTACGGCGCGCCGCGGCGGACGCCTTAAGGGACGTCTACATTGGAAGTAAATAGCAAGAAGTAGGAAGTAAGAGTAAGAAATTGACCAATCACAATCGAATCTGAGAAGAATAATCAACTATGATTGGTCAATTTCTTATTCTTACTTCCTACTTCTTACTGTTTACTTCCAATGTAGACGTCCCTTTAACCACTTGCTCGAGTTACTAACCACTCTAGACCAATCGCGTTCGCTTCGCACTACGAGGTTGTCATCGTGGTTATTCAATCTAGGCATTGGTAATGAATCGTGCGAAATGCTCGATCTTTTCGCGCCAAGCAGCAGCCATGGGCACGCATCGATCCACATCACTCCGTGTTTCTCGCGTCTTTTATCCGTCGAAAGCGAGTATTAACTCGTTAATAAGTCTCGGGAGTATCGAGAATAGCGATGTGCGATCGCCGGGGCGTATCGTGAAGACGTCATTTGTAAGTAATCTTCTCGTTTCTCCTAGCGATATATGCGGCTGGTGCTTGTCACGACGTGTCGCGCCGACGTCCCTTACATTTGCTAATAACATCGACTCGCTCAAGTAACAATAGGGCGATCGTCGGATTTATTGAACGGGAATTAGAAATGCGATGACAATCAGAGAGAAAGAGAGAGAGATGCGGAATATTCGGGCGGTTGCGTCAGCTTGTTAGGGAAAAAGATACGGAGAGAGAAGTATCTCATAGAGTGCGTTCTTTTCAGCCGCGGCGCTCATATATTAGCGAGTTCATATATTAGCGTATATTTTCAGCGCGATTCAACAATCGCGCGACCATCTTGATTCTCGATCTTTCTGCATCGAACAACCGTCGTGGACACATCGATCGACATCGCTTCGCATTTTACACGTTTTTAACCCGTTGAAAGTAAGTCTCGCGCGGAAATAAGTATCGGGAGTGTCGAGAATAGCGATGTGCGATCGCCGGGGCGTATCGTGAAGACGTCATTTGTAAGTAATCTTCTTGTTTCTCCTCGCGGTATATGTAAGATGACCAGATTTCCCAGGCCTGAATTCGACATTTCATAAATGTGTGAAGCGGGGGGAGGGGGGTAAAAAGATTCGAAAATGATTTGACAATCATTGAAAATGATGATAAATCGGTGTCCTGCATAGCACTCGAAAAAATTCGGGGCAAAAGATAAAAAATCGGGACGTCTGGTCATCTTATTTTATGATATAATTATGAATGTGATCCATTAGACGCTGTAAATGCTTTGAGACGTAATATGAATCAATCATAATTTTTCTTTAAGCGCTTCGAAGTATTATAAGCAGCATCTAATGAGTCGCATCCTATATCTGCTCAATGATATAAACCGAACTGAATAGGTATTGATAGACAATGAGTAATCTTAGATAATAAAAATAACGATTTTTATACAAAATCGAATTAAGATAAAAAAGAAGTTCAAGAATTGAATTACATAAATTAAATTATAGAACATTAAATTAGATAATTAAGAAAATATTTAAAACAAACTAGCCTTGTCATTATTAATGATAACGATAATAACGACACTTGTCATTGACGGCGTCGTTATTTTTAACGTGACGATAACATATCGATAATATTTTAAAAAAAACAATCCTATACGATCGTATGAATTAGTCAGACAAGAAGTTCCAAAAGAGGTCAGCTTGTTTCAAATATTTGTGTAATCTAGTGTCTTTAATTTTTCAGTTTCTGCTTTTTATATTTTTAGTTTAGTTTGTTATTTTATATTTTTAATTCAATTTTGTTATAAAAATTGCAACTTTTCATGATTTATTATCTAAAATTATTTATAATTATAACGGACGAAGTTCTGGATATTTAAAATTGATACCAGTTACGATTTCCCTGACTGTCGGCAGGACAAGCATATTTGCGGGACTATGTATATTAAACCGGTAATTAGTCCATATTATTCATTAGTATTTGTATTATTTAATTATATTGCACGCGCAGAGTAAACGATATATATTCCGAATCGCGCACACGGTCGCCGTACGCGTCGATACGTGCGCGCACGCACGCACGCACGCACGCACGCACGCACGCACGCACGCACGCAACCAAGCTCAGCATGGCGTAAACGAACCTTCGTTGGCGACGACGTCGGCCACCGCCTCGTCGGTAGAGTTTGTCGAACCTGCTCTGGACACGATCGCTCTCCGACGAGAGCTTCGACGTGGTCGATAGTCCGGATGAAAATGAAAGAGAGTGGACACTTGTATCGCTGGCATTTCGATATCCATACGGTGACCTTCGACATTTTTCGAGTGTCACGAATCAGGATATCAAGGATGACACCGGTTATCAGCGATGCCGGCTGCGCCGCCAAAAATTGGTGGTAACGATGACCTGAAGACATCGATAATCCGAGAAAAAATATTAGTTATTTGTAAAACTATTTTTCCGAGCGAAAGGACCGATAGTGTACGCAGAGAAATACAAGCAGTAAAATTCGAGTACAGTAAGCAATCCCGCACATTCATATCTCTCATCTCATCAATCGCTATTGATAATTTCGACATGATAATCTTGAGTTCTCGATTGTTCGTGAATGTGATTGGTCGATTCATTTGATTGGCCGAATTCATCGAAAGCTACAATTACCTCACGAATATTTTTAATGCTTACGGTAGATAGATATCTCTCTGGCATCTTAATAGTGAGTAAGGGGGTCACTTATGTCCGGCGCTTTTTTTGTCATTTTAACCCTTAAAGCTGTCGTACACAAAATGGCATAGCTGCATGTGCCTAGCACAAGACCGTTTCAACTAATGAACATGTTCTGCAAATCAATATGACAACTTTTTTTTAGATGCTCATTGGTGAGATGCTTTTATGCTATGCATATGCAGCTATGCCATTTTGTGCGCAATGGCCCATAGACTCTGGATAGTACACATGTGTGCCCTGATGGAAGTCTTCGCTGTGCGCGAACAGCGCCTGAAAACATCTGAGACTCAATTCTCATCGCATGCGTACAGTGTCTGACGCTCAGTGCTGACTACGTATGGAAGTGAGTCATCGTAACGACTGGCGCTAACAAGAATTAAAATTGTTGAACAACTCTGAAAAAATTCATGCAGCTTCTTTCAAGTAGCTGTATGATCAATAGATTATGAGGTTATTAAAAAAAAATTGTATATTTTTTTGTATAAATGATTTTTTATTACTACTGAGCCTTAAATGCTTTTGTTATACTAATTTCTTTAAAGATATATATTGTACCTTAGAAATGTCACGATAAGGAGAAATGAAAAGTCATTAGAAGAGCTCGGACACGAATGATCTCCTTATTCACTTTAGGAATTAATTGAAGAATCAATTAATTTATTACACTGAGAGAAAAGAACAGTTAATCTCGCTATGCATATAAAGTTATTACCAATAAAGTTATGAAATTTACTAAAAACATTGCTCTCTTGACTATAATAATTTCATTAAGCAATGATGGTTATAAATATGAAAAGGTGTGGAAGTTTCAGAATAGTTGAATTTCAATTATCTTTATCTCAGGCATAGATAAAACCGACAGTCAGATGCTGAAAGTATATAAATAAAATTATATATTAATAAAGTAATATATTACTCAGTAAGCAAGAAAAATGTCCCACAAATGGCACACTGGCTGCTAATGGGTTAAATCTTGCTGCTTATGTTTTTCTGCGGCTCCGAGTAAAACACTGAAAATACAGGGTAGACAAGTTCAGCCGCGGTGAATTTCAAAGTGCAGCAGATAGAAGGGAGATAAATGATAACTTGGTCGCACAGAAACTCCCACTTTGTTTTTCCTCGACGCTCTCACGTCCTCGCCTGACTTGATCTACCTGTATTTTCCGCGCTTCCGATACAGGCGTCTTTCACTTGGCGAACTTCTCGCCAGCCGAGTAGAGTAGAGCGTGCTGACTTCTCTCTTTCTCTTCCTCTTCTCTTTTTCACTCCTCTCTCTCTCTCTCTCTCTCTTTTTCTTTCTCGCGTCTCGTCACGTATCTCTCCTCTTCACGTAGTGACCTTAACCCGCCCGTTGAGTCATCTCCGTCGTGGATTTATAATTTTATTACGTGACTCGGCTGCATCGACTTTCGAACTATTCGCCGGTAAATACCGCGAAATAAAGGGGACGACGAGCGTACACCGAACGGTGAAGAGATTTTCGTACGTCACGAGCGCCGCGCGAGACTCGGCCTTTTAAGTCCGGCGACGTTCTTTAAATGAGATTGCAGCAGCGCGCACTTATTATTTCGCATCCTTCGTTCAACCTCGTTCGCCGGGTCTCTTCGATCGTCCATCGCTCTCGAGCTTGGGAATCATCGATAATAACCTCGACGTCGAGGCAATTATACCGCTCTTCTCAGTTTCGTTTTACGTTTCGCGAAAGAAGGATGTTAAATTTCCTTTTTTACATCATGACAGACACGTCGGAAGAAATGTCATGTTCCCATATAATTATCTCAAGTTTCTTCATTTTCCAATATTATTAAATATCTGATCGTCGGACACTGCTTTCACAATGATTATTCGGCATTTTTGGTGAATTCTGATTAATTTTCTCCATAGGTTCGGGATTTCTTATGTGCAAAATTGGATTCAGGAGAAAAAGACTGATCGAAACACGACAATGACGCAACGAAACAGTCGAAGGAAGCAGAAGTTATTGTGAACCAAATTCGGCTTTTGAGAATCAGAAATTCCGCTCCCTTTAACCAAAACGCATCTGATTGTCATTTTCATGTGAATTCAACCAATCCTTCTTCTCCGTATGGAACAAGAAATATGGGAAAATATGATTTTTTTCATATGTCGCTCGTGGGGTAAAAGTGATTACTCTTTCTCCTCCTTTCTATATGCTGTCGGGCGTTGATCGTCGCTCGAGTACTCCTCGTCGAGTCTGGACGAAGGATAAATTAAGTCGTTAACCGCGACACCAGCTGCGGTAGCGGAACGTCGTTACCTGGCCTGATATACCCTCGCACGTTTCTTCCCGATGAATGTTGTATCTTCTCGCTCTCATACGCGTCGCGCTGCGTTCATCGGCTCAAGACTTTACGATGAGCTTTAACGAGTCCGCGCAGTTCGTCCGAATCTCGTCCTGCTTCCTCGCTCCTTCTCTAACCCAACCTAGCGCAATGTAACCCGGTTTCCCGGCGATGTTCCGCTCAATACTGGCCTTTTATAGCAGAATAAAGTAGGTTCGCAAACTTTGTCGAATTTCAACCTTATAACGTTGAATAAAACTTCTTCCTTTTTTAGTTGCAATATTTTTCGCGAAACTCCAAGGAAAGGAAAGAGACTGTGTTTCACATGAAACATCGTGCAGTTTTCTTTCTGTTGTTTTCGCGACGAAAACGTAAATAAAACGCGCAGCGAACCTGTCCCTTGTGCCAATCTGGCTTTATTATGCGCCAAATGAGTTTCGACAACCGATCGAAGAAATCATTAACCTCCGTACGGGAGACCGGGTTTAGTTAGTCAACGGATATGTTGCCTATGTGTTTTGTTTATGTATTTATCGTGAGACGAACGGTGGAAACGAAATCGCAAAATATTTTTTTTAGAATATAGAGATACTTTTTTTGGAGTTCATTAAAATTGGAATATTATAGTAAAAAAATAGAAAAAAATTGAGTTAGCAGAATCAAAGTACTTCTTTGGGTGTCTCGAAATTTGATATTAATATTCTTTATCCTGAGTAATATTGTTAGTTAGAATGAAATTTCCAGTAAATATGATATACAGATGTGAAACAGTATGATGTACTGTTTTGGCTAATAAAAGCAATTTTCATTCACAAAAGTATCGAAATCGGATATATAGATGAAGATAAAGTTGGACACTATTAAGAGCCAACAAGACTATAGAGACTTTTAGCGGAGATCCCGGAACTACTAATCAGGGTACACATTTAATGTGATATATAGATGTGAAACAGTATGATGTATTGTTTTGGCTAATAAAAGCAATTTTCATTCACAAAAGTATCGAAATCGGATATATAGATGAAGATAAAGTTGGACACTATTAAGAGCCAACAAGACTATAGAGATTTTTAGCGGAAATCCCGGAACTACTAATTAGAGTACACATTTAATGTGATATACAGATGTGAAACAGTATGATGTACTGTTTTGGCTAATAAAAGCAATTTTCACTCACAAAAGTATCATACCTTCTTTTAAAAGTCTATATTTTTGTATTTAATGACCGGAACTATTTAAAATTGTTGCAAAGAGCTCTAGAACTTTTCAAGAGAGTATCAAAACTTTAAAAAAAATGTCACATTTTTAAATATGGTGTGCCAAG
>NW_022639533.1:680966-681459 GCF_010583005.1 Odontomachus brunneus
ATTTTTTTTAGAATATAGAGATACTTTTTTTGGAGTTCATTAAAATTGGAATATTATAGTAAAAAAATAGAAAAAAATTGAGTTAGCAGAATCAAAGTACTTCTTTGGGTGTCTCGAAATTTGATATTAATATTCTTTATCCTGAGTAATATTGTTAGTTAGAATGAAATTTCCAGTAAATATGATATACAGATGTGAAACAGTATGATGTACTGTTTTGGCTAATAAAAGCAATTTTCATTCACAAAAGTATCGAAATCGGATATATAGATGAAGATAAAGTTGGACACTATTAAGAGCCAACAAGACTATAGAGATTTTTAGCGGAAATCCCGGAACTACTAATTAGAGTACACATTTAATGTGATATACAGATGTGAAACAGTATGATGTACTGTTTTGGCTAATAAAAGCAATTTTCACTCACAAAAGTATCATACCTTCTTTTAAAAGTCTATATTTTTGTATTTAATGACCGGAACTATTTAAAATT
>NW_022639533.1:681559-690569 GCF_010583005.1 Odontomachus brunneus
CTAGAACTTTTCAAGAGAGTATCAGAACTGCAAGAAAAATGTCATATTTGTGAATATGGTGTGCCAAGTCTTGGCACACCATATTCATTAATAGTTAATTTAAATAGTTAATTTAAATTATTTTGAAATCGGATATATAGATAAAGATAAAGTTGGACATTATTAAGAGCCAACAAGACTATAGAGACTTTTAGCAGAGATCCCGGAACTACTAATTAGGATACACATTTTATGTTGCCTTCTTGCCCCAAGTTACTAGCTAACTTTATCCGATACCTAGGCTAGGTTAGGTTAAGTTAGATTGCAGTATTCTTGTATTTCGGTTATTATGGAAGAAAATATACGGTTTGCAGGATCGTTGCGGACATATATATAAAACCATAGAGGAACGTTGCCTCTATCACATCTGTACAGTCAATTACAATAATTAGTTGTCTGAGAAGTTGTAATTTCGGAATTCTGTGCCATCTAGCCCCGGTCTCCGGTATATGGCGTGTCTTATCGTCGAAAAAACAAGTACTAGCAGTAGTAATATTAACAGTAAAAAAAACTAATAATAATAATACGTTTATCAAAACTATGTTCTAAATTTCGTTTTAGACTTTAGCAGTTAATAAACACTTTTATTAGCATATAATTAATAACACTTTCATTAGCAAATATGTTCTGTACACAAATGCGGTGTTTTTATAGTATGATCGGTCAAGTCAAACCGAAATCTTTGTTATTAACAGTGTTGCTGACATGTTTCTAGCTTACTTTTCTGTTTTAATAATATTTCAACATCCTTTGGTCTAAACCGCCAAGTGATGAGTTGCAGAAATGTATTTGACAATGCTGGTGAAATAAAACTATCATCATATTATCAAAATAAGTAACTTTAGTCAATAACATTTGTTTTCCGCAAAATGTTGGAAACAAATGTTATTAACATTTATCATTTCAAAATAACAAAGTTAATAAGAAAAATGTGATTAACTCGATTCTTGCAACTTGTTGGAAGCAGTTGTTTCCAGCAATTTCTGATGAGACAATCTACACTTCTCAGTAATACACGAGCAAGAAACACACGTAGCAGTGTTACTGCTGGTGTAAACTGGTCTTTATAAAATCACACACGCGGATGATTCCGCGCGGGCGAATATGATTCTCTTGCGTAACATTTAATTTCTTCCAAGGGGTATAGCGATCCCGGTAGCGAGGGCGTTACCGGAAGCGCTCTGTTTCATTATCGAGACGAGAAGTGCTCCTCGCCTCCATTGGCAGACCGCGAGATCCACTGCGATCACGCGACGCGCAACTTCGATCCGGCCGCTATCATCTCTTTCCGTTGCACAATACCGTCGCTTGCAGTCGCCGCTGATGCATCTCGCTAGAATACCGCGTGTGATTACAGGGATTACGCTATTTTCTAAGTACACGCCGATAGCGACGTCTCATTGGAGGTTACACGCTCAGCCAATGATCGCTCTCGCGCGAGCTCTCTCGGCGGCGCCGCGGCGTTACAATCGAAATTAGTTTCGCGGAACGTTATTTCCCGTAACGTTCGCGAATGCGATTCTACGCGGTCGTGGTGTGCCGTCGACGCCGTACTCGACTCCGCTCCGTAATCCGCTACGGAAATTGCAGTCCGCGCACGGCCGCATGCGTGTCCGCGCGAGTTATCGTCATTAACGTGTCGGAGCGAACGGAGGACGGATGCTCGTTCATTTGTAACGTCGACCTGTTGATTAAAAATGATCGAATAACGCCGCGACGAAAGGTCATCGCGTGATATTCGGTGCCGCGATGGCTGCAAAGAGACGCTTCAGTCTTCTCGCTGCGAACTTTGCCGTTCCCCAATGCCTCGCTGTCCGTCCTCGCGTGACCGCAAGATCCCCTTTCACGCGCTGCTCTTTTCAAAGACGCGAACTCCACCCGCGGATCCCGTTTCACTCATACCCGTTGGCTCATAACGTCCGCTTGACCGCGCGGCCAGAGCCGCCGCCGCCGCTTCGAGGCGCGTCTCGCTCATCAAAGTGCGGATAATTGGCCGCGGAGCGCGCCTCTATCTCTGCCTAATCAGTCATAGATCGCAGCCCGATGCGCGTGCACACACACGGCTCTCCGCTCCTCCGGCGGGATCGTCGCCGCGCCATTGGAAGCGTTGCAGTTTCGCCTCCACCGCGGAAGGGGACGAACGAAGGTGGAAGAAGTGTTGAGCGCGGTGGGAGCGCGAAGGACAGAGTGAGGGAAAAAGCGGCGGGTGCACAGAGGGACCGAATGGGACGCGGTAGTGAGTAACCCGAGTGACTCCTCGCGTGAAAGAAAGAGAGATGGAGTGATGGATAGGAGGGCGGAGGGACAGAGAGAGAGAAAGAGAGAGAGAGAGAGAGAGACAGAGACAGAGAGAGGACGTTCGAGGCAAGGTTTAAGAGAGAAAAAGAGACACCATTAACCGTTGGCCGTTGACCTCTCGGTCGCTGTGGGGGGGATGCAAACGTAGGTGGTGGCAGAAAGGAGGCGACTGAAGGTGGGGATCGGCCGACCGATCGATGCACCGTACACCTCAGAAGCGTGTTGTTGGCGATCAGGTGATGGAACGAACGGTCGGGCGCGCCGATCGACGCAGGCTGGATCGATTGCTTCGGCAGCGATTTGTAATTAAAACGCCTCTGCGATTCTCAGTGAGTTCTGGGGATCGTTAACCTTTAACGGTGGGTACTCGCGATGTAAGGCACATGGAGGGAGAGAGAGAGAGAGAGAGTGAGAGAGAGAGAGAGGGGGGGGAGCAGAGATTGCTCGTTTATTTCTGCTCCCTTTATCGCAGCGTGTATCTTATCCGATGGTGCGACGGTTTTGTTCAGTTATTATCGCGGATCGTTGTTGTTTTGTAAGTTTTTATCAGCGAGTCCAGTTGTTGTTTCGCGTGAGAACGCATGTTGCAGTAAACTGCTGCAAAAAACCACGACACCTCTTTGACATTCTTACACTTTTCTCGCATGTGTGCTTTTAAATGAAAGATAAATGAAAGATAAGGAGAGAGAGAGAAAGAGAGAGGGGGAGAGAGGGAGGGCGGAAGATGTACATTAGGATAACGTACGAGATTAATGCTATTGATACAAACTAGGTAATATTTTTACTCGGATACGGTATCATTAATCGACTGAAGTTTTAGTTGATTGAAATAACCGACAAATCAAAATTAATCATTCGTTATATATACACAATCACAAATAATTTGATCGATTGATGAAATTAATTATTAATTAAACTTTTATGCGACTGGATTATACGCTGATTAATAATTAATTTCATCAGTAGATTAAATTTCTCGTGATCACACATACATGACGACTGAAGTTTTGATTATCAATTTCCTGATTACTCCAGTGAAAAGAAATTTAATCGATTAATGACCAACACTGCAATATTTATTTGGTACTCGACTTCACGGGTATTACCCAGACCTCCGCTACCGCCCGAAATAACCGAGTATCCAGGGTAACCCGAGGCCAAAAGCCGCTCCCACCTAAGCAGACCGAATGTACCGTCTGTTATTGATTTCCCCAACAGCTGATTTCGCATCAGCTGATATTGATTTCTAAGAAAAACAAGAAAACTGCATATCCTAATCACAAGTTGATTTTGCATCAGCTAATATTTCTTCTCTCACTTTTCTAAGATACCACGCACACTGATCACGGTGCTTAAATATCCAGGTTATCTGTAACATAACTGAATACCTAGATATCCAGAGCACCACCCATCTACCGTCTGTTATTGATTTTCGCAGCAGCTGATTTCACATCAGCTGATCTCTGGTAGAAATGTATGTGGCTTACGTAGACATCCGCCTAGTTGTAATCTAATATTAATATATTCTCATTAGTTGTAAAAATACTGCGTAGAAACTGCATAATGGCTTAATAGAATATTAATCAGTGATTGAACCAGTTTACTGTGCAATATGTAGGAGTAGATTTTTTTTTAAGATATAGTATCTGTAATATTAGTTCAGTTTTGTAATGTGCACGTATTATATGTATCGTGAATAAATTTGAAACATATTTATATTGTTAAAAAACAGTTTAAAATTGTCGTAAACAATGAGTGAATATGTAGAAGAATATGGAGTAAGAAAAAGAAAAAAATTGGAAGAAATTTTTGACAATTTGAGAATTTGACAATTTAAAGCCTTATAGCAGAAATGGCAACCAAAAGTAGAAATAAAGTGAAATGAATGTGAGCAAAAGACAAGTGACATGCCCATTTTATGAGCAACAGATTTATTAATCAACTGAATAGTTTTTGATCATTTTCTGTTCTGTTTTCGTTTAATAAGTGGATTTAAATTTTGCGCATCCTTTGTACGTAGTAACTATAAAAAAAGCGTTACATCTTGATTGAGATCTCAAGAATTTTATTTTCTAGTTACCAGAGACAAAAGTTTACAACTGTTCGAGAATTTCATTAGATTTTTACTAAGTATATTGATTCTTATTTTTTTAAAGATACTACATATACTAATCATATACTACTACATATACTACATATACTAATACATTGTACTCGAGTACTTGAATCGTCTGTAACATAGTCTGGGTACCTAGACGCTCGCAGTGACACTTAACCACCGTCTATTATCGATTTTCGCAGCAGCTTATTTCGTAGCTTATTATAAATTGATGGTCTTTTTCTTTTTCTAAAACCCTCACACATTAATCGCAACATTAACATCCACATACTGGCAACCGAAGTAAGCATTGGCATCGTCAGTAAAAGTGCCCTATCCAAAGTTACATTTATCTAATATCGAATATCTGCAGAGCTGGTCTCGCATTAGCCGATTTCATCTTTTATTTCTCCAAAATACTACGCACACTCGAGTATGCAGCTCGTTCGCTCGTAAAATATCCGAGAGACCCGGGCACGTATCTGGCACATATCGATGCCGCTGTTCGGCATTATCGCGTTTACAGAGGCGCAACGAGGGAGAGATTATCGATATTTCCCGCGTTCCCAGCCGCGAAAGCCGCGAAGCGGGTCGCGGCGTGACATTTTCGGTGGGAAATCGCGCGCTCGCCGCGGGCGCGGCGATACCGTTCCGCGGGCTACCGTTGCCTGTTGAGGTCTCCGCGTGATCCCGCGCGATCTGTCGTGCGGACGCGGACGAGCGGGTCATGTTGGATTTAATGAGATCGTACGCGCGGGACACGGTTCGCCGACGCAGGCACATCCGGTCGGTCCTCGTCGCCGTCGCGAGATCGAAATGAACGCGCGCGTCGATATCGATTTCCTGTCCGTTTGTACGGCCGAACACGCTTCCGTCCGTGTCCTGACCGCGCTAGCTCCGATCGAAATCTGATGAATTGTCGCGACAGAAGTTTACGTCGCTTGTTTGCACGGCGCCTGTGTAGAACGGCGGATTGCCCGGCGAGAAATCCTTTAGAGATTGCTCAAGCCTCTACGTGCGTAAAAATACAGCGAGATAACACAGGCAACACGGGTGTCCGTGAAAGGCGCCTCAGAGGCGTCTGGAAGATACGCTAAGGAAACAATATTTAGTATTCGTGACTATAATTGCGCAGTAAAATAATTAGGATAAGTTGGCACAAGGACCAGGTTCACGCAACATGTTTGTATTTCGGTTATTACAGAAAAAAATGGTGTTTTACGAGGTTATTCCTGGCATAAGAGAGCAAGAGTATAGTTGTCTATTGTTTTTATACAGCTTTAATCGCGCGCAGCAATTAGCTATATGAAAAACTCTAATACTGAAAAATTTTACGGTAAAGAAACCCAATGCTTACGGTAAGTAATGAGTAAAAAGAAACCCATTTTTGCAGTAAGCGTTATCACTATGTTGCTGATGGTGATCTTATATCGTTACTGTTAGTTTTTTCTTGTTAAAACAACAAAAGAATTTGGTATTAGAAATTGGTATTAGATATGTAATTTATAGCAATATTATCAAAGTTGAGGAAAGATTCTAGTTTGGATAACCGAAAAATAGGAAATTTTTACGAATTTTTTTTTAAAGATATGAGTAAAAATATTAATATAGAGTTTTGGCTATATTATTTATCATCGTCTTAAATATAAGAGATTATTTGCTCGCTATTGTTATTTTTTTCTTGTTAAAATGACAAGAGAATATTAGTTAATTAGTAATAATTAGTTAGCGACAATAAAAAAATTTTATTGTCGTTTTAAATACAAAAAACCATTTATTTATAAAAAAAATTGAAATTCTGTCGGGAAAAAATATAATTTGTTGTGCTTAAAACAATGATAAATAGTGTGGTCGAAATTTTATACTGATATTTCCATTCGTTTTTTGAACGAATCTATCTAAACACTTCCCTTTAAAATTCATCTATTTTCTCAATTATTGACGCGACATCAACTGTTTTATCTCTAAGTGCATTCTATTTTTTTTACGCCTTCGATATGCTTCTCGAACAACTGTTGTTTAAAAGGTTAATTCATATATTCAGACGATAGCACGACGTATTATCTTTATCGGAGGCTCACGCGACGGTGCGACTTTGCCGTTCTGTGCACCGCGTGAGAAAGACACTGTTTACTCTGTCGGGGTCACTCGCTCGCGGATCGAATCGTGTAAAAACAATGCGAGTGGCATTAATGTAAGCGTCGTTATCGAGCGTTTCAACGAGGTCGAAACGCACCTCGTGATCTCTCGTTTAATTTCGCTTTACGTAACCGCCAGCGTGATTAGCATCTCCCACCGTGCGGTTTAATTTATCCTGCGGATAATTAATTTAATTCACGTTAGCAACGTCGGCGGTTTCACACGAGGACATACGGCAAGACGGCGCGCGAGAGCTTGCGAAATTATAAATAGAAATTATAGAGCGAGTCCTCGCCTACTACGATATTAACTTGGGAAATATTGCTTAAACGAAGAGTTCCGAATTAAAATATTTACATTATTGTCGTTACAGTCCGCCTCGTTATTTTTAGACATGTCGTAATCGCGCGCGCGGTTTCTTACGTGGAGATTGTAGGGTTTGGCAGACATTGCACGAAAAAATAATACGTACACACGCACGAACGCATACACACATACACACACACATAACACATACGTAGGCTGGGTATATACGTTAGCATTAATAGACGTGACGCATGAAAAACTTGCAGCCACGTCAGTCGGCTTAGCCTATATATCGATTGGACGGTTCACGTAGGGTCGCACGCTTTTGAGAACCTCGCATCTCTAGGTGCGATCAATCGAACATTCCGAATATTATTTTTTCTTTTTCTTGTGGCTGAATCGATACTTCAGCCGCTCAAAAAAAATATATTTACAAATCTTCACTTGTGAGTGACGAAAACGCCGTCGTTAAATATTATAATCATTTATTACGGGAAAATATATAACGGGAAAAGGAGAATACAATTCTTTAGTTACACGATAAAAAGAAAAAAAAATCAAATGCCGTAAGGATACAGAAATAAAAAACGATAGCGAAGAACATATTAAAAAAAAATGGAATAAATTAATCAAATGTCATATGTTTTTTTATTCATTCTTATAGTTGTATTATTTCATCAACTTCTAAGTCCGATCTATCATGACTGTTTTTATTGGTATCATTACCATTAGAGTAATGCCATTCATTCTGATGTGTTTTCTCTCTTTCATCGTGATGAAATTCTATATCACTAATATGTACCGTTTGTCTTTTACTCGCTTCCCAATTTTGGTCATCTTTGCCACAAGGCTTAATGTTGCCAAACATCTTATTCCTCCCAATTTTTTTTTCGTTTCTCCGTCTTTTTACACTCATTGCTCACGCAATTTTAAACTCTTTTCTCAACAATGTAAATATATATGTTTTGAGTTTATTAATGTTATAAAACTGAACTAATATTACTGTTACTACACGGAAAAAATAATTTACTGCAACAGCAAACTAATTTGCTACGTATGGACAGTTAAATATAATTCGTTGTGTTAGCTACTTTTTCTTTGTAGCAGGAACCTATTTTCTTGCTATGATAACAGAAAAGTCTGTTCTTATAACAAGAAAAGCTAACGTAGCGAATTTTACAGATGGACAACTAAACATAATTTACTGCTTTAGCTACTTTTTTGCAGGAGCAGATTTTTTTGTTATCATAGCAAGGAAATTGCTCCTGCAGCAAAGAAAAAGTGGCTAATACAGTTAATTATTGTAGTTTTCCATATGTAGCAGATCTTTTTTTCCGTGTATATCTTGGAAGAAGTCGGTCCACGTATCGTACGGTAAGCTGCTTCAACTACTGAATGAAATTACCTATCGAGTTCTTGTCCACTTCTTACGGAATATTTTTACAACTGATGGGAATGCATTAATACTAGACAGTAACTGGTCAGGTGTCTATGCATATATTTCTGCCAGGGACATCGTGTTATAAATATACATCATAAAGCAATAAGTGAACACTTAAAGGTCGAGGACGTTTTATTGAGGTAGTCCAACATGGACTACCTCAATAAAACTTTTGGCCGAAACGTATCCTGTTAGTGCGACTAAAATCAGGGCACGATGTGTTTTTTGACACACAGAAAAACTAGGGATTCCAATCCAAGGATTCCAGGAGGACTATTTCAAATATGCAACATTCGCGTTGTGTCACTTGTCGCGCGCATCACTCGTCTGCTCTGTGATTCTCTCCGCGTTCGCTGGGAAATTCGTAGGAAATGATTCTATCGGCCGAACGATTTCAGGACTCAATAAACTCGGCAAAATTGCACATCCTCTGCAGTGTGGCGTTTTGCCCCCTTTCGCCGTCCGCGTTGGTGTATAGTCATACACCGGGGGTTGTTTACTCGCGGCGATCCGTCGCTATTATCGGAGTCGTCAATAATTCGCGCGAATATCACGTCGAAGCATCAGCAAAGTGGAACACGTAACAACAGCCACGTCGAAAGCGTTCACCGTTCCGTCATTATTGGCCGATCGGGTCGTTCATCTCCGTCTTTTTTTACATGACAAAACGTCGGCCGGTTAAAGTAATG
>NW_022639533.1:690579-713565 GCF_010583005.1 Odontomachus brunneus
GGGGGGGGGGGGGGGGGGGGCAGGGTTTCCCGCATGGAGGAGAGTTGCAAGCCCGCACCTCGCTGATTAATGCAGCGTGCGATTAAAGCCCGCCGTGAAAATCGCAGTGAGCTGCGTGGGACGAACCTGCTATGTCGAGACTTGGGTTCCCGCTGAATGTCGAATGTCGACGAATAAAGGGGAGACCGAGGCGGGATTACACAATTTTCAGAATTTCAGTGTCCAAACTTTTCGCACGACTAGGGGAGATCGGGTCGGCTTCGCGAACTGTTCAGAATTTCGTCGGAACTTTTCAGACAAATAATTATGATTGCCTGAATAAAACTGACAGAGATATTTCTTTGTGTTTCTCTATTCGAGTATCGATCTTTTAAACTGTATTTTTTTGTAATAAAGTATATTTTTTTGGTAACAAATTATAAGTGTAAAAAAGATATCCGATTAAATTTAATCGGATACTTCCGATCATAATGACATTTCATCAGTTAAATCGTTCAACAAATTATGAACTGATATTTCTTATCGGATGCTTTCTGATCGGGTACAGAAATTTATCGGTATTTTGAATGGAAATATCCGTTTGTTAGTTTTTTATCATATAATTCTCTCAATGTGCTCGGCTTCTCTTCTTTCTGTTCCTAGAAGAATTAAATCTTTTTTCTAATTGCGATATTCTTCCGACTTTAATGAAACTTGGAAAAATACTTGTGTTCGAAAAAGAACATTTCGTGTTTTCTTTCCAGCTGCTTCTCTCACGACAGAAACATAAACGATATGTATTACCCCGATATGTATTACTCACCTCGGTCTTCTTTACACGCGGGCGCGATAAAACGCCGCGTCGTGTCGCTTTATCTCGTCCTCATGTGGAAATTCGAGGATTCCCGCCAGTCAAACTTCCGGGTGAGCCTCGACTGTAATCTCACGTCCGTGCGCCGATTAATAACAGTCGCATTCGCCCGCTCAACGGGGCCGATGAGAGAGCGATCGGTCGACGTGGTCGAACGTGCTCGAAGTTGGAAACAACGGGCGAGGTGAGCCAAGAGCGTGGCTCGCAACCCGTTATCTTTAACCCGAGAATTTTTCATAAAGTCGACCTACATACACGTCCGCCGCTCGGTGTCGTGTCGCCGGGTTGAGGCATTGATCTGTTCTTGATAACGCGAGCGGTGTATGCGGCCGCATGGAAAATGCAGGCTCGTTTGTCAGCCAGACCGAGAAATCGTCGTCGTCGTTAGCGGACAAAGAATAACCACGATGTATCCACGGTTTTCTTCTCTTTTTTTTACGCGCTCTCGTAGCAATTTTCTCTCTTTTCTCTTTTCCAGCCGCGGCCCGCGTCGCGCGAGGATGTCGGGATTAAAACATTGAGCGTGACATGATATATGTTGCCGTCCAGTTTTACTAAGGTGACCAGATTTCTTAATCCCAAACCCGCGATACTTCATATACGTGTGAAGCGCGCGAGAAGGGGGATTACTGAAAATTATATATACACACACGTGAAACAACACTTTATTAACAGACATGAGAAATAATGTAACAACAACCTACAGTATAGCCTGCATATAATAAAAGTACACTGAGAAAAAAATTTACTAAATTTCAAAAAACGTTTGTTTGAATAGTACTGTGAAGATATTTGTTTAAATTAATTATTTTCTAAAATTAAATAAAGAAATTTTGAATATAAATTTGTTTCTTTAATTTTAGAAAATAATTACTTAATTCAAACAAATATCTTCACAATATTATCCAAATAAACGTTTTTTGAAATTTAGCAAATTTTTTTCTCAGTGTAGAAATTATTGCTAAGATAAAACTGTTGTTATCTTTAGTTGAAACTGTGAAGAAGAAAGCTGCTGTATTTGCCAGAACTACGAATTTTTCTTGAGAAAGTCTTTCTTTGTCAGGATTTTAAAAATCCTCTAAACCGGGATAAACCGGACAGTTTAGTCAAGTCTGAAACAAATCAGTATTTCGGATAGTATTTGAGAAAATTAGAGAGTAAAAAAACCGTTACTGTCTAGTCACTTTAGTTTAACATGCATATCCTAAGATTCCTGGCTCCTTGCCGCGGCCATCGCGATTTTTGATGTCAGAAAAGCGAGGAGATGCATGCCCAGAATTCCTGCAAAGTACATCGAAGTGAAAAGATATATTCAAGAAATGGCATTTGCAGTTGGTTAAGCATTCCTTTAAAATATTACGAATGCTTGTTGTTGCTCTAACAATCAATAAATGATCGTAAAATTTATGTGACATGGTAATGAGGAAATATATATTAAAAAGATACGTTAATTTTACAGACATTTATTGATTGTTAGAATAAAAGGACAATGTTTGGAGTTCCAGAAGCGTGCTTGATCGATTGCAAGTATCATTTCTTGGACATATCTTCTTATTTTTTCCTTGCACTCGCAGGAATTTTAGGCATGCATTTCCTCGCTTCTGACATCATCAATCAAGAGTCCCTTGGCGAAGGATCAGAAGTCTTAAAAAAAAAGAAAGTAAAAGAGAAGAGAAGAAAAATACACACAAAGCTTTCCACACAGAGTCGCTCCGTGCTTTTATTGATTGTATTTTTGGGCTTTCAGGAGTGCAAGGTAATACGATTCCGGAAGTCGTCGCCGGGCGAGGTTTCACCGGATGGCGGCGAAGCACGCGTGCTGCGGGAGGTGGGGTTCGCCAAGAACGTGGTTTCCTGTTTCTTCGGGCCTTACATGTATATTCCCGAAATCGTCCGTTACGATGCAGCCGATATGGCAAAATTGTCCGACGCCATCCGCCATCGTCGACCAGGTAAATTTTCCCACGGGGCTGAACACAATCGAGATTGTGCCTCGCCTTATCGCCTCGCTGGTATAGTACCGTAATTTTCCGTAGGAATATTATGCGGAGAGACAATGTCGCGCGTTGTTGTTCAGATAAATTTCCAGCGGGATGAAAATTCGAGCGGAGATCTTCTCGAGATAAACGTCGTACTCTCTC
The DNA here is from genome assembly GCF_010583005.1 of Odontomachus brunneus. Taxonomy (NCBI): domain Eukaryota; kingdom Metazoa; phylum Arthropoda; class Insecta; order Hymenoptera; family Formicidae; genus Odontomachus; species Odontomachus brunneus. The sequence continues at coordinate 693,571 of NW_022639533.1, forward strand.
TAAATTTCTTCGAGTGAAATTCCACCTGAAGAGTAAAGTGACAGCCGAGTCGCTCGAAGTCAAATGACTTTTTGAAAGAGAGAGAGTGTGTGAATTCTTCTCGGAGGTGTCGAGTGAATATTTTCACTCGAAATTGAAGCGTGAATCTGACGCTTGTTCCACCGTCACTGAAATGAATTCCCTCGAATCGACTGAAATATCCGCTCATATGGAATAATTATCTACTCTGAATTAAGCATACATTCTTATAAGAACATCTAATTTTTTTAAAGTACCCATTTCTCTTCGATTTGGAAAATATTTTCGAAATTTTTCTCTTTCGTTAAAATTTTAAGTTCTAAGTGAATTGTACAAATTTTTTATTCGAAAAATGAAGTGACAGTGGAATCACGCAAAATCGATTGAGTTTTCAATTATACAGTAATATAGAAAATTCAATTAGTGCGCTCCACGGTTACTGGAACAAATTCACTGTAATTGATTGAAATGTCTGAAATGACTTAAGATTAGAGGTAGATTACATTCACTTTGATCAAGGATTCATTTCAAGAGTTCGAATTAAGGAAGTAGGCCATCTTGAAAGGGACAATTGAAGGTGAATTTCAGAAGTGCTCATATTAAATATAAGTATAATTGACAGGATGATGATTAATTCAAACATATACCGAAATGATAGCTCAAATTGTGCACTGCATAAATATTTATACTTTGCTTCGCGTTGTCCTAAAAAACTCCTGAATCTCACCTATATTCTAAGTCTCTCAAGATTACCTAATTTCTGAAACATTCACATTTATGATTTCGAGAAACGATATTTTCACCATCTCCCCAATTTTGAAATGAAATGAAATTTTATAAGCATACACTCGAACAATTTGTTGAGTTACTCTCGTTGTCGTTGGCCCAAGACGAAAAAATTCGCATCTGACTTCGGTTACGGACGATGGTCGCGCGCATCTCACTTTCTCCGGCAGAATGTAGGTTTTTAATATTTATGTACGATCGCGCGCGTCGCTCGCGAAACGCGAACAGGTGTTCTTCCGTGCGCACAACTAGTCTTCAATATCGAGATGCCGTTTTCCTCTCGTTTTTATTACCGGTCTCTCAGTTAGCCGCTGACTTATTCCGGCGTACGTACACCTGCCGCCTTCGCGACGCGCAAATAACATAGCTTTGTGTGCGTGCCCGAAACCTTCCTCCTCCCCCTCCTCTCTCCCCCTCGCGCGCGCGCGCGCCGTATCTTGCGCACGCGAATTTCAGCCCCGAGCTGAAATTTCATCGATTTCGCAGTAACATTGCGAATGGGATGATCCGGTTGCACTTGATTCGTTCTCGTTTCGTTCTCGTTTCGCTCTTCTTTCCACGTCTCGTCCGATACGATCGTTGGCAAAGAATGACGAAGATCACGAATGTAGGAGGAGGAGGAGGAGCTGTTCCGATCGACGTCGTCGTCGTCGTCGTCGTCGTTGTCGTCACAAAAAACCGACAACGACTCGAATTAACTTTCGCACTAAATTTGAAACCGGTCGTTTTTTCGCGTATTAGCGGCGATTGGGAACGCGACGGTGCAGCGCGGCCGTTTTCACCGATGTAAAATCCACGCGAAATCGCCATCGGTTGCGCTGGACGAACCGACTCTGTATCAGATTGCGGCAAAGCGGAAGCACTTTTGTCCGTTTCGAGCGCCGGCGTATATTACGGCGTTTTATTCGAAGGATTATCGCGAGGATGCCTCGTGCATTCTGTTATTCTCGATCGGGATAATGAGCTCTTTGATTGACGCGCCGCGTCTTTTGCGCATCACCACGCGCTCGAAACAGCGACGCGTTTAATAATGTCGAACGTTGGCCGCGGTGAGAGTACGACGGCGACGATGACGACGACGACGTATCCTATTACATTAAATCGCGGAAAATTAAACATCACTCTCATCGTTAATAATCGCAACGGCGCGACGATAATTACATTGACATTTTATATCCCCGGCGATAACAACTTTCTACTCGAGCGGAGCGCTCTCGTCAAAATGAATCCGCGCAAAACGATCTCGGCGCGGTGGGTGTGGGCGACAGGTAAACGTTCGAGATATGGAAATCGGCTCCTCCCTATTCGAAAGCGTTCGACGCTATACTTAAAAGAAATAAAAAAAAAAACGCTATTCTACTTTCGCGTCTATGCCCGTGAGAATGCGGGCGCGCGTGTGCGATTGTGTGTGTGTGTGTGTGTGTGTGTGTATGTGTATGGCGAATGATTCTTGCGAATCTTTACAATTTAATAATATTCAAAACGCGCGAGGATCACGCGATGGCCTTCAGACATGTCGAGTCGCTTCGGCGAATGCACGACGAAAGTTTTGAGTCGAGAATCTTTGGTCGAATCTTAGACATTAGAAAGGCCAATGAGAACTTAGATGCAGGTTAGTGTTGTGTCGGTGAGATGCAAATTAAATTATCCGCAAAATTGGGGGTAAATTAATATGTTTTTATTAATATATTTTTAATTAATAATTTAATTTTTATAATAATTTTTCCTCAGCCTTAACTTAGTTAAAAATATATATTAATATTTATTAAAATATGTTAATATAAAAATTAATAGTTTTTATATTAATATATTTTAATAAGTATTAATATATTTTTTAACTAAGTTAAAATTTTGAGGTTAACAGTTAAGCTTACAAAATTCACTTAGTCGAATTAAAAGTCAGATAAACGAAAACTAACGGGTTTCTCTTGAGGCGGAGATCCTAACGCTCAATGTTAGGTATTTCTCGAAAGCGGCTAACGCTAATAATGAGTGAGCGTGCTGCTCGTCGCACGACTCCCGCTGAGACACGCAACGGCCAGGGACCAGTGATCAGTGCTTCACGGTTTTTTTTAGAACCGATTGTATTCCTTGAGAAATCTGCGTTTTCTTTTTTTTACAAGAGATTCGATACGACGGTTTTCGATTAGCTTTTATCCACAAATCCGTGGAAGATTTTATTTTTTTGATTGGCTTAAGATCAATATTGTGGACGCAATGGAACGATTGTAAATTGGAATGATTTGAAAATTTGATACTTGAAATCATTTGATTTCTTATGATTATCGTTTGATTTGATAAGTTGATCAGTTGAAGTGCAAAAAATAACCGATTCTTTCAAAAGTATTTGGAAAAATTGCGAATGATTACACTGTCCAACTCTATTTTACGAGTATAAGTAATTTCCAACATATTTTTACTGCACATGAATTCGTAGTCGAAATTTAGCTATCACGTCATAACTTTCAGAAAAATGGGCAAAAACGACTGCATTGAGGGATTTCACGACTCCCCTTGCAGAGTTCTGCAGACATTTTTTTTCTAAATTTCACTAATCACCAAGTGAAAACATGAACTTCAAGCTTTAAAATATCTTTTCTTTCATTTTAATACAATTTATCGTTATGGAGACACATTTATTAAAAAATAACTCCTTTCAGGTGTAATAAGTAAAGAGGGCGTTTAATTCTATCTTAATACTACATTGTTGCGGGAAGTAAGTGCTTTTTGTATTTACACGATATATTCGAAAATACTGAACGAAAGAGAAACAGTTTCAGTAAATTCACATACGCGTTTGTCTGCCTATTATGGACAAAAGCGTAGTCCATAACACATCACAGGCAAACGCGCGCACGCGAAATTACTGAAGTTATTGCTCTCTTATTTAGTATTACTCAATTGCATTGTGATAAAATTTGCCGCACGATATTGCCGGTCGTGTCGGATATCCGGCTACTTGGAGACAGGAGCTATTCGGTTCATAGCTGACAGCACTACCAAGGGGAGCGACGGTAAACGGGGAGTTGCAATTTAGCGAAACGTCGTCGTCGGGCGGGCGCGACCGGTGCTCTTCGTTCCGCGGGAATAAAGAGGAATCCACGTCCGCCCTGGTCGGACTAAATTTACGACGGGCTGCTCCTGCGGCCTGCGATCCACACTTTCCGCCGGCAGCTGTGCACTCTCGTGAGGATGACGTCGCCAGACGACGAGCGTCCTCGAGAAGATGTTAGGGCCGCGCTCATGGTTGTCGTCGTTATCCCGCTTTTAAGTCTGCTACGAGCGACCGCGGCTATTTACTCCGCGTCTTTTGACTTAGCACGGGATTTTGCATGGGGAGCTCTTAATTCATGGAGAGATAGAGGGAGAGAGGTACGAAGAGAGAAAGAGAGAGAGGAATACATACAGATACGGAGATGTTTATTGGCACTCTGGACATGTCTCCTCAAGCATTTGGAGCAGCATACATTATAGAGAGTTGCCGTACAAAAAGAAAAGTGAAAGAAGGCAACAATAAAGAAAACGTAAAATAAGAAGAAAAGAACAAAATTCACGCAAAAAGAAAATTAGTATATACATATATATAAGAATAAATTAGTATATACATATATATAAGAATAAAAACAGAACATATTTTAAAAGATAAATAAAAATGAAAAGATAGAGAGACAGAGAATAGAGTTTATTAAACATCCTATGGTTTACATCTAGAGATTATAGTATTTTGTAATGTGTGTATATGTAGATACCTGAGTCCACACGCATTACTATGCACTCATTAATGTAATAATCAAAATTATTAAGATTGTATAATAATAAATAAGATTTTATAATAATAATAATAAATAGTAAATATTTCGTATAAACACAATTATTTCATGAAGATGAAGAAAATATTACTATAATAATAGATAATTATTTCATAGAGAGTAGTATATTTAATGGAAAAAAGAAAATGGAAAAAAGAAAAAATCAGAGACACATTCAAATCGCAAGAGAGAAAAAGTACATATACTGCATTAATAAATGTCATAAAAAAACAATTTCAAGAGAGAAAGAGAGAGAGAAAGAAGAGAGAGAAAGAGAGAGTTCAGTCGTTTAGGGGAGCGCGAATTTCACTCGACGTGTCGACCATCATGTTCGCACGTTGTTCCCGAGAATTGCGGGATAAGCATATGCACGATCAATCACTCCTACGAGAGGATCACGACCTCGACTGTTCGCTGATTCCATCTTTGGAGAAGCCGATGTGCACACAACGGCTTGTTTAAATATCGTGCTCGATGACACGTCGCGAGATTCGTTCATGGATCGATTCGTCGTGATCGATCTAGAGGCGACGGAGGATCGGGAGACAAGGTGCGATTTCAAAATTAAATCATGGAGAGACGCGAGCTGTGCGAATCTCGACTTGGTTGTTTATCAGTATCGAGGATATGTCTGTACATCCCCCCGAGTGTTATTCGGATTTCCATACTCATAGAGATAGGGGGACTGAATCTAGTTGACCCAATGGATATATCGGTTTTGTTTATGTGTATTATATATGAGTTTGTCAGAGATATTTCATTTAATTTGACATATTTCGATATAAAAATTAAATATCTAGCAGAGTGTTAATTTTGTGGCTCGCGTGCTTTAATATTTTCATGCGTGCAATGATTCGAAAAGTAAACAGAAAAAAATAACACGAACTAATAACTGAATATTCCGAAACCGAGTGGTTCTACCTGAATAGATAATACCTGAAGGACTCAGGTGTTCCGATAATACCGAGGTAGCTAAATAACCAAAATTGGTTGCGTTCCGTAATACATATGCGCGTAATTTATCTATAGTTCATGCATACACTATAGAAAATACCCTCATATGCGTATTGCGGGACGCAGCCGTAATTGAAAGCAACAATTTCCACATTGTCGAATCTATTGACGTTTCAGCGAAATCACGTGACATTATCTTTGACGCGTATGGGGGGGACAGAGCACCCTTTGGAAAAATTCAACATGTAATCACATTCGGTGTGCGATAATTGGCAAAAATATTCCAACTGACTTAAGGAGAAAAAAACTCGGCAGTCGAAAGGTTAACAAGGCCGAATTATTATGCGAGTTATCGCATTTATCCGGCGACGCGACGATACGTTTCTTCGTGCACGTACGTACACCGGAGTCCCGTCGATTAACGAGCTTTCGGGCGATATTTTTAACCGACTGGATAAAAGATCGCGCTTGATTTTCCGCTGATATTTAATTTAGCGTGTCGGAGGTCCCGTCGCGAGGTGATAAAGCGGGATGATTTATTTTCTGTTTATGTTCGACGCCGCGCGCGAGGACTGGTAATATTTGCATACGTCCCTGTCCCCCTCCATGCGTCGCTCTCGTCTTTTTTTTTCTTCCTTTTCATTTCTTTGCGTTCCGCGCGAAAGGTCGAAGCCGTCGAGATCGCGCGTCGCTGCCGCGCGATCATTTCACGGGGGAGAAACTCTCGCTGTGCGTTATGAAGGAGGAAGAGCGAAACGCGCGGAGGAACCGTGAGCTTCAAGGCGGCGTAAATAAATGGCGGGACCTCGTAGCGCGATTAATTCGCGGTGGAAGCGCGCGATGCGCCGAGGCAAGAAGATGCGCGTACGTTCGGGGGAAAACCTCTACCTCCTTGCTCGACGAGGATACCCCTAGCCCTGGAAAGAGACGCGTCTCGTTCGGCGAGCATTTATTACGCGCTCTCGCGCGCACACAATGAAGGTGCGAGAGATCGCGGCCGCGCGATCTCGCGGGGGGATTTATTTTTGAATAATGCAAGCGACGTTTATCATCCGCTATCGGCGGCCGAAGCAGATCCGCCCATTGTATGCAGCGCGCCGGTAATTTCGTTTTCTCCGTGGAAATACTTCCCTCTTCTCTTTCGGTGCGAAATCGCCCCTCTCCCCTTCTCCCTTCCTCCTCCCTTCTTCCTCGGGTCCGACCGTCGTCGTCCGCGTTTTATCCAGCCGCCGATCACGAGCCGCGACTTTACGGCGTTACGTTTCCATACGTTAAGGTTCCTGATCAGTCACCGCGGCTATATTGGATTGGTGCGTCAGAAGCGAGCAAAACCATGCCCAAAATTACTGCAAACTACAGCCAAATAAAAAGATACATATCATTAAAATGATACTTGCAATCTATTCTACACACTTGTGAAATAATACCCCTCTTTCGCCGCAATAACTTATTATATAACCGCAAAGTAAATATGAATCGCCTCATTTTTTGACAGAAAATCAGCTGTGTGACTTAGTGCCAAATATTATCGAATAACTATTGATACACAAAAAAAGATTTGCTAATATATGGGCTACTAAAATTATTAACTGCATAAGCAAATTTTCTTGCTTTCATAATAAAATTATTTATTAATGTAGTAAAGTTATTGTTTGCTGATATATATTAGCAAATCTTTTAGCTATCACAACTAAATAACTTTGCTATGAAAGTAAGAAAATTTGCAGTTGTCCATATATTAGCAAATCTTTTAGCTATCACAACTAAATAACTTTGCTATGAAAGTAAGAAAATTTGCAGTTGTCCATATATTAGCAAATCTTTTTTTTCCGTGTATGCATTAAATATCACAATAAGCACAGTATCCGGAGCATTTCCACACTTCCGCAATTGTAGCACGCGATATGCACGCGCTACACTCACAAGGAAATCCACACAAGTGTTTGCCTCCGATTTTCATGAACTTGTAATATGTTGCACTTTAGATCAAAATAACAGATACGTTTTTTATTATTTATACTCTTTCGCAAATATCCTTTTGAAGAGAATCGGTTTTTTCCATTTGAAGAGAATATAATGAAAACTATAAAAGATAGAAAAAAATATTTTGAATAAAAGTTGAATGAGTACTTTACGTTTAAAGAGTACTTTACAGAAATTATTTTAATAATTATAATAAGAAGAAGTGGAAGTAGGGGATTATAATAAGAAGAAGTGGAGGTAAGGGAAATTTTAACAAAAAAATATTTTTTTCAAATAATTTATGTAAAATACTCTTCACACACACACACACACACACAAACCATCCAACTTTTATTCAAAATACTTTTTTCTATCTCTTATAGTTTTCATTATACTGCCTTCGAATGAAAAATGAAGAAAAGATTTTCTTCAAAGGGATATTTCATCCCCTAAACTTGCGAAAGGGCATATATAATAAAAAATATCTATAATTCTTAATATAATAAAAAGTATCTGTTATTTTGATCTAAAGTGCAACATATTACAAGTTCATGAAAATCGGAGGAAAATCGGACACTTGTGTGGGTTTCCTTGTCAGTAATGACGCTGTAGTTCGCAGGACAAAATTGGTCGTCCATTTACATCATTAGGTTTGTTAGTTTTCGATGAACTTTGCACTAGTGCAATAAATCAGAGAGAGACAAGTTTATACTTCCTTTTACCCTAACTTATTGCAACAGTCTGCACTTTGTGAATCTGATGGTTGATTTTGTCGTTTACAATCATATCGTTAATGCGGAGTTCTCGGCTGACAGATCAGAAGTCCACGTCGTTACCGGTTGATCGCGGGAAGACTAAATTGATTATCGAATTATCAAAGATACAGTTAAATGTAATCCAGGAAAAATAAAAAGGAAATCCGAAGCGTTCTGTGTATATCTTTCAGGTCTTCATCTTGCATCTTCTCTCGTCTCCATTGGCCGTTTGATCGAGACTTTTCGAAAGCAATTAATTATATTTTCTACATAATTCAATGATACGGTAGTGTCATGGTGCCGGTAGTGTCACCGTTATGACATTCAACGTGATAATAAATTATCGAGATGTCAAAGTGGACGATTAGAATTCCTCAAGTCAGAGTTAGGACATCGTCCGCCATTTGTTGAGGAGAAGTGAGTAAGTGAGTGAGTGAGTAAGCGAGAGAGAAGCTGTGGTGTGCTTCGTCATTTCAGTCTTGAAGTTTCTCTCTCATTCCTACTAGAGCTTCTCTCTCATTTCTATCCACGTTACCCCTAAAAATGGCGGATAGGATGTAAACCAATAAAAAATCACGATACTCTGTCCTAACTTTGACCAGAGAAATTCTATGGACAATGAATTGCAAGAATGTCAATAACGTAGAGGCGATTGTTACTTACATGATTACGCTATCCTTTTTGTTTAATTTTTAGCTTCTAAAATTAGTTATAAAGGTACAATATCTTATGAAGTTTTCCTAGCGGAGCAAACATTCGTTCGACATGTATAAGCTGCATAACTTTTGTACTAAGCAAGTGTTTATACAGAGTTTCCAAAACATTGTAACACGTATGTGGAAATAACTTTTTCTCCATATAAGTGTCAACATATAAATGTTCACATTTTTTTAAGCAAATTCTCCGCATAACATTTTTTTAAGCACCCCGAACTAACTGACAGCTAGAGATGTCAATTTGGAAAATTTTTATAATTTTTTTCAGATATCGTGCAATGCTCCAATTAATTTCTGCACGTACTTTCATTGTGTAAAAGCACTTGTAATTCTGTGCAATCAACACAACGTACATTTTGCAGAAAAGACTCAGTCTTCGGCAAAATTTTCCCAAGTATGGTTTCCTCTTATAACGTCTCTTCGATTCGCGATTGCTCCCGCTTCATCTCTCGCCGTAACTCGCTCGACTTTTTCTTTTAATCGCAATTTTATTTCTGTTTCTATCGCTTGCGTTTATCTATCATCAGTCTCGATAACAATCGAGCTATCACGGAAGACGCAAGATCATCAGGCATTTCATTTAAAAATAAAAAAATATCAAATTTTTTAAATTTCATATCTATTTCACTTACTCGCTTGATCTCTCTTTTAACGATTAGCACGAATACAAGCGCAACGCGTGACATTGTGACGCGATCGAGGCACAGCGATGCGGAAACCAGTAAAACGAGTAATAACGGTAGAATAAAAATAACACCGAAATTGCCCGCGGCTCGCTCATGTCCTCCGTCATTCCCGCGAAGAGGCGAGCGCGCGTGAGCAACAAACGAGACGGGTTTGTCGTTCACGCACAGGCGTTCGGCATTATCCGTTCACGCATACACGCGTACACGGGTAACGCGTGGGCGGCGTAGACCGACGTTGTTTACGCGCAGTAGAACGCCTAGCTGAGCGTCGACCGTGGAGGAAGGAGCGCCGGGTGTTCTCCAGCGGAAATCTGTTTGACAGACTTTGTAAAATAGGGTCCCGCCGTGCAGGGAGGAAACCCCGGGTGGTGGTGGGTGAAGGTGGATGGGCGGCACGCAAGCACAGGATGCACGCCCGGCTGCACTCAGGGGTTGCTGGGAAGAGATACTAATCGGGACGCGCGCGATCGTGATTCCCTCTCCTCCTCCCCCGTTCGCCTTCGTTCGCCACGTTTGCGCTCGTACGAATTAATCCTCTTTTAATTAATCAACGAGACGAAGACGACCAATGTTGCGCCGGGCGGGCGGAGCGCGCGCCTGTTACTCCGCGACCTTTGCCCCGCGGATAGATGATTGCAATTTCGCAGTCCTCCCGATTCAGTTCCCTCTGGCTTAATGCCACCCCCTCTGCTTTCGTCTTTGTTCTCGCGCGTAACGGTTCTCTTCGGACGGTGTAGGCTCGTTCTTGTGTTTCTTCGCGAGTCTCACGGTCGAATTTGCAAAACGCGTGACTCTCCCTCACTTCCCGCCGCGAACAATATTTCTCATTAATTTTGTGTAGCTGCAATCGGCCATATATTCTGGTATCTTAAACTGGTATCTTCATAAATAATATGAATGACATTTGCCCGGACCAGTTTTTTAAACGTTACCATTCTTAAAAGCATGTGTTTTGTTTCTTCATTATAACTTTTCTCAGCTGCATTCAATCGCAAAAACATGAAAAGATTCATATCCCTTGATGTTTTCTAAACCGATCGAAAACAAAAATTTTGATCAGAAAGAGTTAAAATTCGATTTTTCCGCAAGAAAAATATATAAAAGTTACATATATATAGTTAAGTTATATATAAAAGTTAAATTTTATAAAGTAGTTTTATAAAATTGTATAAAAGTTACTCCATTAAAAATAAGATTATGTTTTCTCTCTTTTGGATGATTAATAGATACATTTATAGATCAATAGATATAGAATATTTTCTTCGTACAAAGAGATATATATTAATATTAGATATATTTAATATTTTAAGAGACTCATTCAGATATATAGAATTAATATTGAATGAATATTGTAAAAATAAAAACTGCAATTTTTTTTGTTTGTTTGGTATATTAAAGTAATGTGAAAGTTGCTTCTCCGATGAAGAAATAGAAAACTTGTACTTCACTCGTGAGAACACTCCACTAGCATCGACTTTCAGAGATCTGCCAAATGTTTCACTCTCTCGATCAGATATACTTTTATCCTCGTGGAAATACTTATTTATTCATTTACCGCGCACGCTGACGGGTTCACCGGTCAAAAGTCTGTCCAGTCTGCTTTCGCGCAAGAGATGCAACAAGTGGTCGATCGGCCATGCTCTTCCGCTTTTCTTTCCACGGGCTCGTCGATATTCCGACGCGTTTGGCACTTTCTCCGACGATTGGAAATAGAAGGCGTCGAGCCTTCTCCGCGTTGCGTGGTGTCGCCTCGTCGAGTCGCGCCAGCCAACGGTTACGAAACGTCGACCGTAGGCGAGGGTGAACTCACGAATCGCTAGCGGATTTCCCCAACCGGATCCGGAAAACACATCGCACGCGTGACACGGCCGCTTCTTTCGAGCGGCGGGATTCTATTCGATCGGTGCGTGTTCCGACTATTTCGAGAAATTGTGGAGGAAACGCTGCTAATTACCGCACCTGCCGGCGCATAACGCGCAATTTCTAATTAAGGGAAAGGTGTCTTTGAAAGTCGGGTAACGTTTAGCGAGAGCTTAGCGGTTTACTGAAATTCGCTCGATTCTCTTTCTCCCTTTTCCCCGCGAGTTAGAACAATTGATTCAATAAGCGTTGTTTACTTGTTAGTTCTTATTTTCTAAATAAGAATTTATATCTTATGATGGAAGAACTAAATCTTATCATTTTTTAGGTAAAGATTTATTCCTATAATTTTCTACACGGAGAGATTTTTGTAGTATTATAACATTATCATATCATCATATCAAAATTATCATAGAATTTTGAGAGAGGAATAGATCATTTTGCAATAATTGGCTATCTATTTATTTTTCATATGTACCTTTTATATTTTAGAAACTGAAATGTGCTAGCAAAACGTTTACAGTTTCTAGCGTTTATTATGCTCCTCAGCAAGATATACTTTACCAGCAGTTTATTTCCCCGCAATAGAAGCATAGTAAAATTGAAAAGAATTTATATAAAAAAAGGAACTATAATATTTTTCTTCATTCACACAGAGAACGATTTATTGAATCAAATGAATGCTTCTTTAGAATAGTCCAAACAAATTATTTGATTGAAACAACAAAAATATTTCTCTGGAACTAAGCCGCAAATAAATATTTTTGTTGCTTCAAACAAAATTTTGTTTGATCAATCGAAAAATTCGTTTGGACTATTCCAAAGAAGCGTTTATTTGATTCAACCAAATCGTTCTCTCTGTATTTACAGTGAGAGAAAAGATATCTAACAAATAAAAGATATTCATTCGATGAGTACTAATAACATATTAGAATTTTCATCCTTATGTACACACACTTTTCTGTTTTGCGGGCGTAATTCGGAACTAATCGCGAGACCGTGAACATGATGTCACTCGGATGGCGGGCCGATCGGCCGGGAATCAATCGCAGTCGTATCATCGCTATTTTCCCTCACCGAACACGTGGCAGCCCGATCAACGTGAAACGATAAATCCGTTGTCTCCCCCTCCTCAATCGAGGTAAAACTTTTTCGGGTTATTATTCGCGGATATCGCTCGGGCGCCTTTGTGCGGGCGCATCGAAATTCCGCGCGACTGTCGATATTTTATATTTAAAAGCCGCGTCACGCAGCGAGAGGAAAGCAGCTCTCCGTTATCTCCGACGATATTGCGCACTCTCGCGATACGGCAGCATCGATTTTCTGTCACACAGCGTGTGCGTCGGCACTGCGCGCGTTCCCCACGCGTTGTTATTATCGAATGTGGAAACGACAAAAATCCAGCTGAGCGGCCAGCCGCCGATAGCGGCGGGCATCTCGCCGTCAATTTGATCATGTGAGCCATCGAATCAGCGCACCGATCTCTCCCCCGATGACGACACCTCAGGTCGATCTGATGGAAACGCGCGAAACGGCCCAGCATGCCACCGCCGCCTCTTTCGTTAATCTCTAATTAACGGCATTATCGGAGGCACCTGTCCTTTGGTTTTAACGTCGATCTTTGATAATAATTGCCACGTGTTCTCGAGATTCGATATTACGTCGTGATGCGAGCTGCGTGTCTTTGGTAGTTTGCGTTAAGATGGTTGTCTCGTGACAGGAATTTTCTGCGGGAGAGAGAGTTAGCTGCAAGTCAGCCAATTACCTGTAACTCGCTATATTAACTGAAATGTCCTCCAACTGTTTGTGTAGTTAGAAAAAGATTGACTCTCCCAAAGTTGAAGTATTTGCAACTGATGATGATGCCGTTTTTAACACGTGTTTCCTTGAACCATACTGACGTTGGTGTCCTATTTTTGAGTTTAACTTTCAAACTGCATTCAGGATTTTTATAAAAAAACCTACTGTGATATTATAGGCAAATATACGGCCATTGTGCAAAGGTCAGCACTGTGGGCCATTTAGTTTTAAAAATACAGTCACCAAAGTTCGTAATTTATAGTGATGTCTCAGGCACGGAGACATAAGAAAAAGATGACGCTCTAATGCAAATATATTGAAAGAAGGAATGGACTTTGACAGACGTGCGTCGGAATAAGTAACTCTTGTATGTGTGAGTGCATAACAGAGACGATCTCAGCCAAAAGTTTGCGCTGGTAAACGAAAGAAAAATTAAGTTCTTATAATTCCTTCAAAATATAATTCTTTTTCTCTTATCCTTTATTAATCAGACATTAGCGCGATGCATTGGAAAATATATGCGTCATCAATAATTTCATCTGAATTATCCGATCCCCTTTTTCCTGTCTTCTAAACTTTTCGATGATATGGTCGCGAAACAACTATCTTGATGCAAATACATCCGCCGTGGCCTCGTGGATTTTCTTGCTCTTCTTTTCGTTTTTTTTTTTGGCCTTTAATCGCCCACCATCTCTCGCCACCTTCAAGGGTAGTCCTCGATATCGCCTATTTTCAGAGATCGGCCTACGTCACGGCGAACAAGATATTTTTGCGACTGAACGGCCGTGTCGGACGTTTATTTTCAAGAAACGAGGAATGTGTAAACAGACTGCGTAAACTTACACGGTGCCGCGACGTGAAACGACTTCGCATCATCGTCGCCGCCATTCGCGGGAGAATCTCCTTATGCACTTGCCTCCCGAAGTCAGTCGAGCCTTACTTCGAATGACGAGTTAAAATTAACCAATAAAACTCGAAGATCTGGGTCTGCGCCGTGATCGTGCGTCAATTATGACCGTCTGATTCTCAAGCCGAAGTAGCATTGTACAGTCAGTGGAAGGAAGATTGCCAAACGTTTAACTCGATGAACTTTGGAACGTACTCGACAACCGGATAGGAAAATTTGTCTTCCGAGAATTTCTAAAAAAAAAAAACGACTTCTATTGGCAGATGTGTTACGAAATACACATCCAAAAAGAAGTTTCAAATACATAATCTCATCCTTAGGCAACGATGGTACCAGGAGAATTCTTATAAAACCAAAAGGAAAATATTCTTAGCACGATGTAATTTCGCCTCACATTTGTCGTGTTTTTGAAGAAATCTCTTCTGGTAAAAAAACATTTATATTAGAGCGTCATCTTTTATGTTTTCGTGCCTGAAGTATTGCTATAAATTGCAAACTTTTACGCGCGCGCGACTTTATTTTCAAAGCTAAATGGTTACTAATTTGGATTTTTGCATACCCGTGTATTTTGGCCTCAGTAGTCTTCTATAATCTTTAATAGTCTTTTTATAAAAATCCTGAATGCAATTTGAAACTTAAGTTTAAAAATAGGACATTCTGCTGCAAGTAAATATATTTTTCTAGATTCAAAAGGAAAGCAAAATAGTATCTGGTAGATTTCCGATTAATTCCCACTTCAGTAGAAGAATTTTTTTAAGTTAAAGTTTTCGATGAAATTGGAGGAAATAGCATCTTGTAACAGAGTTTCTTTTTTTAGCGTGTTAAGATATTTATCTTTTAGTTTCAGAAAAATCTTCTTGAAGACATGCGTGATAAAGGATGAGATTATATTTTTTGGCTATCCACTAACCGACTAAATAGCCTTAACGCGCATTACAATTATGATATTTGATAATCGTACGGAAATTTATTAACCAACGCAACGTTGACACAATGATAGATTACTGACTTGACGCGTCGTTTCTTCTTTGAATAGATAATAAATCAATAATGCGCACGCTTAGAAAATTCTAATGACCTAGTTGCGTTGTGTGTTAAGGTATTCTGCCGGCTATTCTGTCGGCTAGTATACGTGACAATCGTACGAGGCGAATAAAGCTCAGAGTAAGACACTTGAGCACTTTTTGAAGAGAGCAACGTCGTTACTCGACATTTCGAAACGAGAGGTAGCCCCGAAGAAGTTACGTTCGTCTGTATTTAGCCGAGTACGCGACTTTCCCCTGGCCGAGGAGAAAAAGGAAAGCCTGTCGCGTGATCAATCGTATCCGTAACTTCGTACACGATGCACGAAATTCAAGCGCGCACGGCATTTAGCGAAATTGCCGCGTGTCGTTATCCTTTGACACAAGGCACCTCCGACACTCCCCACGCGAGGAGAAATTCGTGCCGTCGGCTACACTTTTGACAGCGTGGTAACGCTTTGTTAACTCCCGATAAGTGGAAAATAGGTCCGAACGAGTGAGAGAAACAACGACACTAAAAATCCCACTAAAAATCGATGATAAAGCATTCGCGTTGCATTCCAGAAAACTCCTCTAACAAGTAAACCTACACTGTAAAAACTGATGTGGTAAATTTAACATTTCATGTGTCCCAAATCACTCACTCTCATTTATGTGTAAATTTAACACAAAACAAATGTGGTAAAAAGTAACACGCATAATATGAAATAATAATGAATATAAAAGTATCACGCGTGAAAAATTAACACAAGAATTTAACACTTGAATACTGTCAGAAATCACATTTGTGTTAAATTGACAAATATATAATGTTAAATTAAAATAAAAATAAAACGTCACTTTAACATTTAAGAGAAGTATTAATCTACGGTTTTGATGAAATAAAAATGTTAAATTGACATAATTTATGCCTGATATATTAAATATGTCAATTTAACACAACCTGTGATTCCTAACAATATTTAAGTGTTAAATTCTTGTGTTAAATTTTTCCATATTATGCGTATTACTTTTTAACACATTTTTTGTGTTAAATTTACACATAAATGAGAGTGGATGATTTGGGATACATGAAATGTGTTAAATTTAACACATCAGTTTTTACAGTGTACCCAAAAGTTACACTCTGATTTCTTTCTAATTTGGCATAAATGTAGAAATACAAAAAGTATTTATGTCATATTTTTTCATTTTGGCCCATTTTGAGTTTCACAGGCAGTTTCACAGCAGTTTATAGCTTTCTAATGTTCTTATTCCTATCATCAACAATTGCAACATAAGAAATAAAATTGAATACAAGAATATAGGCTGATTTTTGGTTTGCTGATTATGAATATGAAGTCAAATAAGTAAAATTATTCATGTAAATAATAAAATGTTTAATCAAAACATGTAAAAAGTTGGAAAACAATTATTTATACAAATAATTTCTTGGTTTGACCGAGATTCGAATCATTTTTGACTAATTTAGCACAGATTTAAAATATTTCGGTTGGAATCTTGGCTAAAGAAATTTAGAATGATTCGTATCTCAGTCGATCGTATCTATGTCGATTTTTTTTAAATTATTTAACTATACCTTGTATTCAATTTTACTTTTATGCATTTTTGTTACATTTGTTGATAAGAGTGAAAACATTAAAAAGCTCTAAACTTCCCGTGGAAGTAGGCCAAAATGAAAAAATATGACCTAAATATTTTTTGTATTTCTACATTTGTACCAAATTAGAAAGAAATCGGAGTATACTTTTTGGGTAAGTTTACTTATAAGATGTATAACCAAGAGAAGGGGAGAAGGACCTATAAAAGCCAATACGGATATAGTATAATCAAACTAACTAAACTATTAAAGTTAGTGCATGTCCTTTAGATGGATGGAGGAAGTATTCATTTCATAACTGCACTAACTTTAATAGTTTACTTAGTTTGATTACACCACTATATTCGTGCATTAGCTCTTCTCCCCTTTTCTTGATTTTATATTTTAAAGAGTCTATCTAATCAATACTCTCTAAGATGTGTACGCTGAATGTTAAGATTTCAATAAAGTCTTAACATTCACTTGAGATCACTGGTCTAATCATTTCCATCGTGTCTGTATAAAATATGATACGATCTAATGGAATATAATATCATATGATGTGTCAAGCTGTCAAAATGTCGGATTATATGAATAATCAACGATGGTAATGAATACGAATATTCAGACACGATGTGAAGGATTAGAAGGACTAGTAAGTTTTCGTTAAGGTAAATGGTAAATGGACTTTATTGAAGCTTAGTGTACGTCCGTGGATGCGCATATTATAAATACAGTCGTACAGCACGACTATCCCAAGGCAAGTCTCCTTACAGTCTCCTGCAGACTTGGTACCGACAAGAACGCGTAAGCACCAGACGTTTTCGCGATTCACTTGTGATCCCAAAATAGAAGAAAGTCCACCGCGGCGGAGAGTCTAAGTGTTGCGACGTCGAGAGTGAAGGTGTATCTTCAGCGAGCGATACATTCGAAATTCGCAAACACTTCGGTATGACACGTGTTGCGTTAATTGCATCGACTGACATTTCGGTGATCGAGGAGCGAAATTTACAGGCGAACGCGCAGAATCGTGCGATTTCTACGACCGAAAATCGAGGGAACATCGATGGACCTTTCTCTTGCGAAGCAATCTCTAAGTCTCTTGGAGTGAAATCTCGCTCAAAACTCGAATAATAATTAACACGAAGCGATAATGAAAGTGCCGTTACTCGAAATCGCTGGAACAAACTAGACTCAAACTTAACTGCGAATTGTAATTCATACAGGCGAATATTTCGATCGATTAGAATAAATTTGCTCTTATGACGGCAGACTATATCAGATTTCGCTCTATATGAGGGGAAGTTTCCCGAATTCGACTGCCACTCTACTTTTTAAAACTAATTTCACTCTAAGAAATTTAAAAAGACTTTTTAGAGAATAACTTCTATATTTTATACTCTGGTATTCTCCATAGATTACTCTCTAAATTTCTGACAGTGAAATCCGACTCAAAACTCGAATGAGAATTCACTCAGAGCAATAATAAAAATATGGCCATTCGGAGTCGCGCGAATGAGCGTTTAACTCGAGCTTGATTCACTCCATATAAGCGAAAGGTCATCCGAATTCGAGTGACTCGGTCGTCATTCTATTCTTCAAGTGAGATTTCACCCGAAGAAATTTAGAGAGTATAGAATTATATTGCGTAAAGACGCTTCTACAGCGATGTTCAGAGAAATTACGAGAAAACCGTCGTTTACACTTGCATCGTGGAAAAAACGCACGATAAATCCTGGGATTCGCGATAAGAAACAGCCGTAGCTAAACGACCTAAACAGTACAACCGATAATCTCCCGGCGATGACTGCGAAACGATTATTTATCGTAGCAGCATAAATTAACGAGCACATGGTTGAACTTTCCCTCCGCGCATTTAGCCGCGTCGAACACACGCGGCTGTAAGATATCGCCACAATTAAACATGTCAAACAGAAGTTGCCTCGTTATCTCGCTTATCCGTCGACGGTATATGTCCAAGAGGGTACCCCAAATTCGATGTGCTCCATTAGTCACTCGCGTGTACCCCCGCAAGAGAAACGTTAACCGGCCGGATATAAACGACGTTATATTAAGAGCTTCGAAAGCGTTTAATCGCCTGCGCGTAAAAAAAACGTTCGCGCGATTTTCGGCTTTGTCGCGTTCAAGGGAAACGATTTGTTCTCAACATTTATAAATATATAACCATTTATAAATTGTAAATATTAATATATTATAATAAATTGTAAATACATATGCGAAATTCAAAAGCTGTGTAACTTATCATTTCTCTTCTGTAAAAAGAATGCTGAGAAACGCGCCGTTCTCAATTCCCTGGCTGAGAAAATTTTCTCGAAGATTGGAGTGTATCATGGAGTTTTACAATTAGTATAATTAAGATGATAACACACGACCCAAAATGCGGATGTAAAATAAGGCGGTATCTCAAAACAAACATTTTAAAAACACGAAGAAAGTAGCACGGAGTTTCCTCAAGCTTATCGTCCTCGTACTTACATCACTCGTTTGTTACAGAGAAACGCCGGCACAAGGAAATCACGGGCACGTACGCCATGAAGTTTCCGGATTATACGTTTTTGGATTTGCGCCTTCAATTTGACGAGACAGTTTTCCGCGGACGCTCATCGTTCTGCGTAGAGATAAAGCCGAAGCAGGGATACTTGCAACAGGCGGAGCAGCGGATTCTCAGATGCCCGTATTGTCTTATCCAATACACCAAGGTATCAATAAACTATCCTTCAATACCTTGAGATTTCAAATCGTCGCGTCATCAGTATCAGAATAAAAATATTAAGATATACTGAAATATATATATATATATATATATATATATATATATATATATATATATACATATTTCATATATATATTATTACTTTTATATATATATATATATACAATTTTTTTTCAAATGAAAAAATATATATAGTTTCCTAGAACTGTTGAGATTTTCATGGAAGCAATTATTTATTCTATTTAAACGAAAAAATTTCGATTCAAATAAATATGCTATTAGTACCCACCGAATAAATATTGTTTATTTTTTAGATATTTTTTCTCTCAGTATAAATAATAAGATAATTTAAGATAAAGTATGAGAAAGAGAGAGAGAGAGAGAGAGAGAGAGAGAGAGAGAGAGAG
>NW_022639533.1:715046-725258 GCF_010583005.1 Odontomachus brunneus
GAGAGAGAGAGAGAGAGAGAGAGAGAGAGAGGATTAAATAAATTGAAATAAAGAAATAGAGAGAAATAAGATATTAACAAGATAAATAAATAAATAGATAAATAAATGATACTAATAAGATATTAACACAAAGTATAATTTCAGCTGCGGAAAAAGAGCATCTCAGCTCGCAGCAATTATTGCCCGTTCGACTTGTTCTCTGGAGTGGAGACGCGCATGAAAGCTGCCGTGAAAGAGCTCCTGAAGTCTCCGCAGAATAATCTGAAGATTTTCAGGGACGGTCTTGTCGTCTACGACCAAGAGTCCCAGCCGGGCGATCTCGAGGACGTGTTGGACCAATGGTTTCAGAATACGGCAGCGTGTCGTAACGAGTGTGCTGGCGTCGACGAGTTCTGCAATTTGGTGTGCGCCGCTCTTACACGACCTCTCGTCCGAGAGCAGCTGGAACCGTTGTTCGCCGCCATACGTCCTGTCCGTCATTTTCTCCTACCCTCGAATCAAGTTCCGACATTCTGCGCTGAACCGAACGTGGTTGCGAGAGCCGAGAGATGCCTTCGTCTCGCGGAAAAGGTAGACGCACCTGCTACAAAAATTTAACGTTTATTTGGAAGAAGAACGACGTCGAGTACCACTTTTGTTTCTTGCGTTTTGCAGGCCTGCAATTTCGACAGCGACGGGTTGCCGAGAGGCTCTGTGCTGGAGCGAATCTGGAATGCTCAGCGATTGTCTTATATGAATACTAATTATATCTACAGTATCTACTCGAGATTTGCGACACTGCTGAATGACGATATGATATATTCCGATTTGACAAAGTTACATGGAAGTTGCGTCTCCACCGACGTCCCTCGCATCTTATCCGAAAGACATGCTGTACGTTATACGATATTTTCTTAATTAAATTCATAAGATCTTCAATGGAATTTATGCTTTTATGAGATCCTTTTACATTGAATTGAATGCATATGGAAAGTCCTGCATAGTTTATTATTGTATTTTTAATCAGTTTTTATATAATGAAATATATTAGAGAATGCTTGTCATTCTTTTTGTCTCATTTCAGAGTGCAGTCATCCAAAAAACAGAGGCCATAAAAGGAGTATATTTACAGACACTTTTTAAGAGCTCCATCGAGACGAGATGCGACGATGATCTTAATAGGAATCGCAGTGCTGCCGGTTCGGAGCGTATCTTATCTGCTAATAGCGACAAAACGCTCGTGAATGACGGCTTCGTATCGCAAACAGGAATTAGTCCCAACTTAGATTTGCAGCAGTCATTTTGTGAGAGGAACGAGTGTCTGCATAATCAGATAGCTGACAACGAAGGTGACCAGCGAAAGGCAAATACATCGATCACCGCCGAGCACTTGTTAGCGTTGCAAAATTACCTTTTGTTTGCTACAGTCAGAGATTGTTCGATATTAATGACCTTCCGTGAATTACATCCGTAAGTACATTGCTCGAAACAACAGCCTACCTTTCTGTCGCATTTCTTAAACGTTGACGTAAATTTTATTACAACAGGGATTTATAACAAATTTAACTCTTTGCGCTTCAAGCAACATTGTGTCGTAGGTTTCAAGATTACACCAATTATTTACGTATTTCCGACATATATATCGTTTTTTATATAGACAATGTAAATTATGTAGAATATTACAAATTATATTAAATTTTATAGAAAAGAATAATTATAAGAGAGTTATACCGTATCTGTTTTGGAAATTAATTATAAATGTAACGTTTAAAGAAGATAAGTTACATTTTTGTTTTGTTATGTGACATATTGGTAGATTTAATTTCTCTGTAGATAAAAATGTAATTCGAAAATTCTGTGGATTGTAATTTTTGTTTAGGAAATAATGTTCATATAAATTTATCTAACTTTTCTTAATTTTTAAGCATACGTTTTTCGAA
This sequence comes from Odontomachus brunneus, assembly GCF_010583005.1. Classification (NCBI taxonomy): domain Eukaryota; kingdom Metazoa; phylum Arthropoda; class Insecta; order Hymenoptera; family Formicidae; genus Odontomachus; species Odontomachus brunneus. Next base: position 716,966 of record NW_022639533.1, read on the forward strand.
CGACATTTATAGATTATTCACAAGTTGTCTACAAGATAACATAGTTTACATTGTCTGCACGTAGATGTAAAATACTATAATTAATTTTAAATATCAGCTTGATTGACTTTATGGAAGTTTTGAATATTCTGCTCTATGCATGTCGACTTAAGTAACAACTGATGGTAACAGTAATATTATGCTAAATTCTATTACATGTTATTACCAACTGTTGATAAGTGCATTCTTTTCAGTTTGACAGTACTTGCGAATAAACAGTCAACGTTACGTAAAAATATGTAGAGCGCAGAGTTAAGTTAACGTAATATTATTGTAGGAAATTTTAATTATTTGATATAATTATTGTCCAAGTAGTGCAACGATTTTCCAATACGAAACATTACAGCGAGTAAATTATTTACTTAGAATACCCTTATAGAAATATCATACTAAAAATCATTGATAATTACTTATTTTCAGTATTAAAAATATTGTATCAGTATTAATAAATAAATAAATTAATAAATTAATTAATAAATAAAAAATATTGTTTCAGTATTAATAATAAGTAATTATCAATGATTTTTAATATGATATTTCTACAAGGGTACGCAATTTAATATACAGAAAACATGGTATAGGTATCGTAAAATGTGCAACGAACCCGTCATTACTTTCTCCATATCAAAAGTATTTCAGATATAATTGTACACTTCAAGTAATTAAGATTTCTCTTTTTCTTTATAGGGAAAATACATGGAGAGTACCTGTGGAAAATACAATCAAGCTCTCGGAGCAACTTTGCTTTTTGAGTAGCGTCAGAGTCTCGGATCTGGATCCGAAAAGTGTTCATTCCATCGAAAGACACCGACAACGAGATGTAGATATCTTCGATGCTGTGATTTCTTCGTTAGAAGAAGATATTCTATTTAAGAATAGACAATCGTGCGAAACGCGACGCCAGGAAGGATGCAATATTTAAGGATCTTCTTAACAGCGAAAGTGTATATACACGTAATTAATGATACGCTTACCGATACCAAAGCATGCTATTTTTTATGTGATTCTACTTGCAATGATCAGTGTATAAGCGAGAATATCAATGCAAATTGGTATATTGGATTGAACTTATTTCCATATATACTGTATATAGATGAAAAATTATGTAAGCACAAGTTTTGTGCGATAAACAAACAAATTACATATCTTTTAGGGCTGTAAAACCACTACTTAATTTTTATTTTTTGTAGTTGGACAGCGAGCTGGACTCGTTAGATTTTTGATCAGGATTAGGAAATGTTGTTTAGGTAACATTGTTACTATCACTAATTCTTTTTTTAATAACGATTTAATAACGGAATTAGTTTCTTATTATTAATGATGACGAATGTAATCATTATTTTCATATTTACTTTGTGTGTACGGATAACATGTACAAATATGGGATAGGCGATAGCGAATTGTAATAAAAAATCTCCAAAATTTAGAGGAAAGTAATTGAAATTTTAACGAATCATTATTTCTTTTAAATTCTTTGAAAATTTATCTTTTTCGATATATAATAAGCAATTTTAACTAGTTATTTTAAAAGAAGGTAATTTTACCAACTCTGGTTATCAGGATTTTATAATCGTATGCAACATTGATTTATTCTTTATTGATGAAATTGTATAAGCAAGTTGATAAAATAATGATTAAGTAATTTGATGATTGATTAAGTAAGATTAAAATTGATTAAATAAGTGATTTATTAATTTGTGACAAAAAAAATTGAATATAGTGACATAGAATAAATTATTTATTGAAAAAAATTAAAGAAGCGGTAACGGAATGTGCGTATGTGGTTATAAGATATTAATAATTACATTGTGGTTATTCTCCCAGTTAGTGCCGGTTATTTTGTTGCGTAGTATGTTTAGAACAGCTACAACTAATAAGATTCTTATCACTCAATGTATCTCGACTGCAAATAGTTCATATTTATTGCTTTTAAAATCTATAGAGCATATCGAATATATATATAAGTCAAAATAAAGTTGTTTGCGGCATAAGCTTTATACATATGTTTTTGTATAATTTCTGATTACTCCATTTGGATTATATTTTATTGACTATATCAAAATGTACAAAATGAATAAGTTTGTATAGCGAAAAGAAACGTTGCGAATAGTCAGGAGTCAAAGTAACTTTTTTACTAATTTAAATGTGTGAAGATCTCATAATTATAAGACTCACTTTTAAATGGATATGAATAAGCTGTTTAAATTGGGACTTGTTAGGGTCGGTTTTTCAATAGCAGTTTAAACTTGTATTCAAGTTTAAACTCTATTCTAACAATGCGTTTGTTTTGTTTAAACAGAGTTCAGGTTAAAATCTAAGTTTAAACTATCATTTTAAGTTTAAATTATAAACCAGTCCTTAGTGTCTCTTTTCCTTAGATGGCGTATAAAATGTGAAAGTAAACAGGGCTCATATGTTGAAAACGGAAATGTATATTCTCTCCTGAAATTTGATTTCAACAATATATGATATTCCGAGACATATACACCTTACGTTCCTTACTAAATATATCCATAAGATATGATATATATTTATACCATATATTTTATTTAAACAATTATCACGTATATAAATTCGATAAAAACGCGATAACTTTTCAATAGATTGTCCAATAGAGTCGAATACATTGAAGAACGTTGACGTAACAATACCAGTAACCCGATCGAATTTTCGTACAAGCGATTGCCCCGGATATAAGGACGTGTAGCACAGTTATGAATGACGTGGGTGCAAGGTGGGGCAAGCGTATACTAGCTTGAGTGAACCAGGGCCGGACAAAGCTGAAGTACCGCCCTCTGCAAGTAATTCTTACTAGGTCAATTGAACATATGGCATTTTTCAATGGATTCGGAAACTTCTTGTTCGCAACAATCTTGTTTAAGACAATAAAACAGTACGGGATGTAGAGGACAACGTCGTTACATATCAGTTAAACAAAACCATCAAAATTATTAAGAAAAATTCGAACAACAAAAAGGGCTGTTTACAGTCACCTGGTAAGAATTCAACTGAAATTTTAGTCTTACATATCGAGCTAAAATTCTTTACCATCATCTCTTACTGTTGTTTCTTTTCATTCTAGGCTGAGAGGACAGGTGAGACAGAGAGGAAGGAGGCATTTTTTTGGTTTTGTCAAAGATATATTGAAGGCTCTCCGAATTCTCGCGCCGCTCCTGACTGCACTACGTGCGATTGGTGGGTCGGCATTGAGGCATTGAGGCACGCTCTGCCATATCTGCTACTTCACCACCGGCAACGCGCAAGTGCACCTCCCAATTGGGTGCGTTTCGCGGCTCCGCGACGGCGATGGTGACGGCGGTGGCCTGTCAGTCGATGTTCGTAAATGGTGATGTATGTTCGTGGGCTCGTAGCTGCCTGGTGATTCGTTGTCGTACGTGGTAAACTGCCTTGTCAGTGAGCCTCGGACGAGAAATGAGTACGCAAAAGCCGGGAGAATGGGCGAACGCGCTAATCACGCGCTTCGAGGATCAGGTAGGCGCGATAGTGCCCTGAAGAAGGAGTGCTGCTTCCTTCCCTCTCTTCCTTGTTGTCGGGCTCGTCCTTCTCCTTCCACCTTCTAGATCTTCCTTTTTCGTTCTCTGTTTTTTTTTTTATTTCTTCGCCACCCTCTCTTCCAGTATGATCACTTTCTTCTTCTTAAATCCATGATAACCTATAGTGTTCGCGCGTTCGTTCTAATTTCTCATATATATCCTTGATTACCGGAAGATGTCCTGCAATTTCATTCTTTCCATGACCTCTCCTCACCTCGAGGATTGAATCTCGAGTTCTTCTCGTTGTACTCCCGTTACAATGCTCGTTGCATTGCTCGTTGTACCGCTCGTGGGGTAGGTTCATGAACGACCGGGTGAGTGCTGGCTCGTAGATCAACGATTGCGAGGACGATACTCGTATTGAAACGTGATGCCAACCAGCTGGTTAGCGGCACGAACTTATAAAACATCTAAAATTTCAAGTGGTTTGAGAATATTTCTTTTTACGATTATTTCGAATCTTTACGGTTTTTGTCACTCGAGATCCGGACTCGAGATCCAGGCTCGACCTGGAGCTCGCCCTGGGGAAGAACTAAATATATAACGCTCGATTCCACTTGGATCGAAGTTGGTGATATATAAGAATAAGAAAAAAGCGTAAAATACATCCCGTATGCTCATATCTACTCCACCCACACACATACTTTTTATTATATTAATTTTCGACAACGATAGATCGAACTCTCGATAGATCGAAATTGAAGATCGCTGATATTCCCCAACGTTCAGCGAATCAACCAACAAACTTTAAATTTCAAACTTGACTGGAGCTAGGTTTCTTTTCCTTTTTCCCAATTTCACATTTTTAATTAATGTACATTAGTTGATGTTGACAAGCTTGGAGTATGCGCGAAGGATCATCGCGCTCGATATCGCTCGAAATCGTTCTTTTATTCGTTCATTCATGAAAAGATGCATTCTTGCGAGAATGTCCTCTTTTCCCCCAGCTCCTCCCCTGCGGTTTGACCTTCGCCCCCTCCGCTTCTAGTCAAGCTCGCCGTGAGAGCAGCTCAATCAAGGTGTACGTGCAGTAGCGTAATTGTTTGGGGGTGCAAAGTATAAATATTGATATTAGGATGATTTTACGTTTTATATATCATTTGTATTTTTATTATTCATTTTTACGATAGTTGACTGACAATTGCAGTTAAAGTAATATTATTCTTTCAATAATAAACTTAAGAATATTTTTGTAATGTAAATTTGCGTTTGTGATATTTGCAAGATTGATTAGGAGACACTTGTTCACCACTCGATAAATTTCAGACAGATTAGAGTGAATTCCAAGGTGACCGGGTTTTTTCGCCTTACTGAAAGTAATATTAAAAGAGAGGGAAAATTTCTCTCTCTCTCTCTCTCTCATATTTATCATACGACTTGGATCTAAAATAATTGAAAAATGCTCAGTTTCGTAAAGTATATAAAGCTGAAAGTACCTTAAGAAATTCGTTACGCCCTTGCCGAGTTCCGTTGGAATTTTGTTTTTACGACAATACTATATAGCTCGAATATGCATGAATGAAAATTGCGTTCCTTTACGCACAACTTTTGTCGCGTTGCCCGTTGCCCGATAATACAAAGAAAAGAGAACAAAATCGTGATCGATTGCGCGGCATGAGCGTGTAAACTGACGTTTCTCGATGTCGAGACAATTTGTCGCCGCTGTTATTTTGAACGCGCGTATCTTTAACGCCTCCTTTACGGTACGCCTACTTTTATCTCGTACAACGTGATAATTACTGTTCCTTCAGCTGTCCGTCGAAGGACAGTAAGTTCTTGGAAAGAAATAGGTCAGTGTTCATTCCTTCGGTTTTCAGTTATCTTAGTGAAATGAGAAAAAGACATTTTAAATCTTGAAGTTCATGTTTTCGCTTGGCATTAGTGAAATTTAGAAAAAAATTTTTTTGTCACTGCAGATCATAAAATACTTTAAGATCGTCGGTTTTAGTCACGTTTATCCCATTTTTCTCAAAATTGTGATGCGATAACCAACCAATTTGGACAACGGATTCGTATTCAACGATCAAAAATACATCATCGGAAATGACTATGCCCACTTGTGGAGCAAAATATTGCCGAATAGTGTTATGAAAGGACAAGATTTCACGTTTGTGATGGACACTTGAAGATTTTTTAACAAGCTCTAAGATCTGCGTAAAAAATAACTCGTTCTTTTAAATTAATTTGTAACTTTAATTATAAATGGATTTTTACAATCCTAATGAAATTGTTACAATATAAGTTAACTCCCTTCGGAGGGGGGAGGAGTAAAGATACCCGAAGATATAGTATTCTATATATATTGTACATTACTCTTTTATTTTATATTATATCTTTCTGTTTTTGTTTAATTATATCTCAAATTCGTCTCTTTTGAATGCAGCTACCGTGTCGTTCTGGTTCTCGAAACGTCCTCGTGAACGAGGAGAGGAACATTAAATGCCTAATCGCGATCTCGCAGTATCGCTTCTCTCTCGTTATATCTGGCCTCCTGAAGGTGCTGCAGCGCGTCAACGACACGGAACACCGAGCAACGACACCGAACACTGGCAACCAACGGCTGTTTCAGAATATGGATCTGGCTCGACAAGAGTCTATTATAATTGTCTTGGACACATTGGAGAAGTGCCTGGCCAACCAACCAAAGGATACAACGAAATTCGAGGAGGCCATGAACGTGAAATTGTTGCTCAGGGAGATTTGTCAGTTTATAGGTGAGCCCAACAAACTGGGTTCGTAGATACATCTGAGAAAGGTTGCATTAAGTTCTCCTCAGTGTATGGACTCTAGATTCTTAAGGATTGAATGTAAAGGCCACTGATCTAAAGTTTGAGTTTCTAAACACAAACGATTATCTTGATTTCTTGCAGGTATACCAGCCGACTGCCCGCAGACGAAAACGATAAAAGAGCTGGCGAGCAAAGTGCTGTTCGCTCTGAGCTTGAATTTTTTTAACGCGGTCTTCAACCGGATATCAGCCCGGCTGCAGGAACTGTCCAACAGCGGGGACGAGAATCCGGACTGCAGCGACATTGAAATAATGCAGCATATTAACGTTGACGTTGATAGACTGACCAGGCTCTTGAATGGTAGGCGGTGGATATTAATTGTGCCGCGATTGCGTATACTACACTCATTAATGTATCATTGCTCACCTGTGCACTTGCTATATGTCGCTGCAGAAACGATACAGAAAGTTCGGTCACTAAAGAAATCGGCGCACCTAATTCTCATGAATTCCCTGGAGAAGGCGATCTGGAATTGGATGGATACATATCCGGACGAATTCGGCGAAGTGCAGAGGCAGCCCAACGAAGACCTGAGCAAAGCGTGCGAGGAACTGTTCCACGTACTCGACACATTCGTCGACAACAAGAAGAGCCGAGTCGCGGCGGTGTGGCCATTGCAAATCATGCTGTTGGTACTGTCACCTAAGGTGCTGGAGGAGATCGTGAGATCTGACAAGGGTACATCGGGTTCACCGCGGCATAACAAAAAAAAACTCTTCATCGATAATGTGAAGCGCAGCCTGGGAATGTACGGCAGTTGCTCCAGCCGGCAGCTGACCGAGGCCGCGGCGGTCACATGCGTCAAGCTTACGAAAGCGGCCACGTATATCAGCAACCAGCACACTAACAACGTTGTGTTGACCTTGGTGCAGCAACTGATGGCCGACCTAGTGTCGCTTCTCTTCAGTACTTCGAAACCTTTCTACCGCGGGCAAAACTACACCGCGCAAGACGTCGATCTAATAATCGACTGTTTTATTAGTTGCTTCCGCATCAATCCACACAACAGCGAAGTTTTAAAAGTCTGCCTGAACGCTAACTATCCCTCGATGTACCAGTTTGTCCTAGTCAGCTCGTTGTACAAGCAAGTGCCGAATATGTATTTTATTCTTAAGAGTCGTGCCAAACGCGCGCGCTGTATTCTTACTTCGGCGGTATTCTGATCGATATTTAATGTATGCGTTTCAGGATCATTACGCAACCGAGATTGTCATGGTGGCCGCAAATCGACCTTCTGTATCCGCATAGCACGAAATTGCGAAATATGTTCACCGATACGCTCAACAAGGTCACGCAAAATTACATATGGTACGCGCCGTTGCGCATGATTCACAGCTTGAATTTACTCAAAAGCAAGGAGGACATTGCCAACTCTAAGAACGTGTTGCTGGGAATGGTGCGGCTCATTCACGCGGATCCTATGCTAATGTTGCACGTATGTTGCTCCTCTAAGTAGGCATAAGATAACCCTCAAGGTTGGAAATAACGCGTTACTTGTAATGCCGTTACCGCTAAAATCAATTTCTTCTGGTAACAACTTCGTAACAGCGTTATTTCTTTCGTTATTAACGACAGTGATAACACAATTATATTTTTTTATAACGATTACAAAAATCGTTATTTTTATCATTAATTTTTGCTTTACTTGACTGTTATTTTGCATGATAATATTACAGATTTAATGATGATAATAATGAGTTACTTTTAAGAAGTAATTTTTCTACAATCCTGAATAACCCTGAGTAAAATGCATGCCAGCAGCAAGATCTCGGTGAAAAATATTCAAATTATGTGAAAAAAATAACTTTACTCGTGCAAACCTAATATATTTTAATTAAGATATGTAGAAATATAAGAGAGAGAGAGAGAGAGAGAGAGAGAGAGAGAGAGAGAGAGAGAGAGAGAGAGAGA
>NW_022639533.1:726822-766845 GCF_010583005.1 Odontomachus brunneus
AGAGAGAGAGAGAGAGAGAGAGAGAGAGAGAGAGAGAGAAAGGGAGAGAAAGGCGAAACAGAAAAAGAAAGAAACACGTTCGATATATTTCGTCACTTTACAGAATTCTGGTAAACCTCACGGTCAAGACATGCAAAATTCCACCTTAGAGCTGATCAATGGACTTGTCTCGCTGATCCATCAAACCACGATGCCAGACATCGCCGATGAGGCGATGAACGCTTTATTAGTCTTGCATGACCCACACATAATCAAAGCGTGGAATCCTGAAGCGCCGATGAATACTTACTGGGATGTCAGCTCGCAAGTTCTCTTTTCAATCTCCCAGAAGTTGATTCAACATCAAATTATTAACTATACGATTATACTCAATTGGCTGCACAAGATATTGCTTCGCAGGAATGACTTTCTAGCTCAGTACAAGGATTATGCGAACGTGGGCAGCGAAATTGCGATTTGCAAACAAGCACACATCAAACTCGAGGTATATATCCAGTGGTAAAGCACGTCCATCGAACGTTATAGAATCATAAATGATAAAATTTAATTCGTAATGTACTTCATATTCAGGTCGTTTTCTTGATGTATTTATGGAGTATAGACACAGAGGCTGTTTTAATATCTATGGCTTCTTTCGGGTTGTTGTGCGAGGAAGCTGATATTCGTTGTCGCAGCGACGATGTGACGGTGACTTGTCTCCTTCCAAACTATAATTTGTATATAGATTTAGCGAAAACTTGGATGTTACACGCTGGTAAGTTTGATTTCGAATTTTATATTCTTTAGACTTAGCTATTGCCAACTATTTTACGATAACATTCTGAGACGGAAGAAATTCTTGCATAATTTCGAAATTTACTTTTAAATGCAGAGACTCATTTTAATATTTTAGGTTTTCGCGGTGTCCATGTATATTAGATTTGAGTCGCGTGGATTCTTTTTCGTTTGATTCGGGTCTTGCATCTTGCATTGGGTCGTTCCTCTCTGATGAAGCGGACTGAAATGTTTGCAAAACGTCGGAATCAAACAAAAAAGAATCCACGCGACTTAAACCCGAAAACCAAATCTAAAAAACTCATTTTCCTATCTTGATTATTAAAGCTCTTACTTAACTGCATTATAGCAGTAAAAATCTTGTTATCATAACAGCTCATGGGGTGAAGTTATATCAGGAATATTTTATCAAGGTAAAATTGTCCTTAGTTTTGAATTACCCTTATATACATTTAATGCTTGTATTTCAGACCAAGGCGGATTACAAAAGAGAATATTATTTTTATTGAGAAGGATAGAGCACTGTGTGGATGGCGTATACCCTGTATGTATATCATCTTTTTATACAATTTTATGCAATTTAAAAGAATTCTTTAGTTTACATCTAACCGGCAGAAGTGAAGAGAACCTTATGTCGATAGGCTTGGGAAGAGACTGTGAGAAGTTGGGAGGTTACTTCACGACAATTGTCCAATTATCCTAAAACTAAGACGGAAGATGGTCAAGGGGATCGCAGTACCGCGAAACGAAGAGCGGCACATCAGAATTCGGAACATGAGATGGAGGATCAACTGAACGAGTGGGCCAATATGACAGGATTCCTATGTGCTTTAGGTGGAGTGTGCCTGCAGCGTTCCTCATCGAATATGCCATTCGGTGTACCGTTCTCTAATTCTGAACCTAAGAAAAGTTCAATGAAACAACAGGAGCTTAGTTCGTCGTCTGGCTTAACAAATTCTAGCCAAGAAGTACAATATTGCCCGGTGACGCAGTTTGTACTCAACTTGCTACGACTGCTGATTTGTAACAATGAAAAATTCGGCACTCTGATACAAAAGCATGTGAAGGAGCTGATTGCGTACGAATTGAGCCCTGCCTTATATCCAATATTGTTTGATCAAATTAAGAGCATCGTCGAGAAATTTTTCGACCAACAAGGTCCAGTGATACTGCAGGATCTAAATACGCAATTCATTGAGCATACAATATTTATAATGAGAGCCGTCTTGGAGTCCAAAACGGATCAGCATTCGAAGTATCTTGGTATGACTAGTATTGAAGGCATGACATTGGTAATCGTTAGATACGTCAGACATTTGGACATGTCGGTGAATTCGATTTGCATTAAAACAAAATTGTGCCAGCTGGTGGAAGTAATGATGAAGAGGCGAGACGACCTGGCGTTCAGGCAAGAATTGAAATTTCGGAACAAACTGGTCGAGTATCTGACCGAGTGGGTGAATTGCGCGAACCACATTATCTCGACAAGTGGTACCGATATTACGGTTTACGCTAGGTAATAAGGCTTATATTTCTATGAAATCATTATAATTTTGATTGTTATGAATTTCTGCTTTCAAATCTGTTACTTCAATTACTACAATCACAGAGATTTGGATCAAGCTTGCATAGAAGCAGTGGCTGCGTTGTTGCACGGACTTCCCCTTCAGCCTGAGGAGTCTGATCGTTGTGAACTGATGGATGCGAAGTCCGAACTGTTCTTGAAATATTTCACGCTCTTTATGAATTTAATAAACAATTGCAAAGAATCGTCGGAGGAAAAAGACGTCGTATCTCGACAAAGGAACAGCAAGCTAGCCACTTTACGCGACACCACTATCCAAGCTATGAGCAATCTTCTTAGCGCGAATATAGACAGTGGTCTACGACACTCGATAAGTACGAAAGAATATCAGATATTCATTTATGCTTTTGATATAGCCAGTGGAAAATCTTTATCTTTTGAGAAAACAATTAAAAAACAAATTCTTTTATTGGATACGAATGCGTTGCGAAATTCATTGAATAAAGAGATATTGCAACTTTCCTTCCACTGACTATGCGAGAAATATCTTTATTTTCTATTTTTATTATTTACTACATTTCTCTCAAAGATTATTTCATTTGTTTGACTTGGCTCCCGGGTTATTCAGATTATCAATTATTAGTTTCAAGTCGTTCCTTTATTGAAGAAGTTTTCTGAAGAACTATAATGTTCACAAAACATTGAAACAAATTTGTGAATACAACGGGAAATTAGATCAAACATTTTATCGCGAAAGCCTAAAAAAGTAAATTTTTTTATTGTTCATAATTATCATATTTAATCTCAAATTTTTTTACAGGTTTAGGTTATAACCCGGATCTCCAAACGAGAGCAGCGTTCATGGAAGTACTGACTAAGATCCTCCAACAAGGAACACAGTTTGATACTCTTGCCGAGACTGTGCTAGCGGATAGATTCGAGCAACTAGTTCAGCTAGTTACAATGATTAGCGACAAGGGCGAATTGCCTATCGCCATGGCTTTAGCTAACGTAGTAACGACGAATCAAATGGATGAACTAGCGCGCGTGTTTGTGACGCTTTTCGATGCAAAGCACTTGCTGTCGCCTCTGCTATGGAATATGTTTTATCGAGAAGTCGAATTGACTGATTGCATACAAACCCTGTTTCGCGGCAATACTTTGGCGAGTAAAATCATGGCCTTTTGCTTTAAGATTTATGGCGCCAGCTACTTACAAAATTTACTCGAACCTCTCATTAAACCTTGGATGGACGAGCCTACAATTAGTTTTGAGATAGATGGTGCAAGAATTGACCCGAATGAGAATATCCAGCAAAACGGTTGTAACTTGATCGCCTTGACACAAAAGGTGTTCGACGGTATAGTGTCATCGGCCGATGAGTGAGTAGCTTCCGTACATTTTAACTTGTTGTTACGAAATCATACGAGAACATGCAAGCATCAAATATTATTAATTTACAGAAAATATTCCTTTAATGAAAGAAAATATAATTTATAAAAATAGTTACAAGAAGTAAAAGAGAGAAAAAAAGATTAAAAATTATAATAGTCTTTGTATTTCAATTTCAATTCCAGATTTCCTCCGCAATTACGTTCGATGTGTCATTGCCTGTATCAAGTATTGAGCAAAAGATTCCCGCAAAATCCGCAGAACAATATTGTGGCTGTAGGAACGATGATATTCTTGCGTTTCATTAATCCCGCTATTGTCTCTCCTCAAGAAATGAGTATTGTGAATGTACCAGTATCATCTACAATGAAACGAGGCCTCATGCTCATGTCGAAGATATTGCAAAATATCGCCAATCACGTAGAGTTCAGCAAGGAGCAACATATGTTGCCCTTCAATGACTTCTTGCGAGCTCACTTCGAGATCGCTCAACGATTCGTCATACAGATCACGTCGGACTGCGAAACTTTCGGCGAAACCCATCATCCGATGTCGTTCGTCTCGGACGCTAACGTTCTGGCGTTACACAGGTTGTTGTGGAATCATCAAGAGAGAATGGGAGACTACCTCAGCAGTATCCGAGACCATAAAGACGTGGGCAGGAGACCTTTTGACAAATTGGCCACACTGCTAGCGTATCTTGGCCCACCTGAACGTAAACCAGTGGACTCTCAGTAAGTCTTGATCAATACAATCGCATAATTCTGTCTAATTTAAACCGCGAAACTTACGTGCACTTTGATTCCCTTTCAGCTCGCTATTTTCGTCCTCTTACGTTCGTACGATGGTACGGTGGCAGCAGATAAGCAGCGACATGTCGTCGACGTACTTCGAAGAGGTCATGATGAAGCTGAATGTGCACCAGAGAGAAGATTTTAAGAGCATCCAAAGTATGAATATATTTTATCAAGCAGGTACTAGCAAGCAAGGCTATCCGGTATTTTACTACATTGCACGACGATACAAGTATGTATAAAAATTGACTTATAACATATAGATGACACAATAGGAAGTTTAGTTTTTGTAAAAACACTGTTTTCCATCATTACCTATTACGTATTACGTGTTAGGTGTAATGAGAAAAGAAATCTATTTTGATTTTCAGGTTCGGCGAAATGAATGGTGACTTTTTGATGTATCACGTAATTTTAACTTTAAAGCCTTTTTACCATTCTCTATACGACGTGGTCTTCGATTTCACTCACACGAACTCGGATAATCGTTTCCGAAAGGAATTTTTGCACAAATGGTTCTACATGCTGCCGAAAGTGGCCTACGACAATATCCACGCGGCCTATATTTACAATTGCAACAGTTGGCTGCGCGAATATGCCAAACGTAACGACAGGATTCTGGCGCCATTCAAGGGTAATCGAAAAGTGATCTTCGTGGATGGTCCAGGAAGACTGAACGATGTAATCGACATCGAACAACAGAAACTACCCGGAGCAACCTTATCCTTGGACGAGGACTTGAAGGTTTTCGCTAGTATGCTGAAATTATCCAACAAAGAGATCAGAGTGTCTGTGAAGATCGGATCAACGGCCTTGCAGATCACTCACATGGATAAGACCAAGGTGTTGTGGCAGTACGTTGCCTTGAATGATGTTTTCTACGCGTCCGAGATCGAAGCAGTCTGTCCGATGGATGAGAGTCAATTCACGCTGACCATCTTCAACGAAGCTGGGCTGCTGACGTTCACTCACAATGACTGCGAGAGCATTGTGCAGGCTATAAATCATATCAAGAATCGCTGGCTGCTGTCGCAGTCGGACTCGGTAGCCGTCCACTCAAAAATTCGGCCTAAGGACGTGCCCGGCACTCTATTGAACATGGCTTTGCTAAATCTCGGCAGTCCAGACCCGAATCTCCGCACCGCTGCGTACAATCATCTATGCGCGCTCACGGCAACGTTCGACTTGAAGATCGAGGGCCAGCTGTTGGAGACCTCCGGTCTCTGTATACCATCAAATAATACAATATTCATCAAGCACCTCAGCGAGACACTGGCGACGAACGACCCGCATCTTACTCTCGAATTCCTCGCCGAATGCATACAGGGCTTTAAGGCGTCGACAATCGAGCTGAAACATTTGTGCCTCGAGTACATCACACCGTGGCTGAATAATCTCGTGCGATTTTACAAGTCCAACGACGAGTGCGGAAGGCGGCAAAAGCAGCTCACCGAGATCCTGAACCAGCTTATCACGTTGACCGCCGAGGAGGTCGAGATGTATCCGAGCATACAGGCGAAGATTTGGGGCACGATCGGCCGGCTGCCCGAGTTAATCGACATCGTTCTCGATACGTTCATTTACCGCAGCGTGCAACATCGTCTAGGCTCGCATATAGCGGAAATCTTGGCGGATACTGCGGTCGCTTTAGCGTCCGGCAATGTGCAGCTGGTGGCCAAGAAAGTGATTGGAAGACTGGTTCGAATGGTGGACAAGACCTGCTCGTCGCCAACGCCGTTGTTAGAGCAGCATAGTATGTGGAGCGACATAGCGATCTTGGCGAGGTATCTCCTGATGTTGTCCTTCAATAATTGCCTGGACGTGGGAAAGCACTTACCGTATGTATTTCATACGGTGACGTTCCTCGTGTGCACCGGCTGCTTGACTATGCGAGCGTGCACTCACGGCTTAGTGATCAACACCATTCATTCTTTGTGCACGTGCAGTTCGCCTTCCTTCTCCGAGGATACATATAGGATACTGCGTATGAGTCTCGATGAGTTCTCATTGCCGAAGTACCACTTGCTATTTGGCATCAGCAAAGTGAAGTCCGCCGCCGATACGGCCTTCTACAAACATCCGGGATCCATTAAGCAGGATCTCTGTAAACAATCGAACGAGAAGGGCCTCAACAATGAGCGAAACATGTCCAATGCGCAGGACAGAGAGAGACTCTCCTTGACCAGCTTGGAAGTCATAACCGACGCTCTACTAGAGATCATGGAGGCCTGCATGCGAGACATTCCGAGGTGTGACTGGTTGAAAACGTGGACTGCATTAGCGAGAAGCTTCGCCTTTTGTTTCAACCCGGCTCTACAGCCAAGAGCACTCATTGTTTTCGGCTGTATTAGCAAAAGCATAACGGATCAGGATATAAAACAGTTGTTGAGGATATTGGTAAAAGCGCTTGAAAGTTTTAATGACATTACTCTGTTGGAGGCGATCGTAATGTGCTTGACGCGATTGCAACCTCTTCTGAGACCGGTAAGCTTCAAGTTTTCCTTTTCCTTGAATATGATGAAGTATTAAAAAATATATGACTTAGTATATAATTACTTTATAATTTATTTTAATATATGAAAAATTGAATATAAAGAATTAAATATGAAAAAGTATTTTTGGTTTTATGTGTTACTAATATTGTAATGTTTCTTTACCGTTTTCCTGCAAGGAATCACCAATACATAGGTACTTATTTTGGATCGCCACGTCTGTTCTCGAGTTAGACGAGCCGTCATTGTATGCTGCTGGCTTAGGACTTCTTGAACAGAATTTGCATACACTCGACTCCCAGGGTACTTTTGACACCAAGGTTGGCGTATTTCCATTTCTTTTTCGAGCTTCAATTAAATAGATTCTCTAAACATTTATGTACACATGTAAGACGACTCACTATTGTTTCTAGACGTTAGAGCACGTAATGATGTCAACGCGCGAGCCTCTAGAATGGCATTTCAAACAGCTGGATCATTCTGTAGGCTTATCTTTTAAATCGAACTTCCATTTCGCATTGGTCGGTCACTTATTGAAAGGCTACAGGCATCCCACCACAGTTACCAGAACGTCCAGAGTATTAACCAAGTTGTTAGCAATCGTGGCTAAGCCTTCAAAAAGGGACAAATTCGAAGTGACGCCCGTCAGCGTTCCCTACTTGGCTGGTATATTGTTACATTTATTAGCCTGAGGCTTAGAATCAATTTTTGTCAGAAAATTTCTGTTAACTTTCATAGATTGATCTTATATATTTAAGTTTATCTTATGGTCTTAAGACTTATTATACGGCTATATTGCTTGTCTAAGACATCTTTAGATCATTCAAGATTAGATTTGATCAAACCACGACTCGTCACATTATCTTTTGCGGCCTGTTAGATAATTTTTATACTACTGACTATATCAGTGGACAATCATTGAATTACTATATCTCTAGTCGCTAATATAAAACTTATAGGAATTCTGACGAGAATAGACTTATAGGCAATTTTGACGAGAAAATCTGAGATTTCTTAATTTTAAACGAATTTTATTCTGTGTAGCGTTAGTGTCCATCTCAGAGGAAGTCCGTACCAGATGTCATATCCGGCACTCATTCACATCCAGCAATAGCTCGCAAGACTCATCGAGTAGCACGGAGACTCTTGATAATATGCGCAATACTGTGAGCATTTCTCTTACTTGCGATGTTGTACATGTGAAATTTTTATAAAATCATCGCACCTTCTAGGAAGCATTGGTTGCAACGGAAACTGTTGTACCTAATCCTACGAGTAGAAGACAAAAAACTTGGGACTTGTTGGACCAAACGGCGCTCGCTCAAGCGAGAAAACAAAAGCAACATTCTGCACAGGTATAGATTATAATGCATTATAATTGTGATGTATATTTTATTATAATTATACATAAGTATCTAATATCTAGGTGCACATGTATAATTACTGCTCGTAGATCAATTTGTCTTTTATGAGACGTAGCATTGCATAATTAATTCAATCATCGACACCGTGTGACTGATAAGACTCGTTGGATTTTATTTCAGCGATCTAGAAGCGTGCCGAGTGCGAAGGAAGCTAAACCAACAGACGAGGCAGAACTGCAGGTATTGTTGTTCGACAACTCAATTCCTCAATTTGATTTCTTAATTGCAAATCAACTAATGTATTAGTTACAGACATTAACATATTCACATCTTTATGTCACGTACAGGCCCGTAGTAATGGGGTGAACCTGAAAAGCAACGAAAACAACGTCCTGCTCGATCCAGAAGTATTGACCGATCTCGCGACGCAGACTCTAGTTCTGACCGTGTTGGCGACTCTAGTAAAGTACTCCACTGACGAGAACGAGATACGAATTCTTTATGAGTATCTGGCGGAAGCGACTATAGTTTTCCGGAAAGTTTTCCCAGTTGTGTAAGTTTTCATTCGAGACTTATCGAGCGTATAGGTCTGATCCATGGGTATTCCTTGAACAGGATCAAGGAATATCCAAAAATACACGAATCTCTGTCTATCTTCAAACTGTTTTCCTCGCAGACACAACTTGCTCGATGCAAAGATCAATAGTGTGCTGTCGACTTACCACGACCAGGCGATATTGAACGCGGTTGAAGTCATTATACAAAACATGATAGCCTGCGAGGATACGAGCCAACAACAATTACATTATTTACAGAGCTGTGGTTTTCGCGGTCTCTGGAGGTTTGCGGGACCATACACGAACGTAAATGTCGAAATTAGTATGATCGTTTCTTAGTGATAGATTTTGGATTAGTATCTTAGATTTAAGAAACCAATTTCGCCTCTTTGAATATCGTCGGCATATTTTTACAGTCCAGTTGTACGCCCGAAAGTGCCGAATTGTTTGTGAACTGCCTAGAGGCGATGGTAGAAACGTGTCTACCGGTGGAAGAGTGCGATGGTCCGAATAGCAATGAGTCGGTTGCCGGAAGAAGTAGACAGGCTGGCGGCTATCAATCAGACACGAAAACGAAACAGTCTGTAACCGGATTTATCAGGAGACCTTCACACGCGTTTTCGGAGGAGAATGCTTCGCTTCATATATAGTAAGTTTCTTCCATCCACTTTTTTTCTGCATCATTAAGCGTATAGTCAGTAGATAAATAGACAAGAAGTTTATACCTTTTTCCACGATTCTTTTGCAACGTATTAAATAGAAGAATTTGTCTTCTTAGTAATTCTCAAAAAATAAATTTTCTTATTGAATGGAATTCTGAAGCTCCTCAAAGTAAAAGTGTTTGCAATCTTCCTGCCTTTTAATCAGATTATATTGTAAAATATAAAAATTTTTTTATTGTTTAATAAAATTAAATTATTTATTAAATCTAAGGAAATATTAACGAATTTGAAGAATTACTAAATTTAACGTTCTTCAGTGTTTGCAAATAATTTTCTGTGTGAATAATGTCGCGCGAAGCTACAATCGTTACATATGTATAGCAAACAAATTGAATGTTTCAGTAATCATGCAACGGAAGGTAACAGAAATAATTTCACGGTAGAGTCGGAGCAGACCGAAGATGCGAGTGGTACTTACAAATGTGGTAATAACGCTTCACAATCTTAGCAATTAGATTTTGATACTAGCAAAGAGAGCGATAAACGCGAGCGCAAGCGGAAAATTTGTCGGAGATTGCAGCGGCAGATGCGATGCATGAATTCGCACGATTAAACGGTAAATATAAAATCTGTTCTTTACAGTCACTTCTTCTATAATCTATCCTCCAACCTATTTCTATTCTTTTTCTTCGTTTCTACCAAATATCAAGTATACATGTATTTACTCCATTTCAATAACTTGGCGCAACTACGAAGAACAGATTTATAGTTAGCGAAGCATTTCGTAGTTTCCATTGCATTTAGCACACTCATGTTGTTGCAGAACACCTCCACCCGCTCAATTCGTTTCTTTCGAACTTAGAATCTCGCAAGTGTTGACTTCGGGGTATTGTTGTCACATGTCATGTCAGTTTTATACAATGCCGTCCACGTCACAATAACGAGCCTACACAAATGGAAATCAACGAAAGCTGTACTTTTGTAGTGTATTATCGTCTTCTTTTGGTTCTCATCGGCAATATGTGTGTATTGGCGATTTTGCGTTAATGTATCTGCGCATACATACGTTTATACATACTTATATACATACATATACGTATGTATTATTGTATTATATTTTGCTGCGAATTTTAAGTATATATACCGCACGTGTGTCGTTCGCTTTTACAACGAACTCGAGAAAATTATATTGTCATACAGATGTTCTCGCCGTGTACATCCTAAGACGTACATCTTAGCGACTCAGAATGTACAGCGTAGAATGATTTTGTTCGTTATTTGTTTCGTTATAATTTCGATTGCGAGAAACTGCATACAGTATGGTCAGTTTTACCGAAGAAAATGTATCTTACGATTAATCTGTAACAAGTGTTCGATATTTTTCTCCATAATTACGCACACATGTACTGACTAATTTTAGATTTGCCACAATCATGATGTGAAACTGTCGACACAGCTGGTGAAAAAACGCGACGTGAGGAATTCGCGTAAAACGTTGTAAGCGACCGCCCGCAATTCTTCGTTACATTTATTGTGAAAATACGCGTTAAATTTTTTCCTGCACGAGAAATAATGCGTCTGTTATAAGAGACGTGATCTCGTCTCACGTTGAATCGCAAGGCTGAGGCTGATCATGCGACCCATCTAATTAACGAGATGCGGAATTATCATATCTCAATAGTGACTATTAAAACAGACTCGTGGAGAAGACTTGGTTGGCCTTTCAGGGACAGAAAATCGCGGTTACGTCTGAAAGTCCGCTTTTCGTATGCTACTGTATACGGGCATTTGCAGATAAGATCTACTGGACCAGTAGGCGCCTCTCGTCTCGAGGTGGTTGAAGGCGGTTAACGGTGACAGAACGAATTATCTCTAGAATTATGTCTAGTAAAACACACTAATATATCTGTATGTCTACAACTTATTAAAGTACAAAGCGAGACCAACCGTTACTTTCCCGTATTGTATAATGTTATATTTTAGTATGATAAGATCGTGAAAGCGCGCGCGCAAGAGAGAGAAAGAGAGAGAGAGAGATGTATGTGTAAACAATTTAAATTAGTATATCGTCGATGTTACCAATGATGAATATGAAATACTGAGGATCATGTTAAAATACTATTTTAATGTTTATATCGTGGGAAGAATACTCGTGTCTTTTATGTGTTTATTTAAATGAATTTTTCTTTTAAGATCATGATAATACAACGTATGTAAAAACGCGCATATTGCAGATTCGTATAAATGCGAAAACGTGTGATTCTGCGGAATAGATATTAGTGAATTCTCAGTGGCACTAGGAGCGAAATTGATTCAAGTTCTACGAGGTGCGTCTGTACATATAATGCATGTAAATGTTGTACAATCGCGACGATTGTTTAAATTCGCGAGTTTTGTCCGTGTTGTACTTTCGAGCGAGAAGAATGCAGCGAAACGGTGCGTCATATAGCGAGAAATTGATAGATCTGACGATCGATAAGTTAATTTGTGCATAGAGTTTCTCCTGAATTTATATGTACTTAAGACGAAGCCTATGTACGATAATCTCATACTTGTATTTTAATATTGATCGAGACCCGAAAAGATATTTCATCATGATGTTTCTTACAGCGCATGTCTTTACATGTATCCAATTTATTGCGAAGCGACTTTAGTAATAATCATGAAATTCAGTTTGCTTTAAATTAAATCTCAACGCCGGGTTTACTCGATATTGAACGATGTTTTGTAAATTCGATACAACGCCATATAGTTCATATAAATAAGTTAAGACTTTGACTTATTTATTTATTTATTTAAGGAGC
This sequence comes from Odontomachus brunneus, assembly GCF_010583005.1. Classification (NCBI taxonomy): domain Eukaryota; kingdom Metazoa; phylum Arthropoda; class Insecta; order Hymenoptera; family Formicidae; genus Odontomachus; species Odontomachus brunneus. Next base: position 739,187 of record NW_022639533.1, read on the forward strand.
AATAATTGTCGGGTGCATTTGCAGCAGTCATGATCATCTCGTTGTCTTTTACCAAAGCTGTAAATCGTCTCTCTGCTGTGTTAGATAAGACAACTAATTCAGCGATCATTATTAACGAATTAACGGAAATACAGGCGTTCATGATTAAATAGCTTAATATGCATGTACTACCGTACTCAGATATTGTCATCTGTCCTGGGATTCTGTAACTCGTTATTGGTGTTAACGACAGTTTCGTTATCGTTGCGCAACTTTCCTACAGTATATAAAAGTTGCGCAATAATAATGAAACTGTCGTTAACTCCAACAACGAGTTATAGAATCCCAGTGCAGATACGATTCCCTTTGCAGACTTCGTGCTTTCGCGATGTTCGTGTTTGTAGAGTGTTATCGTCACGGTGTGAATTTGTGAATATTAAATTTTTAATGTATAAAGATTGGCGAAATTGTATGTATGTCGGACTAACGAGCAATCGTTCTTCTTATGTTTGTAGATTTTCTTTCTTTTCGCTTACAGTATCACAGTTAATATTCGACAAAGCCTATATCTCAAAGCATAATTTCGTTCTTTTGATAATCGAGTGTACTTCCATATGTGTGTGCCAAATATATTGATTTTCGACGTTATACAGGGTGTCTCACACTCTCTTCCGGGCATTTTGTGGGAACGTAGAACAGGTTGCAGTAAACATAAAAGTCCTATACCGTTTTGCGATATTCGCAATAATTATCGAGATATTAATTGTACAAAGTTTGTGAATGATCATGAATATGGTAAATGAGTTATAGTAGCGACGATTGCCGTCGTGTACTTATACTTTAGGTCAAATTGAACAAAAAAGTCCTCTACCATTTTGCAAATAAACACATAGATTTTTAATTATTAATTAAAGGAGATTATTATACGATTTTACGTGATAATGCACTCATCTTCTTTAATTAATAATTAAAAATCTATGTGATTATTTGCAAAATGGTAGAGGACTTTTTTGTTCAATTTGACCTAAAGTATAAGTACACGACGGCAATTGTCGCTACTATAACTCATTTACCATATTCTGCATGATCATTCACAAACTATCTACAATTAATATCTCGATTATTGCGAATATCGCAAAACGGTACAGGACTTTTATGTTTACCTCAGCCTGTTCTACGTTTCCACAAAATACCCGGAGGAGAGTGTGAGACACCCTGTATATATGGACTTTCTAAGTTCCCAGATAGCACAAAGAATTCAAAAAGAATTCAGTTGTATGTCACCTTGAGTACATTTTTAAATGAAAAAATAATTCTTTTTACCGAACTGAACTCTAAAGAATTTTTTTTTGCATCTGAAAATAAACTCAAAATTGGTAACATACGACTGAATTTTTTTTCAATTTTTTAAAAATTCTCTGTACTATCTGGGTTGTTAACAAGTCCAGAATTGGGAAATAATGCGTTATTTATTTATTGTAACAAGTTACTTTTTTCGATTCGGCAACTGCGTAATTTTTCACACTAGCAACGGTTGTATTTTTAACACGATTTTTTGGGTGACGATAAGAAATATAAATGTTACACTTTTATCGTTATTTTTACGTTATGTACGTGGGGTGGGTGGAAACGAATGGCGATGAAAGAAAAAGGTCTTCACAAAACTTGGTGCAAAAAATAATAAAAGTTTTAATTATTTATTATTCCATAAATAATAATTACGATAATGAATTGTCTTTCAAAATCGGTCATACTAATGGTAACGAGTTACTTTTAAAGTGTAAAATATAGAAATATATCAGATCACGAAAAGTAATTTTTTAATCTTGTGTAACGCGCTATTTGATAGAATATACGTTGGTCTGACGGTATCGCGTGCACGTGTGCGAACGAAGAGTGCCTTTGTGTGTATGAACATGTATATAAGAGATATTTATTTGCCTGATGATGATATGTGTACGAGATAGATAATTGTATGTAATAATAGTCTCGTGGACACTCGATTCGCGTGATTGGCGTTATTTTTCTCTTCATCGAATCTCTTCACGACGTGATAATCTGGCCTTTCTACGAACTGCAATGGGAGAATCTTTTGTGTAAATATATCTACAATTAAATGCTGTTTTTTAAATAACTGTAGATATTTATATTGCTGACGTATTTGAATGAAAATCTTCCTTAGACAATTTTTGCCTTCTCTCTTGTGTTTAGATAATGTTAAAATTTTATCAAACATCTAAAAGTAAGACTCATCAAACTAATAATTAAGCTAATTGATAAATAACTAGCAAAATTATCAGTTAATATCAATTTTTCTTTAAGATAAAAAAAATTAGTTATGTTTTATATGATTATATATTATATAATTATATATTACATTATATATAAAATAAAACAAAATTAATTATATTATATGAAATTGAAATTTAAAAAAATTAATAATACTAATCATAGTAAATGACAAACTTCTATTTATTTTAATAAAACTGAGCAAATAATACTTGATTGATAATGACTTTAAATCGCTGATTAGATTAATTCTTTAGTTACAAAACTCTTTTATTGATGATCACTCTAAAAGTATTTAAATCGAGAAGAGTACGTTATTTGAAAAGCGCGCTCGCCACAGAGTCGATAGACTAATCGTTTGTCGATGTATCCTTTGCATTTTACGTCAGTTTACACTAGTTCTTTACTTCCGTTTATCCGCAGCGACATATGTGAGAGATTAGCTGATATGAAAATTTTGGCGGGCTTTAGTGTACAAAATGGACTGGTTAGGAGCGTTTAGAGTATAAACAACATTAACATTATTATTTTATATTTTACAATTAAATTAATATTAATATTGGTACTTTAACCAGGAGAGTGAAGAAGAAACTTTTGAAGAATTCTTGAAAATAATCCCATCTGGAGGGTACACACTTCATTGACATCACAGTTTAATACACATGCGCAGGAGCTTCACTCGAGCCGCAAACTAGGTTCCGTTTCGCGCCCAAACAGTCGAGGCACGAAGAGTTGAGCGTGACTCGATTAGTGGTCTCTGATTAACATGAAATCGAGTACACCATTGCGGAAGATTGCGGAGGGAAACGCTAATCGTTCTCTCACGAGAATGCCGAGCAAAGAAACCGCGCGGGGCAAGATGCACGTCATCAAGCGCAGTAAGTTACGGATTAACCCCCCCGAAGTGCATTCGATTGCTTACCCGCAATCATCATTTATTCGTAAATAACGTTAATCTTACGAATGATGTAATGATAACGTATAATATTATAATATTGCTCGACTATCATGTATGTTGAACAATGTTATAATTCCAACACGCTATGTTTAATTAAAGTTGAATTAAAAACTCCGATTTTCATTAGATGGGCGCAAAGAGGACGTTCATTTTGATAAAATTACTTCAAGAATTGCCAAACAATGTTATAATTTAAATATGAATTATGTGGACCCAGTAAGTATCATTATATATCTATAATATGACTTTTTTATAATACATATGATATAATTAAATTTTCTAGATTATATATTTAATGTATATGTTATGTATATACATATGTATGTAGTGTATACATATACTTGCGTATATGCATCTATATAATTTCTTAACGAGAAGATATATAAAATTTTACTTTTGAGTAGTAAACTTTAATTGTGTTCTTAATTGTAAAATATGCATATATATATTATGATTCTTATTTTGAACTTTTTGTTATTGATGAAAGTAGTTCTAAGTTGCTTACAAGCTAATCAAAAGGTTTAAAAGTTATTTAGAGACATTAAAAGTTTAGAATAAGAACATAATAAATATACATAAGTTCTAATGATTTTGAAAGTTTGACTTTGTGTAATAAATGTATCTTTTTACAGTCCGCTGTTGCAATTCAAGTGATACGTGGTTTATATTCTGGAGTAACTACGGTTGAATTAGATAATCTTGCAGCTGAAACTGCTGCTACTATGGCAACTAATCATCCTGATTATGCTATATTAGCTGCTCGAATTGATGTGTCTAACCTGCACAAGGAGACTAAAAAAAGCTTTAGCGGTACATCTTGGTCTTATTAATTTAACTTAATTAACATATAATGTTCTTGATTATAATGTTCTGAACTTGCAGAGGTCATGCACGATTTACATTATGCCCGGGATCCTATCACAAACATGCCTACTCCTATTATCAGCGAGCACTATTACACGATTATAAAGAATAACGCAGAGAAATTGGATTCTGCTATAATATATGACCGAGATTTCAATTACAATTATATTGGTTTCAAAACGCTCGAGAGAAGCTATTTGCTCAAAATCAATGGCAAGATAGTGGAAAGACCTCAACACATGCTGATGAGAGTATCTGTTGGCATCCATGAGGATGACATTGACAAAGTTATAGAAACGTACAATTATTTGTCTGAACGATACTTTACACACGCGTCGCCAACGTTATTCAACGCCTGTACTAAGAACCAACAAATGTCAAGGTAGCAATGGCGTTCAATTAGTTTAATAATACACAACGGAATAACATCACGTATTGACAAGAATTTTTCTCCACATAGCTGTTTCCTTTTGACTCTCAATGATGATACTATAAAAGGTATTTATGGCACGTTAAAGAAGTGTGCTCTTATTAGCAAATACGCTGGTGGAATAGGGATCAATGTGCATTGTATCCGCGCAAAAGACACGGATGACATGTACGACACGGATGGAACTAATGGATTGATTTCCGTCCTGAAGTTGTATAACGACATTGCTATTTATGTTGATCAAGGAGGAAATAAAAGACCCGGAGCGTTTGCTGTTTATTTAGAACCATGGCATGCGGATATCTTCGATTTTCTGGAACTTAAGAGGAACATTGGTATTTTTTTTGTTTTTTTCTGTGGGAATATAAATAAGGAAGTGGGAAATTAATTTGAAAGTTTTTATGTTATCTTTATTTATACATAGGGGATGGAAATATGCGAGCCAGAGATTTATTTTATGCTCTGTGGATACCTGATCTCTTCATGGAACGTATGTTCAATGATGAAGTTTGGAGTTTGATGTGTCCGTATGAGTCTCCTGGCTTAGCTGATGTCTGGGGAGAAGAATTCAAGGAATTATATACTAAGTATATACTAAGTATATTGACAGTTTATTATAAATGTAGTATATACTTGTACATATATAGTATTTTATATATACTTGGATATACTCTATATACTTAGATATAATACTACATATAAGATAAAGTAACAATCCTCAGACATGTTACTAATCTTGGACATACTCTGATTTTTAAATACTAATATCTAAGCTTTCCTAGAATACACATATATATTTATGTTAAAAGTTTAATATTCATATTTACAGATGAAAACAATAAGAATGTTCAGGATTAAGTACATGTCTGAGCATTGGTCTTTTACCTTATAGTCTTACATTAATACAACGATGTAATCTATATCTGTCTTTAATCAACTTCCATCAAACGTTATAAATTAATTTTTACAGATATGAGAAAGAGGGTCGCTATAAAAAGCAAGTAGAAGCCAGGACTGTGTGGCTCGCTATTCTCAGGTCGCAAGTAGAAACTGGAACGCCTTACATGCTCTACAAAGATCACTGCAATCGAAAATCGAATCATCAGCACTTGGGCACGATCAAGTGCAGCAATTTGTGCACCGAGATTGTTGAGTACTCCAGTCCCGAAGAAGTCGCTGTGTGCAATTTAGCATCTATCGCCGTTAACATGTTCGTCAATACTAGCGATAAGACTTTCGACTTTAATAAGCTTAAAATGGTCGCGAAGATCGTCGCTCGTAATTTGGATAAAGTTATTGACGTTAATTTTTATCCTATCCCTGAGACAAAACGGTCCAATCAGAGACATAGACCTGTCGGTAAGATTACAATTTAAACAATGCCCGATTTTGCCGGATGATCATACTGACCGTAGATTAGAACTATAAAAATCGTGTACTTTCAGGTATCGGTATACAAGGTTTGGCAGACGCATTTTTGTTGATGCGATATCCGTTTGAGAGCAAAGAGGCGAAAGAGCTCAACATTAAAATCTTCGAAACGCTTTATTACGGTGCCTTGGAAGCCAGTTGCGAGTTGGCTGCGGAAAAGGGCACCTACGAAACGTATGAGGGCAGTCCGGTCAGCAAGGGAGTAAGTTCTAGTAATATTTGAATTGCATTTTAATGACTGCGCAAAAGATCGCTCTGCATAATTATGTAACTATCTTCCAGATCTTGCAATACGATATGTGGAACGTTAAACCGACGAATTTATGGGACTGGGATGAATTGAAAGCGAAAATCGCGAAGCACGGAGTGAGAAATTCGCTCCTAATAGCACCTATGCCGACTGCGTCGACGGCGCAGATTTTGGGAAACAACGAATCCATCGAACCGTACACCAGCAATATCTACGTAAGACGTGTATTATCTGGGGAATTCGTTATTGTCAATCCGCATCTGTTACGAGACTTGACCACTAAAGGTTTGTGGGACAAAGATATGCAGAACGAGATTCTTGCGAGCTTTGGATCTGTTCAAGTAAGTGGCTTTAATTATTTATTAAGCCGATATTAGACCGTTTTTTTTAAGTTTTAACAATTTTAACGCGACTTCAAGTAAATTTGTGTGCTTTACAATGTTATGTATATTTTTCAGAATATCGAACGTATTCCCGACGATCTGAAGGAGCTGTACAAAACTGTTTGGGAGATCCCGCAAAAAGTAATTCTCGAAATGGCAGCCGATCGAGGAGCTTTTATAGATCAGTCGCAGTCGTTGAATGTTCATATAGCGGATCCGACAACTGAGAAACTCACGTCGATGCACTTCTTCGGCTGGAAAAGCGTAAGATTGCTTTCCTTACCATTTATTTAACTCAGTATTTGAGGGCGTGTTATTTTGCCATTAAAGTCAGTAATATAACCAGATTGTCGTATACCATTTCTATTAAATACACGTAGTTGCTGCTAAAAGTACGTTATCGTTTATAGGGTTTGAAGACAGGTATGTATTACTTGAGGACAAAGCCGGCCGCAAATCCAATACAATTTACCGTGGATAAGTCGAAATTACGAAGTCGCGACTCCTTGTCCAGCTCTTCGTCCATCTCTAACATCGTCAGCCCTATTCAGTCTCCCAATAAAGACTCTGACAACACTGAGAAACAAAATCAAATCAATCAGCAAGCGAGTAAAAACTTGGAAGCAATACTTGCCTGTGCACGTGAGAATAAAGATGCATGTATGGCTTGTAGTTCGTAAATGTTTATCGTTATCTATTATTTTCATATTTGATTCTACAGTGAAACATGTAATAGAATTAAACACAAATACAGAATGTCAGATAACAAATTGTATACACATATGCGTATACAAGTGTATACAACATATATATACACACACACATGCGTATATCTTTTATTGTCAATAAATTAGCACAATTTTAGTAGGTAACACTAAAACAAATTTAAATATTATAAATTTGTAATACTATAATATAAGCTTTGAATATTACGTTAAATCACTTCTAATTTTAGAAAAATTAATTTACATCTAAGACACCAGATGAATCATACAAGCTGATATATTTTTGTCGACAAATCTGTTGTGATGTCAGATGTTCTTTTCATATAGAATTGGGTATATTGGTGCTATTCTCACAGTATTCTAGCACCTTGTATGACTATATTATACTTAAAAAATATCTAAAAATATTTTCTACTTTTGTAAATTGTATAAATTGGAAGATATCTTTTTCATGCAATTTTTCGATTTTTGCATTATATTATATTGTTAATCAAATGTTTTTTGTCAAGTATTTGCGCGTATACATTAATATATGTAAATTTACTGAAATTAAAATTTATAGAAGCTTAGAAAATTGTAACTTATTTTCCTATGACCTCTTTCGAATTACGCATAAAATATATTATATAAAGGATCTTTCGCTCGATCAGATGGGATTCAATAAATTGATACTTTATAATATTTAATAATAATATTTTTAGATGTTTGATATAAAATAAATTTATTTGTACTACATGTGAATATAAATTGTTATTCGTCCAATTACTAAACATACTAAAACTTTTTGCAAAGTACCGAGCGTGCCTTAAGCGGGGTCTACAATGGAAGTCATAAAGTCGTAAGTCGTAGAAATTGACCAATCGCAATCGAGTATGAAAAGAATAATCGACCGCGATTGGTTAATTTCTACGACTTACAACTATAATTTCTATTATAGACCCCGCTTTACAAAAATTGTACATGAACAAAAAGTTGTTCATAATTTCTGTAATGAGTTTGTGAACTTTCCGTATTATCTAGAAAGAATTTTTTTTTTAATGGAAGAATGCTCTTATTGGACAAGACGAATATGAGTTCGCAAACTCACTCCAAAAATAACTTTTTCATGCATGCTGTATCCAACATACATTCAGGAATAATATTTCATTCCAAACTACGGTTAGGATCCACTTGAAGCTACAAACGCTTTGGGACGCGTAATGGATGATTATAATTAACCTATAGGGTGCTTAGAAGCGTTTCCAGCTCTAAATGATTCCACCCTAGGGCTGCGTTCGGAAACACACTGTGTGTACACTACTAGATGATAGCCGTTGGAGTGAGTGAAATATAAGAGTGAGATAAAAAGAGAGGGAGAGTACTCGAGTGACGTTTCCAAACTCAGCCTAGATCTGATGAGATAAATCTAAAGATTACCTACCCTGTTCCATCTAGACAGATATTTTATATTCTTTCAGATGAAACTATTATAGCTTCTGCACACAGGACGCGGTAATGCTTGCCGCGCGGCGAAAGTTCGCACGACAGCCAATCAATATGTTGTTTTTCCATAAGAGCTAGAAGGTTATTACGGAAATCAGCATATTGATTGGCTGTCGCGCGAACTTTTGTCGCGCGGCAAGCATTACCGCGTCCTGTGTGCAGGAGCCATTAGCATGTTCGACTGGCTCTGGGTTAATCGCTCCGAGAGCGATTAATGACGTCATAAGTTTCTACTAGCCAATTATAAAGCTTATAAGTACTTGTTCGACCAGTAACGTAGGCTGAATAACCCAGAGTGGGTTAATTTAGAGCCAGTCGAACATGCTATATGTTGTATCTAGAAAAAATATATCTTTAGATAATAATATGTTTTTTCTAAGAGCGAAAATGTGAAAAATGAAAGATTTTCACATAGACTTGGTAATAGTTTCGGCACACAGAAAGCGCTTTGCACAGCGAGAATTGATACAGTAACTAATAATCTTCTAGTTTTTATAGGAATACAGTACGTTGATTGGTTATTGCGTCATTTCTTGTCGTGCATAAACATTTTCGCGTTCTGTATGCAGAAATGTTCTGAAACATTGATATTCGAAGCTTTCCACGTGAAACTTATGATTTTTCACATCTTCGCGTCTACGGAAAAGTCAAATGATCGTCACCCAACAGGATAATGACAGCTCGCTGAATGTCACTAGATAAAAACACGTGGCATCACTGCGACACAGCCGCACAGCGAGAGACCACGAACAGCGAGACATAGAACCATATTTATTTTGGTTTGGAAGTTAGTCCGCAACCGACTGTGTGTGCGTGCGTTGTGCGGTCGTGCAGAGTTACACCGATTTCGGGGTCGTATTTCCAAGTACTTGCTTATCGGAGATCAAGAACTGAAAAAAAAACATGACCCGTAAGTGCTGCGCGTTACCGGCCAGGTCGACTGTGTATCACTCGCGTGATGAGTCGTGGTGATAGGAGCAACGAGATCGAACCTCAACCTGACTTCCGCGGCTGCCATTGTCATTAACGTTAAATAGGGTCACTGAAGCGGACACGGATCCTCCTCCGTCTGAAAGAGAGCCGGTTTTCTCGCGGTATATGTCTCTTGATGAATCACCTGAGTTGAGAAGACGAGCGCACCGTCAACGACACGAACCGACGATGCGCTCCGAATCTCCTCGTTGCGAGCTTCTTCGTGAATGTTTGTCCCGCCGATTTTCCCAACCTCTTGACGAGCTAACCAACAGTTCAATCATATGTCTGTCTCTGTCTGATTTGAAGGAAAAGGAGCAGACAGACGTACGATTTAATTGTTAGTTGGAGTCTCACTAAGAGAACTCTGAAAAATTCGACGTCCAATGTTTTGACCAGCATAGGTCGATATCGCTGGAGGTGTGTGATGCGATAACGGCCGTAAACTACGCGTGAACCTATCTCTGATGAGAGGTGCGCTTTCGAATAGGCGCGGGTTTTTGATTCGAAGAGTTGAAGAGTTGAAGTTGAATTCAAGAGAAGAGAAAAGAAGCAACCTATTGTCGATAGCTCTTAGCACTTTTCAAATAAGCAATTCATTCACTCGTGATTTGAGAGAAACCTTCTCTTTTTCACTTTCATAGGAGTTGGTCGGATCCGTGGCGGCACAGTGACTCGTTAATAGCGCATGCATACAGCACCGAGCAATCGACTTCAATATCTATGAGGGAATCGCATCAATCATTTTCTGAGTCAGTGATTATTAACGTTCACGATTCGGACAAGTACAAGTGAATATGGCGGAAAATAATGCTCTGACGGCGTAGCCACTTCGCTTTTAAATTCGTCGTCAATCTCTAATAAATGATAGTAACGTTCGAATAAAGTACTTGGCAATTTGATAACGGACGAGTGACTCACTCGCTCGTCGATCGATTCGCTCGGCATAGTGTTTGCAACTGCTACTACGTAAATTTAGAAGCAACGTGCGAGTGTCTGCGCGTGTCACCATTTTACCAATTTCACTTGTGCAAATACAATTTTGAATTACGTGCGCATGCGCGCGCACAGACAGCACCCTTGTAAACACGCAGTATTCAAGTTTTAAAATGATGGAGAAGCAGGGATAAGTTAATTCATTGTTACGTTCAATCAGTTCAACTACTACACTCAATCTGTTGATTATAATCATTCGATTATTAGTTTTTACATCGGTATTATATCGAATAATTTCGATCAAATTGACGGAAAATATCTTCACAAACTTAAATATCTTTGAAATGTCTCCGAGAGAATATTTCTTCAGAAGAAGTCTGATTTTAGGCGGAAATCAACGTGAACTAGCACGAGCTAAGAACATGAAAAAAACCGTAAAGAAGGCAGCAGCTGAACAAGAGAGTAATAAAGGCCTTTCTCTGGAACAGCGCAAAGCACGGTGAGTCTCTTCACTTCTCTGTAAATTAAGATAGTTGTATCATAAAATGAGTTTTGATAAAATTCGTGAGAATTTAATGAAACTTTTACAACAGTGAAATGTTTGACTGCAATTAGAAAAAGATTGATTACTCGTGAGCTGAGATATTTGCAACTGAAGTTGACACTTTTGTGTTCCTTGAAGTTATTTCTATTTTTAATATCTTCTAAACTATTTAATATCTTCTAACTATTACTATCTAAATGTAAGATTGGATGAAAAACTGCTATAATGTTATTAGAAACTAAAAGATATACTTTTTATAGAAACTAAAAGATATTACTTTTTATAGATAGATAATTTTTAAAATTATTGACCATTTTTAAAATTATTGACCATTTTAAAATACAGTGGTGAAAGTTTATAATTTATAGCAATATATATATTTACTTACAGTAATATAGTAATAGCATTCCCTTATAGCATAAGATCTTGAAGGAATATCTTGAGGACTTGTATGGACATTTAGAAGTCCTCAGACTATTTTTAGGATATTCTGAGGACTTATGCAGACATTTAGCAATCCTCTGGATGTCTTTGGGACATTTTTTAAATCTTGCGCTATGTGGGATAATAATATTTGAATATATTTATATTTGAATATATTTGAAATATCTGTATATATATATATATATATATATATATATATATATATATATATACAGATATTTAAATATTTATGTACTTATTTTTATGATTTGTACATCTTTTAGATAAGCTGATGCATAAATAAAGCATTTATCAGAAAAATGAAGAATAATTATTTTTTCCAAAATATTCAAATTATAAACTAGGAAGAGCCAAATAAGAATCAAGCAGGTAACTAGCTTGGTTGTTTGTTTGTATAGAATATATGTGACTAATAATAAAATACATTTCATACAAGAAACGTTTCGTACAATCAGTTATCTGCATTGATTCTTACTTACTGGCTTATAATTTTATATTTTTTTATCATGTATCTAATAGAATATAATATTATAATATTTAATTTAATTTCTAATAGTCTTTTTGTACTTGTAATATTATGTATATATACTTACTCCAATGTTTAAATTAAGTGATTCTCAGATAAATCTATAGTTCTGTTTGATAAATAGTAAATTAACGAATGGCCTCCTTGATGCGCCATTGAAAAGGCGGCATTTGCCGGTTCAACTATTTTTTAATGAGTTATGCACGTTTATCTTATACATGTCGATTAATGTTATTTCATTAGTCTTATTTATATTATTTTATGAGTATTATTCATTGAGATGAGAGCCATTAACCCATTGTTTCCCTTTTCTTTTTAGTGATGCAGAACGAATGAGGGAGAAGCAACAGAAGAAGCAACAGGATGATAAGACAGATAAGCCTAAGCAGGCGGCGAGATAATTCAACGGGAGAAGTGTATAAATTTTTGCAATAAGAATGGCTGCCATCAATGGCAACAATTAAGATTATTACGACTGCAAGAGACAAAGGATAACGCTTATCGGGAATATAAAAGGTATCATCATGTCGTTGATGTTAGGAAATGTCGGCCGCATGAAGCCGTATACAACAGGACCTAGCCTCGATTATCTTGTTATTTACACGTATCGCTCACAGAAACAGTTGTAGTCAGTGTGTATAAAGCTTGTCGTTATCTATACCTAAATTCAGTCAAAGAAATTTTACATTTGACTGGTTTCTCTAGATATAAGGACATTAATTAAAATAATGATATTGATAGTGCTAATTTCCAATCTGTAAATTTTGACTTTCACTTATTTAATGTTATGTAATTAAATGTAACAGGTGAACGACTTGGAGATGTACATTTGCTATTATCGTCCTCTCTGGTTCGTAATAAACTGTTTAAATTTTAACAAAATACGTATATTTTGTGCGACATATGTATATACATATTTTTATTTCTCTCTCTCTCTCTCTCTTTCGCTCTCTCGTTGCGAAAAACAACACGATGTTGTTTTATTTATTTGCGATACGTCATGGGAATAATTAGTAAGCGACACTCGATAGATTATCGAATGGTGAAGGAACATGAAGATTATACAATCGTTTCCCATATTTTTATTGCACTTTCCCAAAAAGAGTACACACTTTCTTAACATACTGTTTAGTCGCGATTTCATAAATTCGCTTTAATTACAAGTATTCGGAAATATTAACATTGAATCGAGTGAGAACGGTATTACGGTGTGATTCGATAAGATGTCACTGCAGTGGAAGACCGAATCTTAATTGCTAATATGGGGGGAAAGGAAGAAAGAATGTATAATTATTATTAAATGACGCGAACGTATTGTCTAGCCTCTAAAGACCAAAACTCGTTAATGGAGTAGAATTCCCTAGGATCGAAAATGGTGAAATTCAACCCTCTTATTCGAAATAGTCGTTATTAGTCGTATTCTGATTTACTAGGCTGTATTTTGGCGTTCTAACACATCTAAAAGCAGGAACGTTCCATTCGTTCTTTTCTTTTCTCTTTTTTTTTTTTTGCTTTTTCTTTATCCTTTTCTGTTTGGCTCCAAGTTTAATAATATGCAAGGAACAACGCGCTATATTGAGCATTTATTTAATTGTAATATTATACTACCGGTATGCAGTAGTTTATTCGAAGAATTTACATACGATACTGTTATTAACGTATCGGAAATCCACTTAACGCAAGAAATTGACATAGACTAATGATCTTATGATTTTCTCTTTACTCGCAATCAACTGTACACGTGGTTGAATCCCTTCCACGTACTTTCATCAATGGCTGAATTCAAGATAACAAGCTGTTTTCTTATATATATCGCGTTAAAATGGAAAATTTACTTTGTAGAAATTATGTCAGCCGACTGTATGAATTTATCAGAAGAACGAAGCATAGTTTTGACAAATCTTAACGTTACAATAAAGAAACAAGTGTGATATTCGCGTTAACAAAATGCGTTTTGCTGGAATAAAAATTACGGAAAGGCACACGGCATCCGTATAAATTAATACAAACATAAATTATTTCGGCACAAAATCAATGGCACTCTCGTTCATTTTATATGAATAGTTTAATAATAATAATGCAATTATCTAAAAACACTGCTTCCCTCCATCTCCTGTTACGGACATTAGTTAATACTTTTACAAATGCTCGTATACACATGTAATTTTTATGATAATATCGTAATCGATGTTACGGTATAAATATTCGCTTATGTCTATTTCGATGATGCAACGTTTCTTCTTACACGTGGGAAAAATGTGACCGGATCACTATGTGTATATATTACTCGAGACAGTAGTATCAAAAAATTCTGCAGGGAAATTATACTCGAAGTAGCAGCATTACGGAAAAAAATGCTAACTGAGCTTACCTACTGTCGCTACTTATTATTACAACATTATTCATAACAATAGCACCATATTTGTATTGTTCGCAGGTAAATTGTATATCGTAAAATTTAATAAAATCCATGTAGTCTTGGAAACTGAAGCAGAACTCGATTTTGTCTTAAGCTAAGAAAAAACATACGATTGTAACAGGAAAGAAGTACTCGTTTGGAAAAATTCGAATGAAAGTTGCTTACAATTTTAATCATTGATGTCATTGTTCCTGTAAAACATCAGCAGCGAATGAGTGTCCGTATCGACAAATACTTGGACTATGTTCCTTCTGTCTCTCTCTCTTTCTTTCTCTCTGTACGGTGTTTCTCTTTTCTATTGTTATAATTAATTCTTTAATGAAATTATAGTAAATGCTTTGTACTTCAGACTCATCTTTTGTTTAATATGTGTTAGATTCGGTATATCCAAGTTTTATCAACTTCTTTGTTACATCTGTATATAAGAATGTAGGAATTTATTAAAATTTGCGTATTCTAGTTAAGATTAAGTGACCTACATGTGATTAAAAATGTGTTATATTTTTCTCCTTTTTGTAAAAAAGCTGAAAAATACTACTAAAAATTCGCATATAAAAAATTTAGGCAACTGAAAATGCACTCGAAGCCAGATATTTTTCGATGCTTTCGTCAATAATTTAGTGTTTCAAAAAATTTGTTGAGAAAGCAAGTTTCAGATTCACTGATGCTTATTAAAATTGGTTATTCTATACGCAAAGTATGTCTCACAAAGTGGATCTTATTACTCGTCCATGAATTTCAAGTAGACGAGTCTCGTCTACTTAGCAAGTGAATCATATCGACTTTCAAGTCGAGTTGTTATATCGCAATATCTGGGAAATTCGTAGTAAATTCATTACCGTACATGTCTATAAACAATGCATCACGCATTAATATCCATAAGTGATGCGAAGAACAACGACACCAGACACACATCTCTTTCTCTTTTCATCTGATTATTAGTATGTGCAATTTGATTCGGGCCGCCAAGTGAGACTGGGACAGACGAACGGAGCCTCACACAGCGCTTGTTATGAGCATGGCGTTTGTAAATCATATAATTTTTACAGATATATAGTCTACGCTACAAAGGAAGATCGCCATCTGAAAGTACGATATTTGTTTCATGAGGCAAGCTCGAACTCTTGGGTTTTTGAGAGCCTTGCGAGAAGAAATCTGGCTTACATTAAATAGTTTAAAAGGAAGCTCATCCTCCGAGTGAAATCACGGCCGCAGTCTGTCTCATCGAAAAAATAGTGCCTCTTCAAATCGCAATTTTTCTTCACCGGCTCA
This sequence comes from Odontomachus brunneus, assembly GCF_010583005.1. Classification (NCBI taxonomy): domain Eukaryota; kingdom Metazoa; phylum Arthropoda; class Insecta; order Hymenoptera; family Formicidae; genus Odontomachus; species Odontomachus brunneus. The sequence goes on from NW_022639533.1 coordinate 755,091, forward strand.
CAATGGGAATGCTACTAACTGCGCGCGTCGTCGTGATGAATTACGGCGGAGTGGTACGCGTCATCGACATTCGAACATCTGGACGGAGCATTCTACGAGGGGAAGGTTTAATTAACGACAAGGGAAAGTCACGGCACTTCGAGTAATCCCGTCGTGGCTTCTTTGAATATATTCGGCCTTATGCTAGCGTACGTCGGAATTGTGACGTTTGCAATGGATCGAAGTAATATATTTGAAAAAGTAAGGACCACAGCTTGTGTATGTACTATGTGCATATTTCTATATTGAAACCTCGAGAAAAACTTTATTTTATGACACGAACTTTACGCTCGCCGTATGATTTATTTTAGCCAAACGTTCACTACTTTGAGTCTCTGTAATATCGCATCTTAATCTGCGTCTGGCTCTCTTGTTACGTTATTTTGATCGTACATCACCCAGCCTTACATTTTTCTATTTTACTTTAAAAGATCCGCTACGTCAATTTATTGTAACATTTACACAATCCAGGTGTACGCGTGACGCAAAATGCCGCAACTTTCCCTTTGCTGAAAATTGGTCCAACTCCTCTGCCTTAATTAACAGTACATGCTCCGTCCGGGTATATTCACATGTCGATGGGCTAAATTAAGTTACTCGGTAGCGCGGTATGTGGAATGTATGCAAATATTCGCGATGGATCACGGAGAAACTTCGAAGCGATCGTCTGTTTAGAACGATGCTCTTTTGGATTTTCCCTGACAAAGGGAAGGTTCGTCTATTCTCTCCCGCGTAACGTTCGCACGTATGTCTCTTTATAAATATTCATTGATTTCGAATACTTTCGACGAAAGAAAGATAGATATTGCTACTAACCGGACCAGAGTGAGGACGACTATTGATTTTCTACACAATCATCGACTCGCTCGTCTAAAATCTACACATTATTCGCACGGTGGAATAATAACGGAGAGAGAAAGATCGATCGATTTCTCGTGCACATCCGGTCGGCCGAATCGTTTCGGTTAGTCGTGACTTCGTGATTGTAAGACACGGATGAAGCGCAAAGACGAAGTCACAAGCGAACATAAGGACGCCAACGAAGGAAGACAGATTCCCCGACGAAATTAACTAGTCGCCTTCTTTTTGCTAAGCGAATCGCCACTTCCTCGTGTGGATGGGATCGTGATGAAAAGGAAAGACGTATTCCCCCTCATCGTATAGGGTCGTGCATGGAAATTTCCTTGGAGAAACTGTTCAATCTCAGAGATTGACCGGCGGACGGAGGAAGGAATCTTCCTTCCTCGAAGGGATTGGGCGGCTTGCATCGGTCGGCCGACCGGCTTGCGGCTTCCTCCTTGCGTCCGAGAGATCTCTAAAGATTCAGGGAGCATATCGTGCAGCTCTGGGTAACGCAATGGGAATGCAGGTGCGACGGATGCGACGGCGGAGGTGGCGGTGGCGGCGGCGGAGGCGGCGGTGGCGGCGGCGGAGGCATGTAGAGCCAGCCAGCGCCGGCTGGCCAGACGGCGGACGATGCTGAGGATGCGACCGGAAGCAGCGGATTGCTGCCGCCTCCGGCGTTGACATGAGAAGTCGATCCACTCTCTACTCACATCACCTGCAATCGATCGGAAACATTAAGCTCAATCGTGGATACTTGTCGAGCGCTCGGCTGCGATTCTCTGTAGGTGTGTTACATTACACGGAGAGGAAGAGAATTTTATTATACTAAAAGTTACTATAGGATTTTGTAACATTCTGCAATATTTCACTATTCTTTAATTCATTTTTTCCCTAATTCCGCTATTCTTTCATTTTATATGCGCTATTTATATTTTAGGAACTGAAATGTACTGTTTAAACATTTGCTATGTTTCTGACGAGATTTATAGATACTATTCTAATAAGTAAAATTAGCGGTATGCCGGCAGATTGGCAGTAGATTCGATCAGAATACCGATTAGATAGCAGATCTGTAACCACCTGTCTCCGCATTAAACTGATGTTCTATCGGTAGAGTCTGCTGACATAACTTGACAGCAAATTGGGGGCAGAAGGTGAGCAGTATAAATTCTATTTAAATACACTTAAATGGTTACGGAACGACAGATCCTGCTCGGTTTCTGCCATCAATCTGTCATCATACTCTGCTGGCATATACTATTGCATTTCTGTTAGTAAGCTGACAAAATTTACAGAAGACACTGCGCAAAATCTATTTCTGCAGATTTGGTTATTTGGAATGTTACTTAGCGAGGTAGACGTTATTGACAATCTATCCCTGGACTATTAAAAACGTAATAAAATTGAAAAGAATCTATGTGAAAAACTGTCTCTTCATGCATAAATCACGCGTTGACCAGATCCAGATCTGGAATGCTATTATGGACTTGTTTGCAATAGACTCCGATCGGAATAGTTCAGTTGTCACGTAGACGTTTATTGTGTTTGCTAGGGAAAACATGCGGAATTATTACGATCGAAATCCATCACAAACAGTTCTATAATACGCGCCCTGATCGCGTCGCTAATCCTGTTCGTTCGTTAGTCCAGAGTCATCGTTCTATGAAATGAGAACCGGTAAACCGCCGAGCATGCGGTCTCCTCTTGATGACCCGAATATGTACGCGTACATACGTAAGTACGAGAAAAATTACAAGTTGCGGTTATTTGAACAGTAGCATATATGTATTATATGATACTCGTTAATGCACATAACGTTGTTTACGCCTTATGCTAAATTACCATTGCGTTACGTCGCTATCAGTTTATACCAGGTGTTTCACAAGTGCAACACGCTCTCCTGAGAGTTCCGAGAAAAAGAAACAAGAATTTCTAGCGCGTCAGAGGAGATAAACATGATGATAATTATTGTTGCTCATATGTCATTATCGATTTATATCAGGTGTTTCTCAAGCGTTCTCCTAGATTTTTGGATAAAAAGAAAAAGATTTTCAGAATTAGGCGAGAGCATGATGGTAATGGCAGGAATCAAGGTTTAATGATTGTTGTTTATAATTATTATATCCTCCTAAATTTATCTAGCTGATCTAGAAATATACTTCAATCACAGATAATCACGATTAAATTCTAACTGAGCACTGATTTCTGGGACTTTGCTAATTACTACACGGAAAAAGTACTGTAATAAAAATTACAATAAAATTTTTATAATCTTGGTAGTTACGATCGATATTATTATATATTTGTTTAAAAATGTTATTTGGTTCTTTACCATAAAATTATTGCAATTGAAACTTGAATATTTTTTTTATATATTAAGTAGATTGTCAAATTTACTATTTTTATAGTAACTTTTGCTACAATTTCAGCATAGCCCAGAATTTCGCAAAAAACGTAAAAAAAATATAATTTTAATGTAATTTTTACCACAATATTTTCTCCGTGTATTTCATTGTGTTATGTCATTATCGATTCATATAGCAGTTTTATGAGTGTCATGTGATGTGATGATACAGGGTGTCTCATGAGTGTGATGATACAGGGTGTCTCACACTCTCCTCCGGGCATTTTGTGGGGACGTAGAACAGGTTGAGGTAAACATAAAAGTCCTATATCGTTTTGCGATATTCGCAATAATTATCGAGATATTAATTGTAAAAAACTTGTAAATAATCATGCAGAATATAGTAAATGAGTTATAGTAACGACGACTGCCGTCGTGTACTTATACTTTAGGTCAAATTGAACAATAAAGTCCTCTACCATTTTCCATATAATGATATAGATTTTTAATTATTAATTAAAGAAGATTATTGCACGATTTTGCGTGATAATGCACTTATCTTCTTTAATTAATAATTAAAAATCCATGTGATTATTTGCAAAATGGTAGATGACATTTTTGTTCAATTTTATCTAAAGTATAAGTACACGACGGCAGTCGTCGCTATTATAATTCATTTACCATATCCTGTATGATTATTCACAAATTTTCTACAATTAATATCTCGATAATTATTGCGAATATCGCAAAACGGTACAGGACTTTTATGTTCACTGCAACCTGTTCTACGTTCCCACAAAATGTCCGGAGGAGAGTGTGAGACACCCTGTATAACGTCGAAAATCAATATATTTGGCACACACATATGGAAGTACACTCGAATTAACAAAAGAACGAAATTATATTTTGTGGGAACGTAGAACAGGCTACGGTGAACATAAAAGTCCTGTACCGTTTTGCGATATTCGCAATAATTATCGAAATATTAATTGTAGAAAATTTGTGAATAATCATACAGGATATGGTAAATGAGTTATAGTAGCGACGACTGCCGTCGTATACTTATACTTTAGGTCAAATTGAACAAAAAAGTCCTCTACCATTTTGCAAATAATCACATAGATTTTTAATTATTAATTAAAGAAGATGAGTGCATTATCACGTAAAATCGTACAATAATTTCCTTTAATTAATAATTAAAAATCTATGTGTTTATTTGCAAAATGGTAGAGGACTTTTTTGTTCAATTTGACCTAAAATATAAGTACACGACGACAATCGTCGCTACTATAACTCATTTACTATATTCTGCATGATCATTCACAAACTTTCTACAATTAATATCTCGATAATTATTGCGAATATCGCAAAACGGTATAGGACTTTTATATTCACCTCAACCTGTTCTACGTCCCCACAAAATGCCCGGAGGAGAGTGTGAGACACCCTGTATATTCTTCTGGATAAAAAATGAAAAACACATTTTCGTACAGCGAAAGAAAGTGGATTTGCAGTGTTAGTAAGGATTATGGCGATAATAGCAGTGGTATTTCAAATAGTTTCTGATTAGAATGGAAAACTCACGGTTTAGATAATTTGCGTTCGCAACTACTTCGGATAGTATCGATGCAGCGAGAGCGGTTTCTCTTACGAGCGTAATTACGGCCAATAGCGTAAGATTTCAGGCAAGAGTTCGGCGACTTGAGTTACACTGCGAGAGCTCTGGTTTCGTCATGTAATTAATTGCAAGCGCGCCTATACACACGCACGGTTAAGGAGCGTCTACACGGGAGGCAATTTCTGCGTCAGTATTCAGTGAGTATTATTGAGAATCAAATCGGGTGCATATCGGTGGTGATGTATCGATATGACGACTCAGTGTAACGCAAATAATTATAAAAGCTGATAATGTTCAGCGAGTGTTAACCGAGACAACATAATGTCTAAAATCGGGACATAAGACGTCTTAAATATCATCTTTAAAGACATTTGTACGTAAATCTAAAAGACATCTTAAAGATGATCTCTAAGACGTTTTATGTCCGATTTTAGACATTATGTTGTCTGGGAATGTTTTAATAAAGCTAATATAGGTTCCACAGTTGACAAGAATTTAAGTTTTACTTAGCAACGACAGTTGGACATGTCGACAATTGGATCTTAGGAATTAAAGATTGCGATTACAACAAAACGATCGAATAAAAATAGAAGAGGGAAAAGAGAGAATATATGTTACCTGTAGAATTTGGCTGGCTTCGAAGGCTGTTCCGGGCAACAATATAACCGGACTACTAACGTGTCCGCTCTCGACGCATATCATGTTGGGAAATTCGTCGTCGCCAAAGTCCGGTATATCGCGCGCCTTCTCTTGCCAGGGATTCCACACGACGGTGTCGGGAAAGTTATACTTCTGCACGCGCATCTTCCTGCCGGACACGACATTTGTGATGATATGCTCCGGCTGCGTGTTCTGGTAGATCCTGTCAGTCCATTCGCACACTGTTACGACGTCGCGGCCTTCTTGGAAGACTTGGTTGTCCCTGGTCTGCGCGCGAGAATAAAACGTCTTGAGAGGCACGTGAGTGTGATACGCGGTTCGTGATAATTCGAATTTAACCAAGTTTTGTCTGTGTTCCTTTCGACAAGTTTTAATTAATAAGTACCAATCGAAGGAATAGAGGATTTTTAATTAATACGAACGAATGAAAGAATAGAGAGACATTTTGAGTGCTCTTTAAAGCTCATATTAATAATTTTTACTTAAAGCTCGTTGATTTTGTGACACTAGATGACGTGTAAGTGACGTGTGGATGCTTGGTTAATGTGGCACGTGAGTTTGGAATGTTTTTAGCGTATTACGTATGGGAGATCAGGTTAAGGAAAATTAAATAAGAATGAGTACGTGAATAGTGTGAAGATGAAACGAAGTAGGAAAGTAGGATTCAAAATAGTGCATAATGACGTTATAAGCAACGAGTAATTAGAATAATTTAGGTAATGTAGGTAAGCTAAAATTAGTATTGTAATGCAGAGGAATTATCAATAGAAGAAATGTATAACAGGTAGAGTAATAAAAGACAGAAATATACAAGAAATAGAGAAAGAGGATACAAAGAATAAAGAGGAATAATTTGAGTACAAAAGAAAGGTTTAGTCATCGAAAAGCATAAGGAAGTAAACTAAAAGTATATGGAAAAAGGATGACACAAGGACTGGTGAGAGAAATGTTGTGTAAGTAAGAAGGGTGAAGTGCAAAGAGGAAGGTTATAGGATATGGAAAACTCCTTGGCAATGTAAGCTGAAGGAGATACATAGTAAGCGAAGAAAAAGGCAGAGGAATCACCTCGTGGAGTTAGGAGGTATAGAGTGGAATAATGAAACTAACAAGACATGGAAAAGAATTGAGGGAAAAGAGGATGAAGAGGAAATAAGGAGAGCAGTGAAGAGATCAGATAGCAAGAAGAAAGATTAAAGGATAGGTATATACACTTGAAGGAAAATGCCTGAAATACTGATATTTGAGCTTGCCTCATATGAGATACTTGGATTTGAATTTAGATCTAATTGTTTTAGTTAAATCGTATGAGTATGTAACATTATATCTGTAACCGCAATTCAACTGAAAAACTCATCTAATTCAAATGTGTCTCACTTGAGACAAGTTTCAGATAATGATTATTAATGCAGGTCCGATTCCTCTCTTTTTCGTTACAAATTTGTAAGAATATCACACAGATTATAAAGATTATACAGAATATCACACAGATTATAAAGAATATCACACGCGGAGAATATCAACTTGCGTAACCGTGAGACTTGGTTCCTTTTATCCGATTAGCTTTTCGTGTAGACGTTATGGACGTTTGAAAACAAACGACTCTTTCTTCCCGCGAACTTCTCAAAAGACTCTCCGCGGATATTTATGTTCCTCGGTATAGTGCCTTAGCGGCACGCCGTGGAGATCTTTACCTTGTCGATAAACGTGCATCCGTGTAGCCCTGTGATCTGGCACCTCCTGACGTCGGGTACCTTGAAGTAAGTGTGAAGGAGCAAATTAAAGCTGAACGTGTCGTCTCTGCTAGGATTGTACACGCCGATATTGAAGTGCAGCTCTTTCTCGCGCAATATTAGCCTGTACGTTAACCTAAACTGTGAGTTCCACAACGATCGCGTGAATTCGCTGTCCATTATCGAGAATATCGCCTCGACGTCTCCGCTGGGCAATCGCTCCGGCGATTTCTCCACGTTCCAACGAATGATCCTGGCGAATCCATGAGGTGGTCCGAATGTCCACGCTCCGAATTGTGCTGCAGCAATTATGTGCGTCATTACGAGCGAATCGTTATGAACATAATCGCTTTCTATCCTTGAAAAAAGTGTCTCAACCCATGTCGACTGTCGATAATTATCTTTTGGAACTTTCATTTGTTTCCTCGCGTCAAACTCGCCCTTACACCTTTAATTTTTTTGAGGTAGTTATGTCATGAGATTAGTTAGAAATTCATTGCAACTTCCACTATGTATCAGTTAAAATATAATATTATATTATATTATATTATCTAAGTGTATACAAAATATAATATTATATTATATTATCTTAGTGCATACAAAATTTGAAAAAGATTGACTGTGTGTGAGTTGAGATAAAAAATATAATATATTTCATATATATAACATAATATAACATAATATATCATATGTATAACATAATAAAAAATATAATAATGATATGACATTTGAAGCTTTTTTTCTATATAGAAATCAATATTTTTATATCACAATATCGCGTATATGTGTATATACATATATTTATTTATCGCATATATTTATTTATATTTATTTATCGAATTTTTTAAAAATTAACATTTATTATTTGGATAATGAAATAGATTTCAATGAATGGAAAAATAATTCATGGAAAAATAATCATGGAAAAATAATTTTGCTCGAGAAATAATAAATTTTGTTCGAGAAATAATAAATTTGCGAGAGATTGTTTTGATGCTGCAGTGGAAAATTCATCAACGCGCAAATCAATTATCTTAATGCTCCGATGCTACCATTAATAGTATACCGTAATTGTTTCGTCTGTTATACTCACGGAAGACGAATGGTATGCCGCCTCTAATCGCCTTCTTTCCATCGAATACAGCTTGCTTACTGAAACACGTAGAATCATCTATTTGAGAAAGGAAACATGAAAATATTCCCAAGATATTTGATTTTGCCTCGTATATCTCTCGACACCTTGACGTCTTAATAATAATCTTAATGATCAATTGATAGGCACACACGATATGCAATATCAAATTTATTACTGTACATATATCAAACGTATTGTACGTATATCAAATTTATTACTGTACTTCTAGAGATCTCCGACGAATTCCTATTAACTAAGGAATAATTTCTTCTGAAAAACCGGAGAGAATTTATTATTATTTCGAAAAGGATACGCGAATTCGTTCGTTCGTTCGTTCGGACCACGGGTATTATTATCTATTATTTTCTCGCGGTAATAACAAAAAAAGAAAGACATCGATAACGTTGAAAAATATACAAATGAACGAGCAGTACATAGCGTTTCTTTCGTTCCGTTGTTCGTTGCTAACGTTGTTGCGGTGAACTGCGCGCGTATCGCATGTCAAATTAATGAAACCGCGTGTAGAGCACATAAATATTACGAGCTCTCGTCTCTCTCAGTTGGCAATAATGATGAATATTTTTACAGAACCCGACGCGCAAATAGCGGTCGTGTTTTATGCGGCATTTAATGCGCGCCATTACTTATGGGTGTCCTAATGTAACGGTTTAGTTAATTAGTTTATTCGCGCGGCTGGCTATTTTGCCGACACGGGGATTATAGAATAGAATTCGCAATGTGATTTCATCGTGATCATTGCGATCGCCGATGTCCAATGTTAAAAAACTATCAAAAAATAACGACGGACCGAGGAGATGCGCCAAATAAATCCTCATTCGCTCCTCTTTTCGTTTTGCACCCTTTATATTCTTCCTTGACGCGTGTGTATGTGTGTGCATGTGTGTGTGTGTATGCGCGCGGTTTAGACGCCCGCGTGAAAGCTCCATCGGCTCGTTTAACTAATTTACGAGGACTGTGCGGAATTTTACGATCGCGTATTGTGTGTCGAGCGGAGACAAGGTTGAAAGGATCGGGTGGTTCAGCGGCGATGCATTATAAATAATCATGTAAAATCCTATAGTGGATTCTATATTTTATAGAAACCGGCAGGAGACAGGAATAGACGGGAGGAAACCGCGATTAGTTTTTCAGCATTACCACGTGCGACTTCGCGAAATTTTTGAAATGCACAGAACGTGTACTCTTGACATTTCTTCGAGTGAGGTCCCATGTGAAAGTCGGAGTGACCATCAAGTCACTCGGATTCGAATGATTTTTCACTTATATAAAGTGAATTCTTCTTGGTCGTCGAGTGAATATCTTCAATTCGACTTTGAAGAATGAATCTGGTGTGTTGCACCGTCACAGAAACATATTCACGCCAGTCGACTGAAACATTTCATATGGAGTCAGAATTCACTCCTTTGACGCGAAAATGTCTAGGAAATTATATGATGAAATCTGAATTATCTGAATGAAATTTGTAATGCTGCAATCATGTGCGTGGCTGTAGTGTGTGAAATAATACATATGAAATAACACATATATACGTGTAGAATAATACATGTATTATTTGACTTTTACATGACCTTTTATAAAATATCGATAAATATTTGCGCAATTGATTCCTAAGTATGTTAGCAAAACAATAGTGACGAATTATCTTTAGCGGAATATTTGCAAAATCATAGTATTATCATACTACATTTCAAGAAGCTACTATTTTACAATGTTTGGGCAATTTTCTTAGCGGGGTCTATGCTTGAGTGGAACGTTGCGATTTCGAGCGGCAGCATTTTCACTGTTGCTTCGGGTGAAAGTACTGCCACTTCTCACTCGTTTTGAGTGAGATTCCACCCTAAGAGATTTAGAGAGCGCAAAATTGATTTTTACTCTTTGCCGTGAATCGGGCATTAAGTAACACCAATGTAACACAGATATATCAATATTTGTGCCGAGCTTTCTGTGTAAACCGAGCTGCCTGGAGCGTCGAGGAGGGAAAGATAATAGCCGAGCCGATAAACATTGCTCGCGTTATACGGCTTGTGGGATAAATTTCTTTATAGGGGAACAGTTCGGGTTTTACAGCTAGCCGCATCGTTTAAGTCGAAAATGAAAGTGAATCTCCGAAGGTCGAACGAATCAAGTTTACTGCCCCCGTAAAAAGAATAAAAAGCGGGCGGGCCGGTATTAAACGGTGCGCCGTTTCGTTCCGTCGACTCGCTTTATCCTGTAACGATCATTGCACGGAGAGGTGAGTAATTATGGAATTTCTTTGTGCACGCGACTGAACACTTCGATCCGTGTGAACCGATCGAAATTCAACGCCTTCACTCACATACTCACACACATACAAATTGAAAGAACATATAAGACTGATTATTAAACAAGTAGATCCCTTTCGTTAGCGAACTAGAACGCTCGGAGAGAGTTGATATTGTCGCACTGCGAAAGAGGAATGGAGATGTATGCGTGAATGGAGTGAGAGAGAGAGAGAGGAGCGAGAGGGAGAGAGATAAAAAGAGAGAGAGAGAGAAAGAGATAGAGAACTATATAGCCGGAGGGCGGATGCAGGATAACCATTAGTCAAGGCTGTCAGGGGCCGCGGAGATGTCCTTAAGAAGGAGCTTGAGGATACACTTGGGATCCAAGGCTGCGAGGAGAAAGCGCGAAACCGAAATCCGCGAGTATCGGCGTTGGATCGAGTGCTCAACTGCCGTATGAAGCCGTGTAATTTCCGTTCCGAGCGATTAACACTCCACGCGCGACATTAGTGGGAGACTTTGCGCGCATTCCAAAAGCTTCCGAATACTGGCGACAAGTATCGTTAAATATCGTCACCAGTACTCGCGGTTCTCATTCGCGACGTTCCGATCGGGGCAGACGATCGTTAAGGTAATTGTACGAAAACGAGATTGGCGCGCTCGAAACCGAAAGGTTTCACCACACACTAGTGATGATCGCTCGCGCTAATAACGTCGCTCCTCGCGCGGGAGATCGATCCTTATTCCTCCGCGTCACTGGCAACAATCGATGAAGTTAATGATGAAATCTTGATCCCAGGACGCGGCGCGTTCCCCAGGCTGGACGTCGCTGTCGTATCCTCTCATAGCGGTACGATGTAATCTATTTTCCTGGATGTGCGTAAACCGCGAAGCAGGAGAAGGAGGAGGAGGAGTAGGAGGAGGAGAAGGTAATCCCATCCGTTTGCACGATCCCGAGGCGAATGGAACACGCGACAGAGATAGAGAGATAGACAGATAGATGGATCGCGACAACCTGAACGTCACATAGTGGAGAAAGGGAGAGAAGACGAGAAAACGAAAGGAAGAGAGCGAGCGAGAGAGAGAGAGAGAGAGAGAGAGAGAGAGAGAGAGAGAGAG
>NW_022639533.1:767746-913258 GCF_010583005.1 Odontomachus brunneus
AGAGAGAGAGAGAGAGAGAGAGAGAGAGAGAGAGAGAAAGCGAGAGAACAAGAGAGACCAAGAGAAAGAGAGAGAGAGAGAGGAGGAGTTATGGGAGAAAGACAGAGAGAGAGAAACAGAGACAGAGAGAGTGAGGACGAAGAGGACTGGGGAGCAAGAAGGGAGGATGAATGCAAGAGTGGGAGAGGGCTAGGGGTGAGGAAGCGAGAGAGGGTAGAACGATGTACCACCACGAAGTACGACGACGCGGCGGTAGGAACGCGGCTGACGCCGAGCAAAAACGATCGGCGCTGTCTGCCATGCTTTTTGCGGGCATCACAGTTTCCAACCTCTCTCCTCCTGGTCGTTTCTAGCTGCTGGTATCTCCCCGTTGCCGCCGCCGCCACCGCCGCCACGCCATCGCCACCGCCTCCACCGCCGCCGCCGCCGCCGCTGCTGCTGCTGCTCGTACGCCAGCACCCAATTCTCGACGCGGTTACGCCCGGCTTCCACGGGGATATCGTCGCTTCACAAGCGTATATACAGGGTGTTTGGTAATTGGCGGCGCAAGTCGACGGGGGTAAGTCGATATGTAGAAAATACCAGCCCGTTACCTCGGACGAGCAACCGTCCGTTTCTTCGGGTTTCACTTGTGGAGCGAGGGCTGCGGGAGCGAGGGGGTCGCGGAGAGAAGAAGGGCGAAGAAAACGAGGGGATGAAGTCGGGAAGAATTAACTTTCGCGACACGCAGCGTATCGTGCGCCGTTACGCACGCTTTTTATGGGCGCAACAATTTTCAATCGACTCTCCTCCTCTCCTCCTCCTCTTCATCGCCGGCTGCGGCAGCGCGCGAAATTGCGCACCGATCTTCCGGTGACGAGAGAGTGCGTCCTCAATATTCCTCGATATGCTCGAGTCTCGAGGGATACATTCGATGCGTATTCTCCTCTCTCGTACGACCCGGTGGAACGAAGTTGACGACATAGACGGCGATTTTCGCAGGTGGCAGTTTCACATTGCGAAGCGATATACAAATTTAATACGAATTAATGTCGCTTGCACAATTAATTCGGTATTAGTATAAATTTAAATTCGGTATTAGTATAAATAGTATACAAACGTCACGATTAATATAAATTTCACAAAGCTATGTACATTTTGGACATATTCTGTGTACATACAACACAAACTGTGCCCGTTCCCCTTGATTTATTTTCTCATTAATTTATCTTGATGTCACACGTATCGATAGGTTCATAGTTCGAGCATCGTCTATTTATCACTCCTCCTTATCGCGTCACCGTGACGACGTTCTTTGATATATATATTGATGAATCTCTCCCTGAAACCGACGAGAGAACGCAAGGAAGCAATATTTTGTATTGACATACGAAACATCATACGCGAGATACCGTTTCATCGGCGAGCGACATCCGATATGTACAATTAGTTAAGCACACGCGGACTTGTTTCTTTCTTTCCACCATGCGTGAAAAACATTTATTTGTATTTTTTTTATTTCGTTAAATTAACCCACGAATTAACTCCGTGCGACTCTGTTCCTTCTCGCGACGGTTTAATCTGTCTTTTGTACACGCACTCATTATGTGTGACCATGAGGTGGAGTGTGGAAAAGATTCGAGGGATCAAACAATTCGCGTTACACGACGGATGATGGCGACGGCGACGACGATGACGACGACAACGACGACTTGAAATTCGCGTCACAGGAGGAATATTAATGAGCGGGCAAGTGAAAAATTATCCTTGGGCTTTAATGAATCGTTAGCAAGTCGGAGATGCTAAAAACAGCGGCGAATCATCGATACACGTGAAAGAAAAAAAAAAAAAAGAGAGAAAGAAATAAAGCGGATGCGAGAGGTAGGCACGTGAAAAATTTGCCCGCGGTTTTGATGAATGCCCACTTATTCTTACGGCGGAATAACTCTTGAGGTGCCGGAAATCTTATGTATACGCTGAAGAAAAAGTCTTGCAATAATTAACAAATGCATTTGGTTGAACATTTCGGTGCAATATTTGGTCATTAGTATCCGATATGGTAATAATTACCACGCAGTCGTCTCTAGTAATAATTGAAAAATAATTAATAGAACCAATTCTTCATTTAGTTGAGCCCATAACCATAACTATGAATGGGGCTCTGAAGAGACCGTATATGCTTGCAGAAACACCACGACCTATAAGTAGATTTATCTATTAAAGAGCCTTAGGATTTGCTTAAAATGAGCTTCCTTAAGTCTAATAGGAGTAGTGATCGCCTGGTCCAGGTATTGTAGTCGGTCAGGGACACTTTCCCAGTACGAGGTTTTGACTTATTTTTGATTTGTCCTATTTTTTTATCAACTTTCTCGCAAGCTTAAACCAATGAAATGGTTTGGTAAATAATACCAAATAATTTAGCAATAACTACTAAGTAGTTTAATTATTACCAAAGTATTTGATTATTTAGTGCATTTATCACATAATGAAGTAAGTACTACTTTAATGATTTTATTTCACAAATTATTTGATCATGTGTACCTAAATTGATAATGATTAGCAAGTCTAAGCAACAGACATCTTGCTGAAGTTATTTTTTAATATTTATCAAGTTATTTGATTATATGTTCACCTTTACATTTAATTGAACTAACTAAAGCATCTGGTAACTATTATTATAGGCTTGATGGTTATTACCGAATCTTCTTTTCAGTGTAGAAATAACGAATGAGATTTATCTTTCGGAAGAGATGCTGTTGTAACTTTCGTAAACTCTTGATTTATGTCGAACCGTCACGTCACTGTCTAGTTCTGTGTTCAAATGGTTCGAAGCTGCCGCGCTACAAATGACGAGAATCAAGCCAGAGGAGAAAAGAAAGGGAGATCTGCGTACAGAGTACGCAGATTCTTTTCTCCTTTTCCTCCTATCGAGTCAGCGATCGTCTCAATAGTTTGCGCGAATGCCGCGATAAATCACTCGTGTTGAAAAGATAGGCGGTCTCCCGCATCGGAACACATCGTGTAAATCACGATGGCGCGCTTTGTTCGTTTCAGAAAGCCTCGATCCCGATCGCGAACTCGTGCGCGACTCCGCTCGAAACTAATTTCTAACCACTAAACTCCAGGGCGATGCGTTTTCTGTAAATTGGCAGCGCAAGATTAGATTTCGTCTTGTACATACGAATTGGCATCAACCATGCGAAATGCATTCCGAATTATTAATGGATCCTTAGTAGGAGAGATACCGAGGTTGGATTAGCACAAGAGGCATGTTGATCACGATGCAGCATGTTGATATACCTTAAATATATTATAGTTATTTAAATAAGAATATAATTATAAAAAATTATAAAGTATATATACAAGATACACACATAAGATATAATATTATGTGTATATATATGATGAAATGTAAGTTTTTAAAACATCGCGCCTAATAATTACATGAAGAGAATATTATAGTCTCTTTTCACATAAATTCTTTCCAATTTTACTGTGTTTTTAGTAGTGAAGGAATACATTGTCAATAAGGTCTCTATCTTACTAAGAAACATAGAAATTTCACTAGGAAATTTTACTAGCAAATTTATAGCAAATTTTTTAACAGTACATTTCAGTTTTAAAATATAAAATGACACGCATGAAACAAAAGGATAATGAATTACTGCAAAATGCCAGTTTATTCCTCGGTTATAAAAATTCTATAATAATTTTTACTATAAAATTCCATCTGTGTGAATGGCTCTTATAGGCTTATCTTTTTCACTTTGAGTATCTGCAGAAGCACAACGATATATTTACGTTTAAAAATCTACAGTTTGTACGATATATTTTTGCCATAAAAGCATAGAGAAAGACTTATATCGTCTTTGTACAGTCAATCGCGCAACAATTGTCCGAACGGTTTTACATCGAGATTCCGCAAAGAAATGTGCAAATCTGCTTCGGTCTCTCCTATTATTTTCTCGCGCTTGTGCGCTTCATTTTCTCGACGCAAACTTCGGTGGAGAACAATGAATCGCCGCCGTTGGGCAAGCGACCGCTTGACAAAAATGATCTTACTTGTTCGCGCGATCGGAGTGAACGCGATTTTTCATCCGTGAGACGGTCGACTATCCGCTCACGTTTACGTGCGCGCGCAAGAGCTAATTAACCGCATGACATCAAGTGATACGTGGAGCGTCGTGAATCGACAATATTATAAATAAGGTGTGACCGAGCGCTTTTGCGGCCCAAGACGATTACATAGCTGCGCGATGCACGACGCGCGGCATGCTGCTAACGTTTCTTGCGCGACGGAGCTACTAAACCTGGCATTCAGAACCGGAACGAATTCGCCAGAATTGTACAAGGGAATTCGTGTCGCCGCGAGAAACCGGCGATTACGACGGGAACTCGTCGCGATCTCCAGATCAAGATCGATCGCGGAGTAATAGCGACCTTCGATCGACACGTGGAATGAAGCGAAATGCGAATTTCAACGATATTAAGCGACACATGTTTCGCGTGCAGTATGTGACAGTCAACAATATGACGGACTTAATTCCATTAATCGTGTATGTGTTCTCGCTAACAAATATTTTGGATTTGTTGACGTACTTCGAAATTTTATTAACGTTTTCAGATATTGCCTGATGCGTGCCTTCTCGCGCATTGAATGCATTTCAGCGCAACTACACGGAGAAAAATAATTTTGCTCTTTTAGCAAGGTGTGCGTTACTACTGTATATTCGTGACATCAAACAAATTTAGTTGACGTAAATAATTTTACAAATTATTCATTACCAGAGCAGTAGTTTTGTTGCCAGAATAGAAAACATTTATTGAGTGTATTTGCCCTAAGAATCACGTTAATTTGCTATTGATGCAAAGTAATGTATCCTTAGAAAATTTATTTGCTATCGGAGCAAAACTGTAACTGCTTATATAAATCCATCATGATTCTTATGGCAAAGTAATTTGTAGATTCAGCAAATTATATTCAGCAAATAGTGATTAGTACTTTTAGCAAATTTTCTTGCTGTCCATATAATAATGAAAAGATTTTGCTAAACTAGTAGAAAATTTGCTGGGCCAGCAAATTATTTTTCTCTGTGTAACATTGTCTTTAAATAACTTTAAACAACTTAGGTGGTATTTCCTGCGAATTATGTTTCGTCCTTTTCTTTGATTTATGTACATCAAAAGATACTATATAACTGCGCAACAAATGCAAGAATTTATTAAACATAAGAGCCAATTTTAACAGAAAAGCTTTGCTCCTGTTAATTCAGATCTCCTTGTTCATTGATGTAAAAAAGGAAGAGAGAAGTCCCCATGTTGGCAATAAGTGTCCGTTGTGGAGCGAGTGTATGGATTTCCTTGAATTAACAAGTGGCAATTAATTCTTCCGTGACACTCAACGTTCTTTCGTTTCGTGCTGCCGCCGATATAGAATTTCCAGCCGGCTCGCGAGCTAGCCTCGCGGAAGGAACGTAATTCCATCGTCGTCATTAACAGCCGAAAGTTCTCGAACGGAGTTTTGCGAGCGAGCGCGAGCGCGGGTTTGTACCACTTCATCTCGAGTAACTCGACGCCCTCGAGGAGAAGAGAGTGCCTCCAGTCTCGCGCAAAGATGCGGCAAAATGCGAGAAGCGGATGCCACGCATTATAAGTGCATTAACGTGCTGCCGGCGTCGAAGAGGAGAGGCAGCGACGGCAGCTTGGCCATCTGCCGCGGCCGCGATTTACGATCGGTCAGTGAAATTCTGACTGACGAGAATTCGTCTCTCAGGGCCGCCGCGTGCGCGCGCGAGAATTATCGTGAAAAACTGGCCTCATGGAGTCCCGAGACCGAGTTTCAACGAGCGGGCCGTTCAAGGAGCAGCTCTTCGCTCGGCTCGTTATCACGAATCGGCACGCAACTACTGATCCGTCTGAACGAACAGCCGTTGTGACCGATGTCGTATTCCTCACAACACTAGATTTACAGAGAAGCGACATCAACAAGTCTCGTTTCATTGGCTATCTGAGTAGCCAAAGTCCAAGCGCCATATTGCGTCCACAGTGGTTAGTATTTTAGTTCTTTATTAATGGGAGAAAAATGGTGCTTTGGTGCTACAATAAATATATAAACAACAGCAGAAATCAAGATCCCCCTCAACTATATAATTTTCTAATAATAACGGCTCTAAATTGATTTATTGATTAACAAAAAAATCCGCAATTTCCGAGTGTTGATTAGCCAGCATAGTAATTTATCGGTTTAAATTTATCGTACAATGTACGCTATACACGGACGGAAATATTTATTGATTTTTAAATCTCTCGATGGTATATGTGGAATTTAATGTCAATAAAACTTGAGATACATCCATTTAAAAAAATTGAAAGATAAGAATAATAAATCAAATAATATTATATTCTTAGTGATGATCTTCTAGACTTAGTGATAACATACTCGGATTAATTAATGCAAGTCTATGTTTATGGTCAGTTATATAGGTGTACGCATGTAATAACTTGCACGACGTTAAGAAAATGATGTCGCACTCTTTCCGATCAGCGATTATTTTGAATTATATGGAGAGATTGGCATTCGTGAATATATCATTCCCGCGCTGTAATTCACGGTTTTCGGTGACGCGTTCGCGCACCTCGAGGGAAATCACTCGCGCGTCAAGTGCAAGCGCGAATAAAATCGCGCGCAAGTACAAGGCCGAGAAGTGAAAGTGCGTGTCCGAGTTTGAGCTCGAGTCCGAGTTCGAGCTCGCCAGCACACGGCTGTTTCTATGAACGTAATAATGAACGTCTTCTCGGTACGACGGCCGGTCGTTTCGACGACGACGGGAGAAAGAAAAAGGACGCCGAACGGAGAGCGTATAATCTCGGCGCACTTATCTTCTCGTTATCTGGGGCAACGAACATCCGCGCCGGTGATTTCCCGACACCGCGGCCTCGCGATGATTATCGATGATACACGACTCGAAGAGCGTGGGGGCTTCTTATCCCCCTCCTCTCTCTCTCTGATTCTCTTCAAAGCTAGTAGTAAGGAGCAGTCGTAAATAAATTCGATGGATCGACGTATCCTTATTATTTTCCTTCTCCGCGTACGACGTCGCGTATCTTCCCTCGCGCGATTATCCGAATACTTTTTGCCTCGTTTTCCGTAGAATTCCTCGTCAATTCAATCCAGAGGATCGATTCCGTTCGTTTTGTCAGCATGGACTCGGTCACACGTCGCGGATATTTAGCCGTGCTCTCATTCAACTCGAGTCAGGACACCCGGTATATGTCGAAGTTGCTTCGAGCTCCGCCGAAGCCAGCGGTTTTTGCGTTTTCCCCGGATCCCGGCAGGAGCGGCAGCAGAAGCAGCAGCAGCAGCAGCAGCAGCGGCAGTAGCGACAGCAGCAGTAGCAACAGCGGCAGTAGCAGCAACGGTAGTGGCAGGGTGAGGCTCTGCAGGGTTCACGAGCTTCCTCGCAGCCAACCCCGCGTCGCCGCGTACCGCGGCTCGTCTACCACCACCGTGAAACTTTGTTTAACTAAGGCCGGCAAGAAGCAAACCTATTTATACTAGGTTGGACGCGTTCGCGGTGCACGGCCACGGGCGTTGCTGGTGCCGCTGCTGCTGCTGCTGCTGCTGCTACTGCTACTGCTGCTGCTGCTCTTGTCGGGCGAAGTTGCCTCTACTCGAAGCGGTCACGGAAACTACCTAACGGACGCTGATAAACGAGGAAATATGCTCGACAAAAAAAGGCCATGTCGTAATTTTCCGCTGCCGCCGCCGCCGTCGCCGCGCTCGTAAATTCGCGGCACTGCTCCCGCATGCGAATGGATAATCCGTTTCGCCGAGCACCAAATCAGACGGGACGAATTGTCTGATTTGGCTTCTCGATCTTGACCGGTTTTCCTGCCGAGAATAATGTTAACACGTTCAGTGTCGGGGGAGTCACCGGCGATCGGCGACGCGACACTGCCGTGTCTCATTATAACTTACATGTAAAAGTAAAGTTTTCTCTCCCAATTGTGTATATAATAAATTAATTAATATTTATATTAAATTTAACATACGATATTTTCAGTGAAGATGTATGCAGTTTGCGCAGACATCTGTTTAGTTGTTCTAGTAGCAATACATTCTTATTAGTTGTAAAAATATTGCGTAAGAACTGAATTTGAGAGTTTCATTCAGTGGTTAAAGCAGTTTTGCTGTGCAAAACTATGTGGATTTATTCTTCTTTTCAATGGAGATAAAAGGATATATTTCATTTGATGATTGTGAAAAAAGTCATGTAATAAATGGAGAACATGAAAATACATTATGCACCAAAGAAATTTGCGCCCTATGACTTATTAATATTACAATTTTTTAATTAGAAAGTATGCACAAAAAATGAAATAATACTAGGGCATACCTGCCTATTTTATGAACAGTACACTTGGTTATTAATCAGTTGAATAGCTTTTTTTTGTTTTCTATTCTGCTTCCGTTCAGTAAATGATAAATGTTCAGATTTTGCGCATCTTACACAGCAACTGTAGGAAAAGCGTTATATTTTGATTGCGATTCCAAGTAGCTTTACTCTCCGGTTGCTAGGCGAAAGTTAATTAATTACCCAGTAACTGCTCGAAAATTGCATTAAATTTCTATCAGGGATAATAAGTTAAATTTGATATAATTTATAATCCTAATTAGGAGTTAATGAAACTAACGAATCTATTCAAGTTTGAGTCAACAAAAATACGGCGAATAAATAAAATTCACAAATTGAATTTATTCATCCTATTCTGGGTGATTTAAATTTTAACCGAATTTCGAAATAATCAATAGAAATCAACGTGGCAAATTATTAGTAACAACGGTCTACTCCCTTACTAGATCCCTGCGAGATCCTTTAATTAGCCTTTTAATCTTTCGATACCAAAAATGAACATTGGCTCTTCCTCTCTCACGATACAGATACGGTATTGAAGTGCTTTTGTCGATATTGCGTTTCCCTCGAATTGAGGACACTAAAGCGCGGAGGGATGAAAATGAAAATGAGATTCGTAAAAAGTTGAATTACCGTCGTCGCGTAATATCCCGCGGCGTCGCGCTCGTAAATCCGAGATGAATGGCACAAATGGATACTTCGGCTTCGGGTAAGACGCAGCGAGAGAGTCGGGGAGAATCTTCGCGGTATGTAAAACGCTACATTGTCTGCGCAAACATCGAGATGCATTGACATTTTGTTCTGTCACGCACAGCGACATTAGCAGCATGTAATCGTCCATTATCCGTGACTATAGCATCATCATCAGCAGTGACATTATTCACGACAAGTTCAGTTTTCGACAAGTCCCAGCTACGACGACACTCGACACGGGAATTGAGCGCGTTTATTGCCGAGCCGCGATAACAGGCTGATTTGGCGATTCCGCGCAAGTTGCAGGCGGGTGCATAACGTCGACATAAGTGGACGAGTGGGCCGGAGCGAATTCTTCGGTGGTGATGCCGTCATCGTCGCCGACGGGATTTTAAATCTCACACGGCCGCCGACCGGACATCTCGGAGTCTCGCTCAATGACTATCAGTTGCGGCGGAAACGGGGTCGCTGATTTCCAGCTTTTTCGCGCGATTACCACGACCTGACAGAAATGTAGATCGACATTGTTATCGCGATCGATAAGAGGGAGCACAGCAGCGGCAAGACGACAAAACCGATGCGACGAGCTCTTTACGTTTCGCGAATTTCGCGCACGAGTTCTCGCGGAATTCCGAGAAATTCTTCTGCACAGCTGCATTTTTCTTTTTCAACGCTAAACGCGAGCCTCGATTCTTAAGCGGCGAATGTAACGTCGAATGAATTGTGCACCTGCACGTGGAAGATTTGAACGTAGTATTTCACCTCGTCCTGCAAAACATGCAATTATTTTACGGCTTAAGCCGCGCGTTCCGCCTTGAGCGAGTTCTTGCCCGCGTCTGCTCTCGCACTGGAGCTTTTTCGCCGTTTGAGTTTGTTGGCATGCGCTCGCTCGCTCGCTCGCTCGCGAGAACGCTTGTTCCCTCCGTATTCGCTCGGGATAACTTGCAATTAGCAAAACAGCCTCGTCGGTCCTCCCCCCTCCCCAGCCTCACTCCCTGTCCCCTTTTGCATTAGGAGACGCAACTGTGTCATTCGCGGCGGCCCGTTAAAAGAGATCGCCGTGTGTTCTGCGAGCCGTTCGCTCGTGAAAGAAGAAAGGATCTCGCTAAGCCGTATAAAATATTATGACTCGCGCGAGCCGCCAAGACCTCGTGGGTTCGCTACTTATCAGGTGTAAAAATGACAATTTTATAACGCAATTTCCTGTACTGTCACCGTCGAGTGAGGTCGCGCGATTACGTTGCGAACGCGTCTCATTCAGCCCCGTTGTAGCTCGCGACATATTGATTAGTTGCATGCACATTATAAGGTCTGATGTGAGAATTTAGCGAAATTTTCATGAGATTATAAGATTTCATATTTAACCCTCACATGGTATATCATACTTTTCCGGCATCTTAATCCGATGAATGACGCTGTGTGCACACAGAAAAATACATACATACTGCATTCAAGCAGATATTACTTGTTGCATAAGTATATCCACAAATCTATCGTAAGTTCATCATAAGTATCAAATTTATTCAAAATCCATTCTGAATCTTAGTAAGTCTAGCATTTCGGTCAAGAATATTAAATTGAAACAGTCACATTGTGAAAACTTAATTTGTCACTAATGATGTCTTCAAATGATTTTTTGGAGCAAAGTAATTCCTTAAGAAGCAAAGTAGCTCCATTTTACAGTACTTACATAAAATATGTTTGTATATTATATTTAATGTAATATATAATATAAAGAATGTAAATATAACGAAAAATCATCTTTATTTTACACTTTTACGCCTTAATCTAGTATATACTAGGATTAAAAATAATCCTGTAAGAACTTTACCTTTTTTATATGAAAGCAATTGAAATAGTAGTTCAATTGTATTTAAATTTCATATTCCCACCGACTATAACTGTTTTTAATACGTGGACAAACAGTCTTTATTTCACTAATTTATAGGTAATTCGAAATAAAAAATCGGCCGGGATCGAAAATAATCCTAGTTTGCTAGATTAGGGTTAATAACATAATGTAGAGATATGGCAAGGTAAATAGGATTCACGAGATATTTGCGATAGAAGATCTACGAGTGCGAAATAGATCTTCAGTGGATTACACTCGCAGGCCGCCAACGCAACGAAATGCGTTTGCAGGATCAAGAGAATCCACAAAACGAATGACTCGCGAAGTTGGTCCGTCCGGAGAGATAAAGCGGAAGAATCGTATTTGCGGAGCGCGAACAACTTTACTATGCGCTAGACGCGAAGCAACAATTGAAAAGGGAAAAGGTCTGAGTAGAGATTTTCTACGCGTTTCGTGTGTTTGCCGAAGGGATGAGCTCGATATCGGGACGATTTGTATTCGGATTAGGAAGGAGTCTTCTTGCGTCCCTCGCGCGAAATCAGATTCTCTCGAGGTGCACTTTTACCATTGAATCCGAGTGTCTTGATGGGGAGGTAATGCGGATCACGAGGGGGAGGGGGGGGGGGCATCGATCGCGGGATCGATCGATCGACGATGGACCACGGACGGCGAGGTTTTAATTTTTTAACAACGTCGCATTTCAGACCCGCATCTAAAGACCGCGACGGCGGCTTTTGTTCTTCTTCCACGACATAAAGCTCTACGCTGCAATACGAAATTCGTACGTGCGTCCGTGCCAGAGGCGAGCTCAGTCGCGCCACGTTTTTTTCTCCTTTTTCTCTCTCTCTCTCTCTCTCTCTACATTTCCTATATCTCTCGTCGCATTCGGGTGAAATTTCAATGAGCTTCTGGCGCGCGCAAATTCCGCGCAGCGAAAAACGCGGGTCCGCTCGCTGCCGACTTCTTTCCACCCGGTATAAGGCAGCGATGGGTTATAGGCTGGCCCGTAGACTAATGATCCCGCTGGCTGCGGTTTTTGCCGGCATTCTACAGCATTCCCATTCAACTGGATTCTGCTCAGGAGCGGCCGCGCGCGCATTATTTTCCCTTCGTCGCGGTGCGGCACATTGCTCGACGGTTCAAGATCGAGTGCGTCTTACCTCGATGCATCTCGGCTGCATTATTAGCACCGTGCTGCGCTTCTTAATCCCGCTGGATCTCACACGAATCCGACAGCGGCGATGACAGCACACGCGTCGCCGATTCCGCGCTGGACGCCGTCAGAAACGGCTCCAGCTCTCGGCGAGAATAAATCACTTCGATCGTCCTTTTTTTTCCACGTATATCGACAAGCATTCCGAAACAAGTAGGACCAATTAATAACAGGATCAACGGCATAACTTCACCAATTGAAGACTTGGAAACATTTGTTACTGACGTTTTTCAGGAAGAAGCTGATCTCTACACGGATATTTCCGCATTTGGGGACTATTCATGTACGGTTTTTACAAATATTACAGGAAAGCTCCACACACGTTTACAATGTTCTCTCAACAACTGTGGCAGGAGTTTATTTTGAATATATTTTTTGACGCATATATCATTCCTTATTATGATAGACTCAGGCGGCAAAGTGGACCAGCGACGATTTTATTATGTGCAGCATGCTTATTGTTTAGCATTCTAAAGTCAAAAGGATCTATAATGGTTTTTCCATCATACACATTAAGAATAAACATAAAAAAAAAAGAGTTATTAAAGTAGCGAACGATTTACTAGACATTCCCGTATGTCGGACCGAAATGTATAAACGATCGTTTAGCATTACATCTACATATTTGTGGCATAATTTACCAACAATTCTACAAAGTATAAATTATCTGGAACATTTCAAAATCGAATATTTTGAAACCTTAATAATCAAAAAATTGCGAATTGCAACAAAAATGTGGCACTTTCTACTAATTATTATCATATTCTATTAATTATCTTCTATTACTTATGTTTATATCTCTGTCCTTTTCATTTTGTCAATGATTATTTTATTTTTACATTTTTTGACGCTTGAAGAGAATTCTTTTCCCGGACGCGTAACAAATGTATTTATTTATGTATCTAACTCTCGCCACTTGCAAAAATCATAATAAATTGAAGGAAGCCCGCTCCGGAAAAACTAATGATCGCGATCACCGCGAATTATCTGAACTCATTCGGTGCCTTCTGTTCACGTAACAGACTATAAATTCCAAGCCTCAGAGTTCTCTCGAGATAACGGCTATCAGCGTGTCGCGTAAACTGCACTTTTACCCAACAAATAGCGTCCAACTCTTGCACCCCTTCCCTCTCTCTTTCTCTCGAGTCCGATTTCGTAATCCGGAAACGCGTTCTGCCTGTACACTCGATAGATAATCGAGCCGATAGCAGTCACACGAGATGCGTCGAGGTCGGGGGAGGGGGTGTCCCCCTCCCCCGAAATGCTCCACCGGAAACGTATTGCCGGGACGGCAGTATCGGCCGGTGTTCTACGTCAAAACGGCGCTTTTTACATGTCAGATAAGCGCTCGCGACGCACGCATTATCTACCTCGTAAACGCGTTCGCGGAAGTTGGGGAAGGTCAAAGTTTCGACAATGGCTTGCGCGACAATAAAAGGATATACCGCGAATAAGCGTCAGACCGTGTGTCACCGAACGGTGCACGCATTTCCAGCGGCCGCTATTTTCGCGACAATGAGAGAAAAAGTGGCATCGAGCGTTGACCACACACGAGGGAGACGGCATGTCCCCTCCCCTCCTCTCCTCCCCGAAAGAGGATCATGTCTCTTTCTCCCCTATTTTCCGCGTGTATCCTTCTGTATAATCCTGATAATAACGGCAGCCGATGGACAATCGGAATGGGACTCGGAATTCGCGGGCTCCGCCATAAACATTTCAAGGGGAGACCGCGGGCGAAAATAATCGCGTCATAATAAGTATCGATTGTCTCTCGTCCTGTGCGCGGTCCTGTCGGTCGGACTCGTGAGAGTCATGCGCTACATGGTGCGTCGTTACGATTGGTTTCCTGCGCGCCCGTTAATCGTAACGCTCACGGCCCTCCGAGGGTCGATTATCGCATGAATTAAACGACAAACATGACCGGGCGCACTAACCGTGCCCGCAAAGAGTATTCGTCATTGATTACCGTGGCGGTTTCGCCCCTTCGCGGCCGTTTCGTCGCATTTTCTCGTGCAAATCTACGCTCCGAATACCGGCAAAAAGCCGAGACGACGGCTGGCGCGGTATCATTAGCGCTCTCTTTCTCCCAATCCTTTCTCTTTCTTCATCCGACCCCTCCTCTGTTATCCCCTCTCGCTTTCTCTCTCTCTCTCTCTCTCTCTCTCTCTCTCTCTCTCTCTCTACTCTCTCGTTCCACGAGCTATCGTTTATTGTGCTTTTTCCGTATCTGTCTTCATCGCGGCTCCGTTTCCGTAGGATTCCGGTACAACAGCGCGCTAAGTATAGCTAGTTCGTCGCCCGCTTTTAACGTAAATCAGCACGGTTAATTTTGCTCGTCGCGACTAGACGAATATTGCGGGTTGGGAATACGTAAACGATGCCATGACGGCCAACAATAAACGTTAATCGTCGTTGAATCGGGGACACCTCTTATCTTCACCGACGAGTGGGGCATCGTCGGACTCGGCGCTTGAAAACTGCCACAGACTATCTTTTGTTTATATCTGCAGTAGCTCTAAGGACCGATCTATATTGGTTCTTGGGGATGTCTCCGAGAAAAAAACTGACGTATGATGTGAAATAGCGCGTGCGCGAGATATTACGTGCATCTGCAGTCGCAAAAGGACGAATCCTCCGAGCGCTTTCGCATTACTATGCTAGAAACAGACGTTCTTCTCACCATATGCTCGGCACGAATCAATCCCCGATGACAAAGACATATGCGGTGTCAAATGCACGCGAGTGCGGGACATTTCTAATGCGTGTGCCGCTGCACCGTCTCACATTCTTCTTGCTCACCCTCGTGTCCGCCCGGCTCTCTTTCGAGGGTGAGCCGAATTATTCCTATGGGAGACGAGCCGATGGTGGATATCTCCATTGATACCATCGATGTCTAATTAAAGATCAGCTGTTAACGACTGAATGGGGGAGTGTATATCCACAGCTTTTGGTTTGCGCGAGTAGTTTGCGCTAAAGATGGGCAATTGCTGAATAAAGTCGATTCTGAATCCAAATAATTAAAATCGATTTACTAAATAAATCAAAATTTTAGTTCCACTTTTGACCTGGATCTGAGGGATCAGCGTATGTGTAAACTAAAATCCTACTTAGCACTTATAAATGATAGAAAATACCCAAAATAAACTAGGCCCTCTAAAGAAATCGATTTTCTCAAGAATTGAGTCGGAATCGCGCATTCCTAGTAGAGTCTTAAATTTACAAGTATGCGATATTAAGAAAGTTTCGTTTCATTGGCTACCTGTATCACAAGGCCTAAGCGCCATATTGTTTTCATAGCGGCACATATTCCGGTAAATTATTGTTTTTATTATTGCTTGATATTTTTATTATATCACGACTTGATGGGGTATTTTTTTTATATGCAGAATTATAACGTCAAACTAATTCAAGCTAATATCATAAGACAGATATATCTGTTTAGTCACTGTGGTTATCAGTGAGGTTAACTTGACGCATCACTAAACACACAAAATGGCGACTATCGATCTCAATGTCGCCTCTTTGCAAATCCAAGTCTCTGATCCCTAGTTTGCACGCAGGTTTGCACAGTCCGATTTGCGAGCACGAGGAACGACCACCTGTCCACCGTATTCCGCGACTCTCCGCCACCGGCACGTTTCTCTCGGTTTCGCCGATCGAATTGCCGGCTCGTCGCACGGTGCGTAGATCGTCACGCGAGCCAAGACGAACTCTTCGATTCCACGGCTCGAAACCTCTAATCCGTGAGTCGAGTTGAAATTCCATGGTCGGCTCCTGGCCGGCAGCCATTAACGACGTTTTCCGTCCTGGTCCCTTTCTCCTTCTCTCTCTTGGCGAGTGTGCGGAGCACATGTGTGGTAACGCGGCCGCGTCTTTAGCCGTGCGGTGAGGATAGACGAGGGACCCTTAATCATCGTCCCATCCCTCCGTCAAGATGAATCGTGCATTTGTATACCCGCACCCCTTTCGCTCCTCCCGGTGCCTCGCCGTCGCGTTTCTCCACTCGCTCTAGCTATTTATCTCTGTCGTTGTTCCTCTTCCTTCTCTCTCTCTCTCTCTCTCTTTTGCTTCTTTCCTCCTTGCTCTCGAGTCTCACCCCCGTAGTTGTCGTTCTTTGTCTATACTCGAACGAAGCGAAGAACAGTTAGGTCACCCTACCGTCTTGATATCGAAAGGGGTTGCGCGGCACATAATATGCCTACGACACATTCTCTTTCTCTCTATCTTTCTCTCCCCCTTCTCTTTCTCTCTCTTGGCACAATCACGCCGGACTCACCCTTTCGCGTTTTAGTCGCTCGCCGAGATATCCAGTGCTCGAATCTCCTAGTCACGAAACTTAGAATCTCGTCCCCCTCAGTTGGCTTTTCCGTCGAGCAATAATAAGGCGAGGGTTAAAATGAGCCGCATTGGATTTCACCGTGCGTCATCTCGCCCGAAACGTGTCCGAAACTGGCTAGTTATCGTAATCTGAACGAGCAGTAATTTATCCGATTGATCCGTCGCACCGATGGAACTGTCGTGGTCTCGTCGTGTCCGCTCGGTCGCTTCGTTCATTCTTCGCTTCCGCTCTCGGACCCCGTGAACGCAGATGTTCGACGACGACATCCACCACGTTTACGGACCGTAAAAACCGAGAGATCGAAATGGTGCACGTGATGCCTCTCGTATTACCGATGGTGCGGTCAAGTCCCGAGAACGGCTGATATAATTCTTTCGCGTGGTGATCGATGAATCTGTCTTATTTATACTTTTGCAGGCATAAATAGACAGATTTAACGTAAATTGAGTCGCTATAGCGACTTTTTATGTTAATGTGATTTTTTTATCATTTGAAATCTGTTTTCTCAAAAAATCTGAAAACTAATTTCACACTAATTTCACTCTTCTTTTGTAATGGACGACCACTTCAAGCATTTGATGCGACGATTGCATATATTTTGTGTTTGTATTTGTTTCTCGCTAGATTGTTTATATTATTTATTCTGATATACGAGAGAGATCTTTACACAAAAGGGGTCTACTCAGAAAGACAAAGACCTCTCGAGTAGAACTACGTAAATAAGAAGAGCTAAAGATCGAGAAACAGAGTTGATAACGATTCGGACGACAAATCACCAAGAATACATCGTCTGAAAATTTGTATGTTAAAATATATTAACAATTGTATTCCTAAATTTTATCCCTAATATCTTTTCTAAAATTTGAAAATTGTTTTGTTCCGTTTCTCCGTTATACGCCTCTGCAACGTCTGCGCTACGAAAACATTACTGTATTAGGTAATTCAACGCTAAGATAGTTATATCGCTTTATAAATTTTTCTTTTTCGCGAAATCAGAATTAATTCATAATCATACGCATAATCGCGAAAATAGCTTGCATAATCGAACAGCTCGCAAATACCGCCGACGTCGAGTAGAGCACACAGGAAAAGGCACTAATTTGTCTAATGTTATTGATATGTACTTTGAACTTAAAAGAGCCATTTTTCCCGACTGACACGCTGTATCATTAAAGAGCTTGGCGTATCACGGAGCGTTGCGTCGCGATAAGTATCACACTGCGACCGGACATACCGACTCGTAACTTTCATAGCCGCTTCGAGGGAAATTGAAGTAAATTGCGAGCGTGTTTGCCGAGCGTCTTGCGTCGTGTGTGTATGTGTCTCACTTTCTACCGTTGAAATTCCTAGATGGAGTTCTCACGACAGCAATGTTTCCGCCAACAGACGATGAATCATCACTAACTTCGCCACACGAATCTTTGATTGACAACACATGTATCAGGAGAATTGACTGCGACCACAGTTGCAGCCTCTTCAGCGAAACGCGCAAGATACCAAAATGTGATAATCCCCCGAGTCGAAATTTTAGCCCTACTTCGGACATGACCTTTCTAACATCTGTATGTTCTGAAGGATCAGTGTAATACACGTGGAAACTACTTATCGCCTCTGAATGGCAGAAAATGCACGAAATGCTATTTGTAGGTTTTAAAGAAGAGCCTTCAGCAAAGCTAGTAGGTTAAATAGAATCCAAAAAGATTGATATAGCTCTCGAGGTATCGAAATAGGTGATTGGTTGGCGGAAATAAATGGAACATTAATGTCGAAAAAGAGGATTAAAATTTCGATTCGGGGCCAACACATGCATTTTTCACGCGGATAAAAATAGGCGATTGGTTGGTGAGATCTCGGCGAGAGAAACCGAACGTTGAAAGTTGATTTTTCATCAGTTTCACGCAGTCATTGCCCCGATAGGCTATCGCGGGTCTATTACAAAACCCAGTCTCGACAGTGGCTTTACAGTCGGAAGGACCGATGACTGGCAAGCGACGAGGGGCCCTGAACCCCGTGTATAAGGTATGTACTGGTCCAGAGAGCGCCCTTGCCTTCTCTCCGTCAGTTTTTTCATCGTCTGCTCTCGGGCTGCCGCTTTTAAAGCGATCGTCACGGGCACCGCGCTTTTACGCGGTTCTTTCTCGGCAGGTGTGCGCGCGCGCGCCTTCTCCCGTGTCTCTTCCTTCTCGTGCTACGCGTTGCGTATTGTCGCGAATAACGATATTCCGCGCGAGAGAGAAAGATGATAAGAAAAAAGAAAAAAAAAAAAAAATATATATATATATATATATATATATATATATATATATATATATATATTTATTATACAAACGAGAGAGCAAACGCGCGTTGCTTACGCAAGATTGATGATTTCGAGGGGGACGCTAGATGATGATGATCAGGAGGAACGGCAAAGTGCGGGGGAGCTGGTTCCAAAGTTACCGTGATTCTCTCTTTTAATGAAACGAGCGCAAGACTTCGGGAGTGTTTCATTGAGATGGATTTTGGCGAATATTACCTTAAATAGTGGGTATCTTTTAGGCGCAGTTATCGCCCACCATTCTCCGCGATCAATTCGTGAGAGAGAAGGCCCGCGTAGAAATTGTAATTAAGCAGATCTCTGGTTTGCCACCGTTTTAATTGAAATCGCGCGTCGTTCCGGTGTGTTTCGCAAGAACGCCGGATCGGTCACGTACGGCGATGAGAAATTTTCCCGTGTCGTCGCGAATGAAAATAGATCTCGATTGATATCTGCACTTGTTATAAATTAAAAATTATAGCTCGCTTATTCATTTCCAACATAACCATAAACTGATGGTAGCTTCCTTTTGTCCGATTTGAAACGAGTTGATTGCGCGTGTTGAACGCTTCGTTGCAAAGACTTTGTTCGCGAGCATAAAATAGTTTTTCTCTTTTCGTCTCTCTTTCTCTCTCTGTCTGTCTGTCTCCACCTCTTCCCCTTCTTTTCTTTCATTCCAGAAGCTGTCATTCCCGGGGAGTGATTCGTGGTCGATGTAGCATAGCGGAGACCTTGCATCTCGGACAATAAATTGCGCCGGCACTAACCGCACATTGCCGATTTCTATCACGGTTTTTCAAACAATACCTTGATACATTTTAAACGGAAACCGGATAACTTTCTCCATCAATGCCATTTATCATAAACAATACAAACTCTTTGTTTCCTTTATATAAGGAAACAAGAAGCCCGTTGTTTTCTTATATGAATGACGCGTTTTTATTTCTCGAAATGATAATGTCCCGCTGGAAGACTTTTCCATTACAACGAGTACGAGGTTAAATGCATCAAAAGCAGCGCTTTATTTCCTTATTAATGCACTCGAGAGCATTTGACGTTGTGCGCAGAAAAATGCCACTGTGAAAAATTCCACTGTTAAGAAAAAAGCGGTTGCTCAATTTACTTTTCTTTCTTTTTACGTAATATTTATTGTAAGATATCAGAAAAACCCGGGAAATATTTATTAGATTGTTAGGTAAACTTTTTTCTTTCTATGAACGATTCATCTTATTCAATTTCATAACATTGAAGCACTTCATAGATACAATTTTGTTATAATATTATATGTAAGTATAATGTAATTCCTTTCATATAAAAAGAATACCTCTTCTTGATTTTTAATTATTCTTATAATTTTCCCAGTCTTTATATATACTTATAAATTTTAGAAAAAATCTCATTATCATATACTCAGAAAAATTTATTCTCTTTAATATCATAAAACTTTATCAAAGAAAACGTTATTTAGACTCTATGTACCAGAGAGCAAATCGAATTTTTGTTTTAATTTAATATTCTTGATTGAAATGCTAAATTACTTGGATTCAGGATATATTTTGAATGAATTTGACGCTTATATACGATAAAAACTCTAGATTCGCGGATATATAAACTTACGTAATACTTTGAAACAAATAATATTTGTTTGAGTGCAGTAGGCATTTCTCGATGTGTGCGAAGCATAAACCGACAAAAATTGATCGGGTCAATTTTACACTGCCTCGCACTTTTGCCGCGATAGTCATGATTTGATATTCATCTTTGATATTCTTATCGATATATTATTAATATTTTTTATCGATATATTATTAATATTTATTATCGATATATTATTAATATTACGTTATACCGCTCATGTAATGTTCTTTCGACGCTACCAGTACGCATTGCCGTGCACGATCATGCTAAACGCATTCAATCTCATCTGAGATGCGTAACCTCGCGCGTAACCTTACAACTTGCGTCAACGTTTACTTCGACGACTTTATAGCGTGTTTTATGACCTATACAGCTCGTTTCACGAAAGACCCGTGCAATCTCAGAGTTTTACTTCGTGAATCTCGCAAATGACAACAGCTGCACAACGATACTTCGAAGTTTGCTCACAGACCACACGTTGTGAATTTTACTTTAACGTTATAATTTATCCCTTATCAAATTCTTCCTTTTTCAAATGATTTCCAAAGCAGAACCATTGTCGGAGCTCTCCATACGTACGCGAAAGAAAGAAGCGGAAAAGAAAAAAAAAAGATAAGTTAAAAAAGAGAGTGCTAAAAGTCACATAGAATTAATTGCGGCCGACACGCACACATTAAAATCTGAATTAAAGAGATCAAAACGTCAAGGTAATCGGCAATCGCGTTACTTTTAGAGCGCGAGACCGATCGCACGCGCGCTTTCGGCTCCTGGCCTGTCAAAAGACTGTCGCGTACAGTCGCAGCGAGATGCGTATGTATATGTACTCACCTGACGAAGAGCTGTTCCTGATTGTTGACACGCCAAGATACCACGGTGGCTCCTGCAAAATGGAAAATTGTGATGAGAATTTCGGGGGAACAGCACGTGACTTGGCTTGTGCCTAGAGCGGCCGGAAGAGTAATCATCGCGGTGAGTTACGAGCGATATCAGCCGATATCGTGCGGCACGCTGTACGCGTGGCGCGAAACGAGGTGCGCTGAATGTTGACACGTGAAGCCGCGCGGTTGTAAACGCGTGAGATTACCACACACTGGCCGGCGCTGCCGCTGCCTCCGCCGTCGCTCGCTGGCGCGAAGAGAACGTAAGCTCGTCGACGAGAGCAGAGAGCGGTGACGCGCACTCCAAACACAGAGAGAAGCACATGTACGAGAAACTCCAGCGAGAGTTCCGGAGGAGTGTCGGCGTCGCGGGAGAGCACGCGGGAGGAGCGGCAGCGCCGGCTTCGTCGCGTCGTTTCGACTTTGACACACCATCGACGGGGCGCGAACTCGCGCTGCGCGAAGACGCTCTCTCGGGACGCGCGCTCCGGCTTTCTTTCGCTTCTCGAGCTTTCGCCGTCGCCGCGAATACCCGCCGCGCTTCCTCGATAGTTCGAGCGGGATTCTCATTCCGCGAGACGGAGATTCACCGGACGCGCGCGCACGCACGCACACATGCACACACACACACACGCACGCACACACACTGGCGCGCGTACCACACGCACATTCACACACACACACACCGTGTAAATTGATGGTGCAGGTGGTGTTGTTGCCCCTGTCGAGCACGACAACGCTGGTAGCCGCTGCCATGTTTGAGTCGTGAATGCGGCCGCCGGCCGGCCGACCGACGCATCCAACCTTTGTTCAACGCCCTCGACCTCGTCCCCACCCGCGCGCTCGTCGCAAAACCGTCACCCTACCACCACTTTGCGCGACAGCCGGCGTATCGTGGCGCGCGAGACCTTACCGTGGCCGTCGCGCTAAACTAGTCAGGCTGTAAGGAGCGCTCGAATCGATGCACGGTGCTCGAGTGACGCAGCTGTGCAACCTATACCGACGGCGGAGCAAGCGGAATCTGCGAGACACGCTCTGCACCGCCCGCGTATTACTGTTCAATGGAAAGCGAGAGGGGACTTACCGGGGCGTGCGGAGAAGCTCGACTTGAGCGCCGAGAATCCTGCAGTATTCGTTGCGCCGAGTTTCAAGCCCGTGCGCACGGAAAGTGTGCGAGACTCGAACAGTGAGCGAATAATTGACTAATCATACTCGAGGATTATCGAGACGGAAGACTTAGGTTGAAATCCCTAACTGTGATTGACTGATTCGTGCAGTACCCAGACGGCACAAATGTCCAAAATCGAGTCATAAGACGTCTTTAAGGCAACTTTAAGACATCTTTAAAGCAATACTTTATAAACTTGTCTTAAAGATAACTTAAAGACGTCTTAAAGACGCTTATATCCCACTTTTGGACACTGTGCTGTCTGGGTATCCAAGTTTATGATGCTCAGACTGATGACGCGTACGAAAACACAGTGAAACTTTAATGGTAAACAAATCAGTAACAGTTTAATGTCCTCGTTGCGTTACGAAAACGTGCAAGAATATTCGTCTGACCAACTGTGTTGGTCAATTTGTTTACTGCTTGAGTCTTATCGTTTATGATGCGTGTCTAGTCTTATTTGATGGCCCTCTGAACTTTCTTTTATCGATAAAAGTGTTTTCATGAAAGCTTATTGACTGACTTATGAACACATTCAGAAATACTCATGTCAATAAAGAAAAGTTCAGAATAAGGGCTTGTGACCTTTGCAATTTAAATCGCATGTTTTATTATGCAAAATTAAATTATATGTTGCTGTTGCTGTTTTGCACTTCACACAAAAATTCTTCTTATTTTGTATATCCAGATTGCACAAAACGTCCCTGGATTATCCTAATTACGTTCTGAATGTCCTTCCTCTGAATGTCCATATTCTCTCTCTTTCTCTTTCTCTCTCAATATTGTTTCTAGATAATCCTACGATTTTTCCTCAACACCATTCTAATAGTTAAAGATGAATTAATATTCCCCGAAAATAATTTCAAGGATTGTTTTCAAAAAATCTTAGATCACGTCCAAACAAATTCGGATACGTCTTTACGTCACGGCGGTTAAGCCAGAACTCGTGGCGCATATTCGAAATAATCTCAGACCACCTCGGACTATCTAGGGTTGTATTCCAAAACGTCCTTTTTGAGGAAAATTTTACTCAATATCTATAGTTCACGTTACATATACTATAGAGTATCGAGTAAAATTTCCTTAAAAAAACGTTTTAGAATGCAAACCTAGGTAATGCAACTTAAATGTAGTGGCTAGCGACCTCTTTCGTCCGCTGTTAGCACTTTTATCGGCAATGTATATTGCGACTGATAACGTAGCGTTTTAAACACATGAGAGTGGTAATTCTTGAATAAATGTTGTCTTTGAAATTAGCTAAAGATTAAACTGATTTATAACGTAAACGTAGATAGCAAACAGTGCAGTATCTTTATTTACGAGTGGTATGTGCGACTCCAAATGTTTTATGCATTGTATTCACTAATATGACGAATTATTCGTATCGATTTCAACTCGTTCTTTTCCGAATGCAAACGTAATCGACAAATAGCGCCCTCTACTTATTAATTAGGCTTATATGCGCTCATCCACGGCTTCAATATTTGTGAATGTACTACAGAATTTCTACGTGTATAGTTCTCGCACCAACACAGCTGAAGATTTTTTGTTTACTTTCCATTATATGCGTATTATCAGACTAAAGTCATAGTCGAGATATCTATATTCACTCGATAGGTACACTGACGGACTATTCGAGAGGATACTGGAATGTTACATTAGAACATTAGGACCACAATGGCCGGTATTCATAGCCCGATCTTATATTTAAGATTATTTTAAATACTGTCTAAATAATTTTTAAATACTGTTAAAGACGTCATGAACCAATCACAGTCTTAAGATGCGCATCTTAAGACATTACTTAAGACTGTTTTGAAATAAGATTCGACTATGAATATCTACCAATGCATAATAAAACTGAAGCAGTAAGAAAATTGATCAATCACAGTCGATAATTTTTGAGCCGTGAGGAGAATAATCGACTGTGGTTAGTCAGTCTTTTGTTTATTGCTCACATTTTACTGTTTACGCTTTCGTGCTTGCCGTGAGCCTTGGAATGTGCCTGAGAAAGTCATCGCGTATGCATGCGAAATTCCAAGTGGCCGGGCAGAAATCTCGCGAGTATTTCGACTGTGCCGTGGACTAACCGAAACGTCAAAGACGAATCTGAGTCGGGCGGCGCGCGCATCTGTCAAACCAGCGCGGCTCCGGCAACGGCGCATAGGCCGTTCGCGAGGCGTAGATGTGGCAGCGCCGCTACGGCCGCGGCGGCGGCGCACCAGTGGACGGGACCGGTTGACAGACAGCTTCGCGTTCTTCCGTTACGGTGATGTGTCGTCGTTCACCGCTGTGCAATCGTGCCGTCGCGCCGTCGTGCCGTGTCAGCTCGTCGATTAATACGGAGTACTGTCGCGCGTCAGCGGCGGCGGCGGCGACGACCGGCGTCCACGACGGGGACGACGACGGTGGCGCGTGTCGCGATTAATAAACGGGCAGTGTGTGGTGCTGTGGGGGCAGGGACGATGAGGGCCGGGGGGATAATTCGGGTGACGACTTGAGGGCAGAAATGTTGAAGTTCGGCAGCAAGAGTGACGTGACGGTGGTGCATCGCGCCACTATTCGACTGTTGGATGACGCCGAAATTATCCACTGCGACTTTCAGGTGAGATAGAAAGAGAGAGCGAGACAAAGAGATGGAGGGAGGCAAAGAAAGAGAGAGGGAGCAGGAGGGATAGGGAGAGCGCTTTTGCTTCGCTTTGCTCCACTCTGGCTCCGTTCTGCTTTGCTCCGCGCCGCGTCGTTCCGCTCCGCTCGACACCGCTTCGCGCCGTCGTCCTCCTCGCGCGCGTCTACCCCCGCGCGAGGGCGATTTTCTTCTGCCACCCTTGCGACTGCTTGTCATGTCCCTCGTTTCTATCGCTCGCGAGTATATCGCCGTGGCTCAGCGAGAAATCCGTCGAAATTTGTCGTCCTTTCAATTCGATGCGTACACGGTGGTAGGAAGACGCGGCAAGCGCAGCGATTGTGACAGCGCGCGCGGTTTCGTCCGCGATCCCGACGATACCATTCCCGCGGCGATTCGTGGGATGCTGCTTGCATCAACGATTTTTCTAAAGCTTCCCGATGCTATCGTCTAAGACAATGTCATACAATAGATTGTGATTTGGCGATTGTGTCGGGTCGCACGGTTGTCACAGCGATCAGACTGAGAAGGCGAGAGAAAGCGAGTCGAACGAACGCGCGAGGAGTGAGCCAACTTGTACTCTGACACGATGATCTCACGATGATTACCGCATCGCGTTCGCAGATCCGCATTGATGTGAGTAGTAGAAAAAATGAAGGAGCTCACGAGATCTCTTGGAATCAACGGTAATGCAATGTCGCGGAAATGTGAGACGCGTCGAAGAGCAATTTTTTTCATTCCACGACTCATTCCCCACGTGCCGTTCGCGATCGCGGTTGAGCACCGCTGGTCGACGCAAGGGTAGAGCGTGACTTCGTACCGCGTCCGTGGATCCCTTTGACGTTTAGCCGCAGATACGCGGCGTCTCCAGCGGCACGCACGGGTGCCTTGGATCGATTCCAGAAAACCGCCTGTCGCACGCGGCCTGTTTTGTCAAAAACTCACCACCGTGCGCGCTCTCTCGAGCCATCTCGACAAGATTGACGTTTTTCTCCTTGCGCGCTTAACTCTTGTAGGAAAGTCTCGAGGAAAACAAGCCGTTACTTCACCAGTTTCGTCAGTTTTCAGTCACGAAAGTTTCAAAGCGGCATTTATAGGCAAATTTCTACTCGAGATCGTCTCGTAGGTTCATCCTCAGGTACTGCATGGATCGTTTTGTTATTATTATTAAATAAATAGGAAGAAAAAAATTTCTCTTTAGAAACACAGTGCAGAATTATTTTATACTTGTTTGACTGCAATTGCAAGAGAAGTTAACAAATAGATCAACAAAATAAAAACGGCTACGGAGCGCCTGAAGATGAATTGAAGGCGGTCTTAACCTTTCGAGTGACGACGTATTTTTGTTACCCTCGGAGTGGCAATCAGAGTCATTAATGTTTTTCTCGATTTTTCTTCTCCTGAGGTGCTCGAAAAAGTCCCCTAAAAATAAGAGAAACTTTCTTTATCCTGCTAGTTTGAAGACCACATAGCTTTTTTTTATGGAGACTAAATTGCTAAGTATTTTATTTTCAGTGAATATTTTTTAAATAAAAATGTTTCGAGAAATGAGCACTTCTTAGAATAATCCCGACACGACAAATGATTCTGGTTACCAGTCGGAAGGTTAAATGTAAGATCGGACTCTGGAAACTTATGTTAGAATTTGTATTTCGAAGCCTAACGATTTTCCCTCAGCTCGTATGATCGTACACTTCGCGGCTCGGCCACTGAAATATGCGCGAATCGATGACGCTGATATAACAGAGTGCGAGAAATGCCTTTTTTAAGCAGCCGTGAGTTCTGAGACTTTTATAGACAAAGACCGAAGTGGGAAATAGACCCTGGCCTTTTTCCTGCCAAGGTATGCGTGATTTTAATCGCTCGCATCAACTCATTCATTACGTGTCACGCATATCGAGCAATCGGTATACGTGGCCAGTGGTTATGCAAGTAGTTAGAGAACATTCCCTGATATGAGTTGACATTAATTAAATAAGGGGATAAACATCTGAGAACAAAATACAAATATCAGGTGCAAGTAAGAGCCAATGCAGTTGCGGAAGTATATGTATCAGTCTTGAGGTCTGCTCTTTTTTTTTTAGCTGAAATTGAAATCAATATGAATAATTCGTCATATTAGTGAGTACAGTGCATAAAATATTTGAAATCGCACATAAACTCACTCGTAAGTAAAGAGACTGCACTGTTTGCTATCTACGTTTACGTTTTGAGTCGAAATTTAATCTTTGGTTAATTTCAAAGATAACATTTATTTCTTGTAGCTGAATTAGTGTACACTTTTAAAATTTAACGAGAAACAGATATATATCTGTAACTTGGTGTCAACAAGAGAGAAAGGGAACTAGTGCAAGCTACTGCAGCCAGTGTGTGTTCAGCTGCAAAGAACAGACCAAGGTTGCACTCTAAAACGTCCTTTTCGAGGAAATTTTATTCAATACTCTGTAATATATATGTAACGTGAATATAGATATATTGAGTACAATTTTTCTCAAAATTGACGTTTTGGAATGCAAGCCAAAAATATCACAATACAAATATCGCCATCAAGGTCATATATACACATAGATAATAAGACGTCTCGGATATCGTTCTTAATCTCTGCATTATTTTCCATCTAGGCGCGAGACTCGTTTCACTCTCGTGAACTCCTCGAATCCGCGTGAATTGATTTTGTGCGGGATCGCCTCGGAAAGGCGCGCACCGACCAGCCAGCCGCGAATCTCGCCCATGCGGACGTCGTCCCCCTTCGAGTTGCTCGCGGATTACCGCGACTCATCTCGGAATATCCGGAAACAGGGTCACGCGCGCACACGGGCCATTGGACCGGGCCCGTCGACGCCGTGGACGATCGGTTTGTTTCTCTTCATTAAGTACGCGACGGCCCGTCCCCGGTGGACACGGAAATGCCGGGCTGTACGTTTCAATCGTACGCCACGTCGAGGATATTACGCCGAAATAATTGGCGGCTGGCCAGGTCGGGACGAGGCGATATGCGCGGGCACAGAGCCGCCGGTTCGGGTCTGATACTTTCGAGCGCCGCTTGGCGGCAGCGGGGGTGGCGAAAGGGTTGGTTATTGCGCGCATTAAAAGCCAATAAAATCGAGAATACATTGTAGCAGCCGTCGTCTATTGTTTTAGGGGTGAGGCCTGCCGACAATACGCGTTTCGCTCATTTCGTTGAGGAGCACGAAACGGAAACACAGACGGTTTTACACTACGTTTATCGCTCCGAAGGTTAACACAACGCGCACAATCCGCTGTTTGTATTTATTTCCCTTTCACGATTCGACAATGTAATAAAAAAAGAGTAGTCGTGCGGACGATCGGACTCGCGTTATGGGTAAACACATGTGGTGCACTGAAAATATCGGTCAAATATTTTCCGTGACATCAGTCTGTCTTTTTTTCTCTTTCACTTATATTTGTGTATGTATACACGCCATGCATGCCCTACCATTCCCTAGATTGGGTGTTACACGATTTTCAGTCTTACGTGTGTACGAATGAGATTGAAACCATTATGATCATGTGACTAGAGTTACTTATACGATTTTCAATCTCAAGCATTACGTGTAAGACTGAAAATCATATAATGCCAGGGTCCAGGGAATTGTACAATGTGTACAATAGGTTGTAGAGCGGTGATTTGTACACAATAAATTTGGGAGCTCACCAAATTGAAAGTTATTTCCGATTTTTTACGCATTAATATTATAATTAATTTTCCCAGAATGACAATGTATTTTTGCTACTTTCAGAATGATCAGATTTTTGCTACTTGCAATCAGGATTATTAGTGTTTTTCCTCGATTTTTCTCCCCTTGGCGTGCTCGAGAAAATTCCCAAAAATTATTGAAACTTTCTTTACCTTTCTAATTGGAGACCACATAGCTTTTTTGAAATATAAATTGTTAAGTATTGTTAGATATGTTAAGTTTACAAAAGTTAATAAGTTGTTAAGTATCATTTTTAATGATTTTTAAACAAACATTCTTCGAGAAACGAGCACTTCTTAAAATGACCCGCATACAAGTGACCCTGGTAGCCACTCGTAGGGTTAATAATTAAGGATAATAAATGATAATAAGTAATTAGTGGGGGTAATTAATAATAATAATAATTATTATTATTATTTTTAATAATCTAATTACTAGGCAAACCTGCCACACAGTTAATGGCTCTGTTAGTTTTGTCAGTTTGGTCCCAATTTCATTATGTCTGAACCATTTTGCACTGCACAGTTAATTATTATTATTATTATTAATTAACCCTCAATTATGTTATTATCTATATTATTATTGCGTAAGTGCGTCGGTTTTGACAATTGGATGAGCTACCAACTTCGTACTTGTCAAAACTGTTTTGCAGTTCACTGTATCTTCCATTTTCGAACGCGCATAACGCGTAAACGTGTAACGGGAATTTCTGGAAGTAAAGTTGAGTGCCGAGCACCAAACGACGACGAATGCGAAATAGCGCGAGCGATAAAATTCGATACGACGACGGGCGACGGCGACGCATTTCGCGGAGTTCGGTGAGAAATGGGGGCGGACCTGCAATTTTGCGGGGAGTCGGAATTCAGCGCTCGCACAATGATCCGCGGTACGCCATTCGGTGGAAACTGCGTGGTCCGATTCGCAGGCAAATTCTGTGAGCGGCGTATTATTTCCTCTCGCTGTATTAGAGCGCTCCATTTGGCACGCTGGTCTGCGGCCGGCCGTAAATCACGGAGGACGACGTCTCGCGCCCCCAAAAGTGTATTAAAAAACGCGACTGACATTATGCGGCCGCGCACAATCGTGTCCATCCCTCCGGGAAATGAGACTGGCGATAATCCTTAACCTTTTTGGAGCGTCTCCATTTCTCGTCTGTCGACGAGGCGCGTCAAACGGCAACATTGTGTCCCGTGCCAAGGTGAATGTGTGTCATAAATAAAAGACGCGCGCGGGACAATACAACACCCGGGTGAAAATTCGCGGCGGATCGCGGCCGGGCAATTTCGCGAGAGCTCGCGTTCTCTACTTTGCATGTTGCAAACTTCGCGAGAACCGTCAGCGAGCAATTTCGCTCTTACGCGAGCCTTCCATGCCCGCGTAACAGATACCTTCGCGCAAAATGTGAAATACCGTGCAATTATTGGCGCCGGGCTACATGGAGCGTCATCGATAACTTTCCAAGTGAACAAGTGGATTTATTAACTCATCGTAATATTCGAGTCACGTTGCATGAAAAATTCCCATTAATTTACTCGTGTTCCACTTTATATCCCAGATGATACGGATATTCCAATCGTATATTTTGTTCGCGGCTGGAATTCGAACTAATCGAAGCCTCTTGTATATCGTGGTTGCTCTCTTAAATCACAGAGCCAGATTTTAATCGCGCCACGAGTTATTCGCTTTGTTTCATATACGCAGATTTTTTTATTCGCGCCCGCGACTCATCGATCTTGATTTGGGTATAGAACAGACTGCGCATTACCGTGAAAGGGATAAAGTCAGCATTAATAAGAAAAGATAATAGAGATAGTAAGATACTTTCTTTGTCTAATCGTCTAGAGGAAAACGAAGGAGAAAAAGCATCACATAATCAATGGCTGCGTTCAGCAGAGAAAGCATTTGACGCAGTGTGTGTATATCTTTAGTCTTCAATTTTGTCGTTAGTATCCGTACGAATGCGCAGTCTATTCTATAAGTCTATGGTTTGAACGTTCCCGAGATGAAATTTTGATTCTGCTCTTTCGACCTTAATATTCCATTCGTCATCTACTTTGATACTCTGAAGCCTGTATCAACCTCTTTCGATTCTATACCTGTAACCTAATAGCTCTGCCGAGAGGTTCTCTTTAGAATCTACAAGCGACATTTTCCAGTAAACACAAAGTAACAGTAACATAACATCAATGTTACAATTTCCTACTCAACAATGTAACTGTTACATAACGCGCGTGTTATATAACAGTTACATTGTTGAGTAGAAAATTGTAACTTGATTATGTTACTGTTACTTTGTGTTTACTCGGTTTTATGCGTTTTTTGCTATTAGAGGCGCTAAGTACGACTTCAATTTCCATATGTATTAAACACATACGCTGGTCTCTCAAGATATATACAGAAAAATATTCTACTTCTAAGAAAAGTGGTTATTCAGTTTATTTTTTTTTAAGTAATTAATCTTCAAGAACGCATTGGCAACCGGTCGAGTTACGCTTGACTAAGCGCAAAGTATCGCAGTTTTGCAATTATTTAAATAAAAATGATTAACGGAAATGATAGACGAAGTGCGTTGCAAAACTGATCGAGGAAAAGTATTGCTACTTATCAGCCGGCTGTACAGATATGAGAACGTTCAGCTCGGAAGAGGAGGGTCTAAAAAAATTTCGGACTGAAATTGAAGTGTGCCACGCGTGCGTAATTTCATTGCTAGGATCACGCACGTACGTAAGCGAGCACCGAACGCACGAAATTCAACAGATCTTGCCTCGCAAACGACGCGGTGTCTATAAGAGCCACTGTGTCTGGAGGTGCAGGGTCACTAGGCTACAATCAATGATAGCCGTGCTCTTATAGCTTCTTACTGCTCGCTGTCGACGTGGCGGAGTCACTTAAATTATTACCGGCAAACGCAAATCCCTCGGCAATGACGCCGGCAGTTGTTGATCGACTTTGAGACTCGCGTAATTCTCCAAAGGTCTTTGTAGCTTGCCGCTCCGCCGCAAATAATAAAAACTAAACGCTGACGAAGTGTCTCTTTCTCTCTCTCTTTCAAATGATAAATGATTACTTTATGAATTTCACGGTACAAAACGTTCCAATTAACGGCATCAATTGGAATGAAGTAGACATCGCATATACGCGCACACAAGCGAATTCAATAATTAGAATTCTGATAATGAGGGAGGTGATATGACGTTTTCACAATGCTGCAAAATTAAATGCGCGTGTATATATTGCATAAACAAAAGCGTGCAATATGATAAGGCACTGACGCGAAAGCCATTAAATGCAACACACGTTGCACACACACATGCGCTGTACACGTGTGCATACCGCGCTTATCATCTATTTTTGTTATATTTCACGATATATGACGCTAAACACACGACTTTTGAAGCGAACTTGGAAAGTTTACGCGGAGTTCGGATTAGCTTAGCAAAGAATTTGAAGTGTGCCTTGATCTCGTGACCAACTTTAAGTTACGCTTGATATAGTAGAAATTGCGTGCTTCAAGTTTAACTTGGAGCGTCTCAGACACGCGCTCCGCGACGAAGCGTGCGCGCACGCTCTCTCATTCCTACCTATTTATTTATCTACTTCTATCTACCTTTCTATCCCTATCTGTCTATTTATCTACCTACCTCTATCTGCTTCTTATTCATTTCCCCTTATCTATCTTCCTTCCACGTGCTAATAGAGAGATACCGATAAGGATTGCGTGTCCCGCCGGCGAGCTTTTCGTTCGTTCGTGCGTGCGTGCGATCTCACAGGGGGTGCAAGGTCAACAAGCACCCACTGTGTGTGTACACGTTTATAACACTAAGCCCGCCTTATAACTAGGTGAGCGGCAAAACTTATCATCGCCTTGATACACGTCGATATCGATTGTCGCGTTCCTTGACACTGCTTGTATGTTTCCGGCTAATATATGCAAATCCTCGCGTATTATCCGGCAAATTGGATTTATATGCGAGAATACCCCTCATACGTCCCCGTATGTCTGCCTGCGCCCACTCTATGTCGTGTAACTAGATTTCGCGCTGGTCTATTGTTTATTAGCTCGATCGCGGATATCGCGGATTGCTTGCCGCGGAAAGCGTACGATCCCACCTGCGATAGGGGTTTGGTTCGAACCGGCCATAAGCGGCTC
Organism: Odontomachus brunneus; assembly: GCF_010583005.1. Classification (NCBI taxonomy): domain Eukaryota; kingdom Metazoa; phylum Arthropoda; class Insecta; order Hymenoptera; family Formicidae; genus Odontomachus; species Odontomachus brunneus. The sequence continues at coordinate 800,712 of NW_022639533.1, forward strand.
CGCGATAAGATGCGCACGCTATACTGAGAATAATGCTAATATAGCCTTGTACATTTGACTTTAAGTCACGTCGGCTATGTTAATGTCAAACTTTAGCGCCTTTAGCGCGATCGCCCGCCGTTCTATTCCTGGTTCTAGTTGAATGGATCTATACGAAAAAAGCATGACATTTGTGTGAGCCTTGGTTTCTGATTTATTTTTTAGTTCTCCCTTTTATGGCTCTGTCAGTTCCTCAGTTACTTTGTATCATTATCCTATCGAATTAATATTCTCTCTTTGACTAAAATAATCGGCAAATCACTAGTCAAAATTGATCAATTGTTATATATGAAATTACAAATAATTAATTTTGGTCAAATTATTTATTAATCAAACTTTGATGTGTGATTGATTATATACTCGATAATAATTGGTTTCACCCATCCATTCAAGAAAAGATTCTAGTTTAGATAGCCGAAAAATAGGAGATGTTTACAAATTTTTTTCAAAGAATTGAACAAAGACATCAATATAGACTTATGACTATATTATTTATTATTTCTTTAAGTACAAAAAGATTATGAAATTTTGTCCAGATTTTTTGTGTTGTAAGCGCGATATCGCCGGATGTTTCTAACTAGTGAGTAGCATTACAGATCGTGTAATAATTTGAAATAAATGGGACAAGAAAATTTAAAAACAGTACTAAATTTGCTGGCAAATAAACCTAAATCTTTTGAAAAATGTGTGAAATTAGTATTTTTTTCCAGGACACTAAATAAAAAAGAGAGAAAGAGAAGTAAAATTACCTGTAATTCCGAAATGCCGTCATTTGGTTAAGTTTTGGCTTTCTACATGTAACAACTACATGTATGTTCTAAATGGTTTATCCTCCAGCAAATTTAATGTTTTTAAAAATTTTGCTGGTTCCATTTATTTCAGATTATTACATGAGCTATAATATCCACTATAGTTGAAGACGTCTGCCGTTACCGCGTTCAGCGCAAAAAATTTGGACAACGATATTTCAATCTCTTTTTAGATAGAAAAATTATTCATTTGAGCGTAAAATAGCGATAAATCGTACGGTCAAAACCCTGTACTGATCGCTATTTATCTTTCTGAAAAAAATTCGTAAAAATCTCCTGCTTCTTCGATTATCTAAACCCGAATCTTCCTTTAAATTATTTATGACTACATATACGACTATTGATTAATTTCGATTATTGATTTGCTGATTATGTCAGTTAAAAGCAATTTCAATCGTTTAATGCTCAACACTGATTACCATCGCAATAATCAAAAACATTTGAAAATTGTCTTATACACACACATAAACCCATGCGCGCGTGTTTTTTGGTTACTTACGAGCGCGATCGTTGATTATATTTGTATTGCGCGCAGCGCAGAGTGTTGCTCGCCAATCCCGCGCGAGTAAATAACTCGAGGGGCTGGAGTCGTTCCTATTAATATATAACGCTACACATGCAGTTCCTTGTTTCCTAGTGCCTCGCGAAACGCTGGCATGTAAAACGACGAGGGGCAGACCGGGCGAGGGGGTGAACGAGTGGTTGGATAGGTGGATAGATGGAAGCGCACCTGAATGTTGCACGGTTTGTCGCGTGTTCGCACACGAACCGCCGCTGCCGCTGTTACGTGTCGCGTGCCCGTGAATCTTGGCGCACGCGAAGACTACGCGAGAGGCTCGTCGAAGATATTTAGCATGCTGGGCGAGCACACGTGCACACCGCCGCGAACACGACGCTGCCATACAAACGACCTTAAGCGTCTTCGAGCAGGCCTCCTCCCGGTTTTCCTCTCCCGTGTGGAGCCTCTAGCCTCGTTCGCCTCTTCGGCCGTTTCACGGCTATAGGCGATGGCCACCGCGCGAGTAGCGGCGGTCTTGAGCCGATCCGCGAGTTATTTCGGGACGTGACATTTCAATACCGTTGCTCTTAAGGGATTAATTCGCCCAACTGCTCGAAACAGTCCGAGTCGAAATTTTGATCCCACTTTCGACCTTAATGTTTTATTTAATGCCTACTTTGGTGCTCTGAAGCCTGTGTCAACTTCTTTGGCTCCTATTTTACCTAAAAACTTCGCCAAGTTGTCCTCTTTAGGACAGTACAAGTGGGATTTTGTGCGTATTCCGTCATTTAAAGACGCTAGATAGACCTTTAGTTTTCATTGTGCATTAAATATACACTGATCCTTTAGGATATACACATGTTAGAAAGTTCAGGTTGAAAGTAGGGTTAAAATTTCGACTCGGGAGCTCACGTATTCGGAAACTTTCTAAGTAGCAATTGAGGCCACAACCGGATGTTTTTCTTTGAGACAAGAATATTATGTCACGCTCTGTATACAAATTATGCAATGGTAAACGGTTTTTTCTTTGTTGTCCTTGTAGCGTTTAATAATCAAACCTTCAGTTGATAATTGCAGAGCCATTAGGCCGGGTAATTGCGGCGATCTCGTCTGTCTGTCGTCGTTATAGAGGTCACGGTTAAGTCGTCATTATTTACATAACCAGACTCGCGAATAATATATGTCATAAGTCTTGACGTCGCTGTTTATTACGTTATTACGAAATAGTATCGGTCTGAAGTAACATAGTATTAGTATGTTAATTGGCGCGACGCGATATGCCATTAAATGTTTTCCAACCGATCGTAATTTCAACTTCAGCTGAACACGCTGGTACTTATCTTTTGCAAAATTTTTAAAATTCTAGATTACCACATACAAAAAATATAATCTCATCCTTAGCGAAATCATCTTGTGTATTGTTTCTTTTAAAACTAAAAAGAAAATATTTTAACATTTAAAAAAAATCTAGTTGGAAAGTGCTATATTGTGTAATCCTATATTCTATGCGAAAACTTTATTAGTATACTCGAAAGAGTACGTGGATCGTTCAAGAAACACGTGGCCTGGAACACGGAGATAGCACAAACCTTTATTAGCGTATTTCGGAGCTATCCTTTATTAGGTTAAGTATAATAGTATAGATCTGTCAATTAGTTTTTGCCTGACACTGCGCCAAAGTGAATTCTGCGAGCGATGGATCTTGCATTTAGTCGCATCAGCAAAGATAAACTGAATAGTTTCATTGTTTTTCGCATCTTTTGGCATGATTTCACTCATCTGAGGGACTTTTAATACCGATTTACAATCGTCGATGAAACTTAGGCCTATCACTTAACTCCAAAAACAATGGAACAATCAAAATATTGAACACATAGAGACACTCGAGGCGTTCACTTTGGCGCATTGTCATATAAAGATTAATCCGACAGATCACGTTATACTGTTATACTCAACCTAATAAAGAATAGTTCTGAGATATAATAATAAAAATTTGGCCAAATTCGCGCGAATCTCTGTATTAAGCCATCTATTTTCTGAACGATCCACAAAATTCTCCTTCTAATGACGAGGAATAATAATGATTTTAGAATATTTTTCTTTTGGTTTTCAAAGAATTGAGGTCACATATAAGAGGATTTTACTAAGGATTAAATTTAATTATTTCGTTATTGTCCAACGTGGAGTCATTTTGATTGCCTCAATTGTTTTTCACTTGTAACCTGTCTTAAGGTTACGTTTCTTTTCTTTTTTTTTACAGGAGAAACATAAATTAATGCCGATTAAAAAAATTTTTTTTAAATAAATTGTTATATAAAGTGTAAATCGAAATAATTAACATATTGGTAATGTAGAGTTAAGATACAAACAGGCTTCCGTCTGACCTTCGAAACGTTGTTTCTTCTATTATTGTTTTTCGTCACCGTTTATTCTGGCTTTTGAGATGTGAAGTCTGATCCTGGCGATGTTTATTTTGTCGTTGCAGCCACAACACAAAGGGCGATATATTCTCGAATATGTGTGCAAGCAACTTAACATTTTGGAGATGGACTACTTCGGGCTTCGCTACGTCGATCATTGCAGACAAAGGGTGAGTGCGTTTATGCATAACGATAAGCTCACAGGAGGAGACAGTTGGCAAAAAACGTCGCTGAATTTTAACGCGCACACCTCGACGTCAACTCAGCGTCTTCGATATACTTCCGTGCGACGCAAGCTGTCGATTTGTCGTTCTCTTCCGCGTGTAATAGCCGTCTTATCATTGTGCGCGTTTCTAGCGTATTAACATTGCGAAAAATCACACGTCGCGCAATCGACGATGATTGATGCATCGCGGAAGTCGGAAAGACCTTCGTCACGTTATTAAACTCGCTCTACTGACACCCGGAGTAACATGGCCGTGCGGTGTGTACTCCATCGTGTGTAATCGTTATTCTTAGGTCGTCGATGTAATTCTGGTGGATTTAAAAATAAACGCGCCTTGAAATACCGACGATTCAGCGCGGCACGCTGCATCGTTCACGAGCACGCACGCAAAAAAAGGAGTGTACTACAACCTCCTTGCCGTCCTTATTATTATTATTTCACAAGAACAACGCGTAACTGTCGGTTGTATTAGAATAATTGCCGCTACCGCTAATTACTGCTAAATTGTACTTTGGAGAAATGTCGTTTAAGCAAGTTGTCTTGAAGCAATACTCGTGCATCGATCAGCGTACGGATGCAGTTTAGCGCATCGATTACTGCAATTTCTCCAGGGGTCAGAGGGCGCAAATTTCATTTACGCCGTGAACGTTCGGTTGCGTCACGTTGAAGACTTGTGAATGTATTGAATGCACTCAAATATATGCGCGCGCGCACGTGCTATTTTTGTGCACGCTGTAGCGAGTATAAACATCCCGAATATAAACTGTCCTGGTAGAAATGTATGCAGTTTGCGTAGACACTCGGCCAATTGTTGTTTGGTACTGATGCATTCTCATCAGTTGGAAAAATACTGTATATTGTTATTGGACATAAACTTGGAATTTTATTCAGCGTTTGAAAAACGGTTCAATCTTTCTGTACAATATACGGGATCAACTCTCTCCAAGATATAATATCGATAATATTAATTCAGTTTTACAATGTACGCGTATTATAATATACGATATATCTATCGTAAATTAATTTAAAACATATTTATTTATATTGTTGAAAAAAATCTTAAAATCGTGTAAGTAACGAGTGAAAACGAAGTTGAAGAAAATGAGACATTTGACAGTTTTTAAACTTTGATGACTTTGATGAATTTAAACAAATGATGACAATCAAGATTAGAAATGTGACTTTCTGCACGGAATCTCTGTTTTCATGGAGTAAGCGACTTCAGATTTTGCATTACATCCTGATTTGGACTTCAAACAGTTTGATTTTTCAGTCACCAGACAAAAGTTAACATAACTGTCCATTAACTGCTCGAAAACTGCATTAAGTATGCTTACGGAAAAGCGCTCGGGGTTAGTTTCAAATCAGAAGTATACGTATGTCTCTTTATGATCCAAATATTTCATATTCTGCCCTGTTTTGTCTCAAGCTGCGACCAAATTATTCGATCTCGATCGGATTTTCGACGAATTAACGAGCATATTGCGTTTTAAAAAGTAAATATTACATTTATTTAATAATAAAAGGAGTTATATATTTATATTAATTGATGCACATCTCTCTAAAATTAGCATTACTAGCTATTTTACTTTGAATTGTTAATATTTATCATAATATAAAGTAAGGTTAGAATTATTATTATGTACAAACTGTTAAATTTATATATATGGAACAAAATATACATTATAATACGTGATAAATGCTAATTTTAGATCTTTATAATTTATATGTATATATAAAATAAATGTCTGTCTGCATGTTTCCTATTAACTCCTAAATTCTCTGACCAATCTGGACCAAATTTTGCATAATTACTCTCGAGGATTGTACGGAAAATATAGGCTACATGAAACCTGGACACTTCCCTCTAATTTCATTCTCTTGACACTTTATGATAATTTAAGTTTAGATATTCTAGATATAAGAAACTCGAGCAACACGCCAAGTAGTTTAAACTACTTTAATATAAATATATATCTCTCTTTATTATTTAATAAATGTAATTTTTACTTTTCAAAACGCAATATATTCGTTAACTCATTAGAAAATCCGATCGAAAACAAATAATACAGTTGCTTCATGAAGGAAGATAGAGTAAATGGTCAGAGTTATGCAAAAATGATCCAACCCACAAAATTATGATTTTTAATTTTTTTTTTAACAATGGAGAATCTATACGTCTATCTATTTAAAACAAGAAAGATCTAAGTCTTATAAGCACCTGAAATAATTAAGTAAAATAATTAAGTAAAAAAGCAGTTTTTACTTTCTACTAGTTGCGTCATTTTTACTAATTGCGTCTTTTTCTTATTTTGTTTAAGCTTGTCAATGAATACAGTTAAAGAGAAGAAAATTGATCATGCTAGATTTCTTGAACGATTGTGAAGAATCTCAGTGATATTTATATTTCTGAATCATTTATATTTTCTGAATTATGTATCAAATCTTCATTTTTATTTTTCTCGAAATGTATTCCATGTGAATTGGATTATTCTTGCATAACTACGGCCAAATATGAAGTACTCAGATTATAGAGAGATATACATATCTCTGACTCCAAATGAACTTCGAGCGTTTTTCCGTTAGGATCCTAAATTTCTACTAGGGCTACGTTAAAAAATAGGGCTAAAACTAGAGAATTATTCCACGTCATCAACGTACTTCGCGGTACGAGAGTCTCTATATGATTAACGTTACGCACGCGCTGGAAACGTTTAGAATTGAAAAGTTTAGTTAGTAAAAGCAAATCTTAGAATTCTCTCACGTTCCACTCGTTCTTTTGTCGGCTCGTCCACGAAGTTTTTCGCGTCGCACCTGTTTGAGGTGAGAACGTGCGCTTCTATTTGGACTCGAATGGACGCACGAGTGCGTGTGGAAAAGCAGTGCGGTCGATCTGAATTGGAAGCCCGGGAGACATAATTTGCGCGCGAAACAAAATTAATCTCAACATTGAAATTGTTTTCTTTTTCATCGTTGTTCCCGAGCGAGGAAAACCGGGTGCGCGTTTTAGCGTGACTATTGTTACGGCTTATTTGATCAAGAAGAAAGAAAATACACTCGGTTTTGTAGCCTCAGCGTGGCGCGATATCCCGTGAGATCCAGTCCTTCTTTTAAGGTCTGGCAAAATCGATATTGTCCGCCTGGACATCCGCAGATGTTCTCCCCGACTTGCTCAAAAATTAATACGCCGCACCCTACCTTCAGGCACAGTTCTCGTCGTTTTTCTTGGTCCTGCAGTCGAATCCGGAGGAGGAAAAATGCGAGACATTTTATATGAGACGATCGTGAGAGATCCTCATGTAATTCTCACACGTTTCTCTTAAAAGAGAAATTCTTTATTACTTATCATTGTGACTAAACTAAAAAGCTCATTATGCGAGTGTTCTCTTGCTTTCTTTTTATAATTATACATCTACACATGATACGTGAGGTAACCTATTCTTTTCGATAAGAAAATTACAGTTAGTGAAAGTTCTTTGTCATATGTTCGCTGGCGATGTTTGCGCTGTTGAGTTAAAGATATATTGTATAAAATTCCTACAAAGTCACTGAAAATTAGAAATATGCTAACATTTTCATTTTGTGTATAAATACCTATACATATGATGCAATTAAACGAATAACAACATATAATGCAATTGAATAACAACATATTTTCACTTTATAACGTTGAATTTTTATAGTTTATTTTATTTTATATTATTTCTGACTTTCAAATTTTTATCTTTGGACCACAATAAAACTTTGCATACATTATTTTGAACACTTGTACATGTATACAAATATTGAAATCTGTGTCATTATGTTTTAATTATTTTTTCTCTCATTAAATATTGCAACATAATATATTTCTACAACAGTACGATTTAGAAGACTCCCAAATAGCAGAGTATAATACGTCATGATGTATTAATAACGTATTATTGACGTAGAAATGTCATTAATGTACCATTAAAACGTTATTTGACTTCGAAGCCTATCATCAAAGCCTCTTTTGATTCTACTTAACCTACTTTGTCGCGAAGCCTTCTTTAGAATTTAAAAGTATATTATATGTTTTCTGCTATTTTGTGACGCTAAGTAGGACTTCAGTTCTATGCGTATTCAACATATCTTGATCCTTCAGAATATACAGATGTTAGAAAGTTTAAGTCAAAAACAAGGCTAGGATTTCGGGTTGTTTGCAATCGCTTTTAGATGCAATATAGATTAATCTTTATTTTTTTTTTTAAGATTCTTTCATTATTTTTTAAATATGGGCAATATGGGTGACATGCCCTTAATAGTCGGCCGTTATGGCGTTGCGACACGAAACGAACAAAGTACCATTCTTAATTTGCGGCTGATTTATGGGGCACACGTAGCTCACGTGATGACACGCGATTGTTCATACGTCACCGGCGCACGTGTCCCACAATCGAAACCGCGTCAGGACCGATGACCAACGCACGTGATGCGCCGTTCGGTCTAAAAATTGCGATAATATTCACGTGGTTGTTTTCGGTCCGGTGCATTCGTCGGAAGCGTCGGACGCGAACACGGCGAGCGGAACACGTAACCGACAAATCTCCCGAGAGAGTGATAGATTATATTCCGCGTCATATCGACTATTATTATCCGAGTTTAGCGGGGCATCCTCCCAGATCCCGTTCTATCCACTTTCTGAAAGTAGCCATTGTAAGGGACAGTTTAAAGGGATATATATATATATATATATATATATATATATATATATATATATATATATATATAAAGCGAATGTTATTCGCTTCTCGTCCGATTCTGTCGAACTGATCGGGGCAATCTTGGAGCTGCTCATTGTGCTTGATCTATGATCCCATACTTCGTCCGGAATTTATCACGTGAATTTGGATTGACGCGAAACCGATAGCGCGCCAGGCTGAAACTAGCTTTCGCATTGAACGCGATATATTCGTCAACGATATTATGTACAGTTCGGCGGTGTTATGTAAAGGGTGCTTTACGTGAAGCTGATTTCGATTTAATCTTGTCGCTGGTTTCTTTCATCGTCAGCTTCTCTCGGAGCGAATTTCTGGCTGATAAAGTCACTAGCGTGAAACTATTTACACGTTTCTGGTAAACAGGAAGTGGGTAGCGTTTGGAAGAGAATCTAGTGGGGACGACCAGTCCCAAAGCGTCACGGTATGACATACTTCAAGCCGCTGTTGTATTCTATGCAAAAGCTGAAATTCTCTTCAAGCTGGAATTCGTGATAACCTAGGAGACTAGCTCAGGGAATATCTCTTCGAAAAGCTAGTATTCGAGGATCCAATCGCGTACTGCAAAGTATTGTGATTAACGTGCGAGAAATTTGAGGAGCTTTTGAAGAAAGCACATCTATTTCTTCAGACAACTGTTCGCCAGTCCTGATACTATTTTTTGTTCGCTACCGTCTTGACGCACAGCCTTTCTTAACGCTGCACGGAAAAAAAGATTTGATTGAATTAACCAAATATCTGGTCGAATATGAACGATCCAGAAATTCCGATTGAAGAAGTCCGAATTCTGTTTAAGTTAACAAGATTTTTGGTTGACTTAAACAGAATTCGGGTTACTTCAATCGGAATTTCTGGGTCGTTCATATTCGACCAGATATTTGGTTAATTCAACCAAACCTTTTTTTTCCGTATGCTACTACTAAAGTCATCCAGCAATCCGTTTGACGAGAGCGTTAAAGTTGGATATGTTCAACTTTGCCATAGCGAGGAGTTTTTATCAGCGAATTCGCCGACGAATTAAGAAGCTTGCTTGAGGCGAATGAAAGCAGCGTCGTGTGAAAGCACCCTTTAGCGATGATCAAATGTACGGTAATTTCGATGTGTATCCGCATCGAGCTTGCTGGCGTACAATCAGCGTTAGAACAGATGCGCAAGCTCGTTGGCGTAATTGTCCAACAGTAAAACGTGCGTTCTCGTATGCGCCAACGTGTGTGGATCGTTACGATAATATCGTCGGCGGTTGATTTCAAATTGATTGATTAAAAACGTGGTTTTGGATGTCCGCCTTTCGTTTTCCCACGAACACTACCGGTGCGTGGATTAGCGCGTCATGTTTGCACTATCTCAACGGTGGCTACGGTAGCTGCGGAATAATAAGCAGAGGTCGTGATTCTCTATTTGTCTTGGCCACGTGTTTGAAGTTCGCCCTGATACTTATCGGCGGAAACGTGGCGTTTGTTAATTAGTGATAACGAGTTAATGACATCGTGTATCATTACGCGTCAGGAATAATGGAGCTCTGAATAAACGATCGATCGCGTCATAATCGTTTGTCGTAATAACATCATGAGTGTTGTTTATTTTACAGCATTGGCTGGACCTAGCGAAAACAGCAATAAAGCAAGTGAAAGGTTAGTATTGCGTGTTCGAAACTCAACGAGTTGCACCTTCGTGTTTGAGGAGATACAGCGCGGATTTGTTCTTTGATAGAGATAAAACGGAGTATGCACGAGGCAACGTATTGGATCGTGTACGCTACTGGGAAAAAGAAGCCGAGAAAAGAATGAAGTCTCAAAATTATGGCAATTTTGCGCGTGCGCGCGTGTTGCAAAAATTACAATCTGTTGAAAGATGCCAGAAATTTGATAAAAATTGAATCAGTTTGACGTGGGAGTTTCACTCGGAAAATTTGTTAAATAATCAAAGGCTAAGGCAACGCAGTTGTATGTGCGATGTAAATGTTCTTTCAACTACTAAAGTGCTGATCTAACTACATAATACAAGTGTGGGTAATTCCTACCTCTGGCGGGAGCTTAAATAAGTTAGACAATGAATACGGCCGATAATGTGTTGGGTCAGCTTTATGGCCGCTTTGTGTGCAGTACTAAATTTGGAGCCTATCCCATATAAATCAAAAGATTAAAAAAACATAAAAATGTTGTTGACAGAGTTGGAGTAGTTCGCGGTATATACAGCATATACAGTCAGAAGCTGTGACACTTTTACTCCAGAGGACATACGGTATCCAATGGGAACATTAATCCTCATATGGCATACATGTTTCGAGCTCCCTTTTTTTTGGCACACTGAGGTTGTTTTCATCCTCTTTTACTTATATTTCGTAAAAGTGCTAATAGAAATCTATAAGAAATAATAGTTATATGTTCAAGTTTGTAGAGTAAAATTATGTACAGAAATGATCATAAATATGAAGATAAATGCGGCAAAAACATGAGTTTACACAAAAATTTTTTATTTTTCTAAAAATAAATTTAAGAAATTAACACTAGAATTTTCTTGTCAACATTTAAACCACTAATTATATATATATATAAACAAAAAAAAATATTGCAATTTTTCTTCCACTAATTATATATATATATATATATATTTTTTTTTTTTTTTTTATATATATAATTGAATTTATTTTACTCGGTTCGATCTGTTTCGACAGATCTGTTTTTCACAATGTACAGATATTATCCGTATTTTCTATCTTCGAGATAGAATTCTTCATTGCTCGTATTTACGCGGGAATGCATGCAAACAACACTGCGCTCCGGCCAAGAACTTGACTCTCTATCGCGGTAGTCATTTCAATCTCCTATCCGTTCGTCTGCGGCACGCAATTAACGACGCGGCGACGGATGCAGTTGTAAGGCGAAACACACAAATCATGCGCCGTGCAGATATCTCATTACATTCGCGAGCGATTCCATCCTGCGTTACGGCGCGTGACGGCGGTCGACCACCGCGGAAATTCTATTCACGAAGACGGTGCGCCGCGCTGTGCTATAGTCGGTGATGTATAGTGGTTGTCGCGCACAGAACACAGGTATCAGGTAGCGAACAGCTGTGACCAAGGCTTCGGTCGTCGTGCCTCTTTCCTCCCACACTCAATTACGTCGGGTCGATGTCACATGAAAGTTTCAAGCAGTCGCGACCCGCTGGCCTATTCTCGCAGACTTGGTCAGACCCGGAGCGAGCTTATCCGAAAAGCATCTGGATTCTTTCGTCGACCTGGAAAAATTCTATCGACGGTCAGTCCGCTCGTCTGAGAAATCGCGACCCTCCTTGTCACTCTGAAGAGAAGGAATATTCTTGCACTCGCGCGACGGGAGATGATGAGTTTCGCGGAGGGACTTGTCTTGAGGTGTGGAGCCCAACGAACGCGAGAATCGGGCTGAAAAATATTTTCGCGTACCGCGGAATGAGCGAATGTGTGCTCGATGAATGTCTTTGTCGTCGTACCTGTTGATTTTAACGCTCGCGGAACCGAGAGTCGCCATTCGTCGATATTTACGTCGCCGGAAGCATCGTTTTGAATGACATCGATCTCTGTATTCGTTGTTTATTAACATTTTTACGAGAGCCAGTCAGCCGGATGAACTGCGCAACGGTCGGGGTCACACTTGATTAAATTTCATCCGATTTAATCGACTCGATTTCCGTGTGTTTTGAGGAAGGACAACGCTAGAGACGGCTACTTAGAAGTATCTTATCGGCAAAAGCAATGAGGTGTAATGATAGTGTATCGAATAAGATCACAACTTTGCATTATGGAGATGGCGACATTCATCGAGTATAAAGACCGATTTACATCGTGATACACTTGCGCGAGCATGTGTCGTACATCCTCATTTGCATAGCACAAAATAACGTGTGCACGAGCTCGCGTTTCCTCCCTGCTAAAAGTTGCTCTTCTCGAGTGCCAAGTCAATTAACAATTGACGATTTTTGTATATCAGGATTAAGGGGATGCCATACTTGAAAATTTTACAAAGTATTTACTATTTTCTGTAAAATTTATATCGTGTCGCACAGAATTACAAATGTTTTTACGCAATAAAAGAGCGTGCCCAAATGAATTGGGGTATTGCTCAATATTGCGTAATAAAGATATTTATCAAGATTTGTGCAAACAAATGCAAGAAAAGATAAAGTTTATGTTAGTGTTTTTTTAGTATATGATATTATATGTATAGTATAGTATAAGATCTATATATATAGTGGGTTACGCGGTTTAGGCACAATGGAGTTGAAAGCTTACCAAATTATTGAAATTGAGACTCATTAACGACGGACTTAATAATAATATAATTAATATCATATTAAGAATAACAAATAATAATAATTGATACTGTAATTACTAGACAAGTTCAATAGAGACTTCCAATTTCGACAATTTGGTGAGTTTGTAACTTCATTGTGCCTAAATCGTTTCGCAATTCACTTTACGAGGAATACGAAAAGGGCGTGACCGTCTCAGTGCTTATCTGACAAGACGTTTTGACAATCGCCCCTACGTTATCGACAATCTTGGAGTTTGTCACCCATTTTGGCATCTCTTTAATACACCAACCGGCAGAATAGCTTTAACACGCAATGTTATTTATGAGGGGAATTCTCTGACCCCGCACGCATTATCGACTCATTATTTATTGATTGATTCACAAGAGCGGGAGCGATATGTCAAGCGGTAATCTGTCATCGTGACAGCTCTACGTTAATGTCTAAAGATAGTAAAAAAGTACTAATATCCTAATTACACTACATATTATTGTTATTCCATCGATTGATATACAATAAGTGGAAGGAAGATTAAAACACTTTTATCTCGACAAATTTCAGAACGTATTCTGTGTGCATCTAAGAGAAAATATTTATCTTAATTAATGTATCTAAAAAAAATTGAAAAGATAATTTGTTTTATATTACATTTTAATTTCAACATCTTATTACAATTTGAATTTACTGTTAAAACTACAAAAACCAATTCTCCTATTGGATCCGAATGCTTCGATAAACTCATTGAGAAAAAGGTGTTGCAAAACTTCCCTCCACTGAGCGCATACAGCGGACAAAAACGCCGAGTCTTCGCTGTTTTTAAGACAATTCCACGCTAAGCCGCAAAATGCTTCTCGCCAAGTGCTTCATACTCTCAATACACCCGCGCGTGAAAATAACATCTCCCGGCAGAGACGAGAGAGTACTACCTGAATATAGAAACTTGTGAACACTTTTCCACCCGCGGTATATGCATTACGTACCGTTGCGTCGCCTCGCGGCGTGTTTAAACGTTTTCTCGCAAAACTCGACTATAAAACGACAAGCATGCGTTCGCACAAAATGAAAGGAAGACTCGCAAATGTCATAGCTCGCCGCATTTATACGAGGCGCCGCCGCTGTTGGCTCGATGATACCGACCGTTGTTGGCCCTTCGTCGTTTCCATCATCGTCTGAGTGTCCTTTGGACATGGTTCGTCACGCGGATACTTGTAATCGTGTGAATGTCCATTTCGTATGGTATCGCGTGAGTATCGATTGGCGTTCCGAAAAGAAAGAGGAGGTCGATATACATATCGGTCTCTCGTAAAACCAGTTATCGCGCATGCCGCCACCACCGGCGCACGATACGAGCTTGAATTATAATTATAAAATTATATTTGATTGCTATTTGTCTTCAGAAAGACCGCCGTTGGATACCACCGCGTCATAAACGATAATAAAGCGTTCGATACCGTACGATTATATCGCAACGACGACTGGCACTTCGCGAGCGGCAGGAAGCGTCCAAAAAATGTGCCACCGCGGCATAATACGATGATGAGTCGTGTTCGAAGAAACGAAAATACGGATCTAACGAGCTCGAACGAGAAAGAACGGAAAAAAGTTCATTGGCATTCGATCAATTACGCGGGAGGGACGTGCAATGTACGCAGAAAAATGCACTCAAGTAAATGTTACTTGTTTCGAATATTTCATAGTTTATATATTCGCAAGTCTATCATAAATTCGTCTCAAGTATTAAGTTCAACATATATTCCGAATTCTTGTGAGTGTGGCATTATGATCAAGAATATCAATCCTTTATTTGGCAGACTTAAGAAAATTCAAGGAAAAAAAATTGTTGAGTATTTAAATGAAGTAAAAGGTATTTAAATGATATCTCCTAAATGCAGTTGTGTTTTCAAGATATTTGTAAATATCGTAATATAATTTGTAAATATATATAATATAATTATATAATTTGTAAATCTGTCATCTAGTGACAGAAATCGAAACTACTAAACACCGACGAACAAAATAGATAACAGGAGACGTTGCTCCAGAACAGTGCTAAATAAATGTGTTCTGCATCTATCGCTCTTGCATGTAACTCATGAGAAATTAAACCGTAATCAAACGTAACCAAATAAAGAAATTAGAACAAAAATTCATACATATGATTATACTAACTTTTCCTTCGAAAATTTTACGATATTCTTATAAAGAGAGTGAACTCTTCTTTTGAGTATATAAAAAGTTTTGAGTTTTTCAAAATTTTGTGTTAAATATATTTTAATACTATTATCAAAAAAATATTCTTTGCTGAAGATAATTGTTACTAAAAAAAATAGACTGAAAAAAATCGCTCTTTTTAGCAGTAGAATAATATTTTTTTGTGTATTTATTTTTTCAAATAAATTAATTAAACTTCAACTTAATTTATTCGTACTTTATATGAATTTCAATTAAATTTTAAGTAAATTAATTAACAAGTTAATTTTTATTTTAGAAGTTGAATATTATAAAGTTAAATTTATATTCTGTCTATATGTTTCGATCCTAATTCGAATTCTTTTTAATGGTTGTGATAGGTAAATATTCAGCAATGTTCTTTACACGCGATCTAACAACAATTGTTAGATGTGACTAGAAGTCTCTACATAAAAAAAAGAAAAACAAAACTTAGCTCGAACTTGTTGCCGTGAAGCTCGAACCGCCGAGCTTCCGCGGCGGATGCATATGATACGTAGAAGTACTCCTCGTGCACGTAGGCGAAGGCACTGATCTGCGCAAAACCGCCAAAAAATCCAGCCACCACTCACCGCGACTGTGTTCCAGACATGGACCCGATTTTGTTTAGTTTCCGCGTGAAATTCTACCCGCCCGATCCTCTGCGGCTGAAGGAGGAGATCACCAGGTATCAGGTTTATCAGCAGCTTAAGAGGGACCTTCTTCACGGACGTTTGTCCTGCAGTATCAGCGAGGCAGCGCTGCTGGCGGCGTGCATCGTGCAGAGTAAGCCCGCGATTGCTTATTCATTTGTTATCCATCGCCAATTTTCTCATCTGGCGACCTTTATGCATATTCGGAAGCAAATGTAACCATCACCAGCACCACCACCACTATCCTGCTTACCGCGGATTGCGATCGAGATGGTTTGGAAAGCGACTCCCTTTTCGGAAGTCAATGTATTCTATGTACTTTATAGGTGCTTTCTATTTAATAACACAAGTCGACTTCTAGTGCTGTCTGCTTTCCATTTAATTTGTGTCGCAATGTATCGGTAACTCAAATCGATTTTGTGTGACTCTATTTTTACTGAGAGTTGAACTGAGTTTTTGAGTTTTTGATAGAGGTAAAGGAAAAATAATAAGTACGAAACATTATCGTCGCCTTATTTACACCGATTGTTCAATCGCGTAATAGCTAAAAATGCTATACTAAATAATCTTTATTTCGGCAATTTGTGTGATATGATAAATTGATAAGAAACGATGATATGATAAATTGATAAGAAATTGAAAGAAATCAATAGGAACATTTAATAGAAACATTTAACATTAATAGAAACATTTTTTATTGATGAAACATAATTGTGTATACTAGCACTTAAATTTCTCGTGATATATAATAAAAAATCTGCAATAAATTATAAACAATATGATAATAAATTACAATAAATTATTACAAACACTCACACGCATCATATATTAACCACTAGTCTACGTAAAAGATATTCACTTAGAAAAATAACAATTGTATTTAGTTACTTAAACATTCGATCCTGAATTTTATTAGAAAGAATATGGATAAAAAATCTGGATATATATTTTGGGCACCGACTTTTACACATCATGAATGCTTGCCATTTATCATATTGACATTATTGACTTGAGCTAACTCGACTTGGCACAAGCGTCAACATAAGTCATATAAATGGCAGGCACCCTATCTTACGTAAATACAACTCTTCGGCTTGACCTTTGGTCTCTGTCGCAATTTCGTTATTGGGAATTTTTAACGTAACCCTGTGCCAAACGAAGCAACGCGACCCGCCACTTTCCGTTAACCGATCGTGACTCGTCATATTAAAAACTTCGGTCGTCGACCATCAATTCTCGGACCGTTCACCTTTCAGCGAACCGTATCGTGACTGTGGCGACAGAAACCGTTTCTCCTCGCAAATCCTGTGCTGGATCTTTTTGTGTCGAGCTTGACGCGCGAAGTTTAGCGAGACATTCTGCGGAGTGTCGGCATCGGTGCTTTCCCTACATTTAGTCATAAGAGTCGTTTTTGTGCAAAGATTTCTCGCTTGTGCGCTTCGTGCAATAGTTTCCGTTTTTACATGGATTCTCATCGTCTGGTGAAAATGAAGAGAATGTGTCGCGAGCTAATATTCGGTATTTTGAGCGGTATCTTCTAGTGTTGTTACAGTATAACTCGCGAGAGAGAAACTCGCGATATCTAAGAAATAGGAAATATTTATTATGGTGGATACTGATGGTACAATCAGTAGTACAAGAGTATGTAAGCTGTTTTTCCTAGAACACACAGTCTTTTTCAAAATAATGAATACAATGTTAACGTATATGCATTAAAATGCGTTTACCTAGTACAGTGTTCAGTCCTCTTTACTATCGAGTAAGCCTCGACGGCGAGGTGGCATATTCTGAACAAGAATTCCCTCTAATGTCTCTGTTAACGACTGCGAAGCTGATACGACTATAACTGTTTCAAAGTAAAAATCTGTTTTCCCGAAACTTAGATCAATACGGTTGTCTATTTTTTCAATGAGTTTGGCGTCGGGAGTTGTGAGGACAAATTTATTGTAACGACGTATTTCTCACATTTTCATTTTGTGCATTTTTAGCTTCTGTATTTCGAGATGTTTACGTACGATTATCGTGCAGACATGAACGAGTCTGAAATTTAGCTTTCAATGCATTTTAACTTCATATATTACGAACCTTGAAACACAAAAATATTATATGCTAAGTACCTACTGTTTGAATTATTGCAAACACGCTCTTATGCCACAGATTGTATATTCACTTTACAATTACATACATTCGTGTGTGCTATTAACATATTTATCGAGATTCTTTTGTTCAAATAATTTAAACAATTGCTCTCGTGAATAGTCAAGGTTGAAGGAAGAAAATATATATTTTTTTATTTGAAAAATATTTTTTACTGGTGCAGGCATATTTCTTTTTTATCAGTACCTACCGTATGTAAATAGATATTTTTCCTCTCAGTGTATTCGCGAGATATCCGTGTATACGCCTCCTCCCATCCTCCCATCTCTACTGACATCGCTAATTTCTTTGCCATCTTCGCCATTTGTCTGCGACATCCAGCTGATGCAACGCTCGTTTCTCAGATTTATGTCCAGTCATTCGCGCCCCGTAGTGATTGAGTAACGGCTACCCATTTTTTCTGTCTACCATCCAGCCTCCTACGAGGCATTCAATTTATGTTTGTTGATTTTGATCTATACTCCTGTAGGAATTAGTATAAGAACCTATCGCGACTCGAAGTAACACGAAACGGTCTTCCCACCTCGAAATTTTCAGGCGAACTCGGAGATTACGATATCGAGGTTCACGAGGGGAATTATATCTCCGAACACAAGTTGTTGCTGAAGCAAACTGAATCGATCGAAGAGAAGGCGATGGAGCTACATCAGACTCAGTTGAAAGGGTTCACGCCGGAACAGGCGGAAACCCACTTCCTTAGGTTAGCCTCGCAATTGGACACGTACGCGGTCGATCCACATCCGGTCAAGGTGAGTTTTATATTTTATCTTTGCGCTGTGCGGCTGTGGGCGGCTAGAGCTCCCTCTCTATCTCTTTCGTCGGAACGAATAGAGAACGAAGAGTTTTCTGTCAATTCAGAAATTCTGGCGCAACCTACATAAATGTGACGCAACCTATTTAGGCTCGAACTTCCGACTTGCTCGGCAAAGTCGTTATCGGAGATCGCAATTCGGGCGCACAAATAACGGCGCGTCGTCCTCGTCGTCGTCGTCGTCGCGGATTGCAAGTTTCGAGATCGATGGTTGAACTTGCCGATGAATCATAGCACGACAGATATATCGCGATATATCGTGAACAGAAGTCGTATATCTCGTCTACGTCGATAAGACTCTATAACCGGTTTATCTTTCTCGCGAGAGAGAAAGAGCGAACGCGCCGCGCGTTAGTTCCATAAATCGAAGTTTTTCTCCATCTTCCTTTCTCTCTCTTTCTCTCTCTTTCATCCTTATTAATCTTAGGACCCATCACTAAAAATCTCGTATTTGTCGCATAATTAATGTTAATTAGTTGTCAATTAGCTGCTATACGTGAAAAAAATACGTCGCTCAGTACTGAGATAACGCGAATTTTGCCAAATTTTTATTACCGCATTTCAGTATCATCCCTTATTAAGTTAAGTATGACAGTATAGAATGATCTGTCGATTAATTTTTGTTTGAAAGTGCGCCAAAGTGAACTTTGCGAATGATGGATCCTGTGTTTGCTCACATCAGCAAAGACTAAACTGAACAGTTTCATTGTTTATTACACTTTTTGGCATGATTTCGCCGTAATATGAAAGGTCTTCATAATCAAATCAACGAATCATAATTGTCGATAAAATTTGGATTCATCTTACATTCCAGAAACAAAGGAATAATAAAAACAATGGACGCACTCGAGGCGTTCGCTTTGGCTCACTATCAAGCAAAAACTAATCGACAGATCACTCTATATATTGCTACACATAATCTAAAAAAGATGGCTCAGAAATATGGTAATAAAGATTTGGTCAAATATTCGCGCCATCTCTATATCAGTCTACGTATTTTTTAAACTACTCACGTATTCTCGAATTTATTGCGCTCCCACTCGCTGGAAACAAACTGGAATGCCAATTTGTTGTTACTGCTAACAATTCCCTCTTCCCCCTCCTTCTCGTTACTAAAAAATATGTAGAACACTCTAATCTAAAAAACAATATACCCGAGTTAATTGCTGCCTGATCGGTATAAAATACAACGAACAAAACTGAAGTATTGAAGTATTGAAATATCAGAATGTCCAATATTTCTGGAAATAGTGAGAGAACGAGACGATGGAGAGAGCAGAGATTTTACATTATTTTCATTGTCAACACTTATATTATCGATACAAGCCCATACGCGCGCGCATGTATTAACTGCGAGTCAGCAGCCGCTATCGATTCCAATATACCCGCATGCACCTTTGTGTGAACTCGCATTTAATTTGAAGTTTCAATTCGCGCGCACTGCATCTCTCATTCTCGAGCGGATCGATAAGACAGAAAGCGTTTTCGGAGATAAGTTTTGATTCTGCCTGTCATTGACATCCTCCAATATCGTGGAGGATAGGAGCAGAATTCATTGATATTTAAATGAAGCGAAATCCTTACGTGGCACTTGCTCCATGAACATATTGGATGTGCTCAATCGACAGCTCGTCGAGAACGCGAGGACTCAGTTTGGGACGCTACGACATCTACGACATCTTGAAACGTTTCGGAGGATAAGCTCAGTTGAACATGCAGCTCAATTGTACGTGTAGGGAAGACTTGTCGAAATCGTATAGCGATCTCCTGAATCGCACCTATCTAAAGGACGTTCATAATCAAGTTAACGATTCATAATAGTCGATAAAATCTGGATTCATCACTACATTTCAAAAACAAGGGAAATTCAAAACAATTCATTCAAAACAATTAGCGCACGGAAGCACTCGAGACGTTCACTTTAGCTTATTGTCACAAGCAAAGACTAATCGACAGATCACTCTATATATTGTGATACTTAATCTAATAAAGAATTGCTCTGAAATATAGTAATAAAGATTTGATACTTATCATCGATCATATCTGATTTCTTTAAATGTCTGTAACATATACACAAAATAAAGTACACTCTGAAAATCTTTTGTTTATATTTCTCGTTTTTTTATATCTCCGTGGAGACACCTTTCCTGATAAATAAACCGCGACATATAACTCGCGGCTCGGCCAACTAATAATCTCGCGTTTCACATAGCGCTCCGTGAAAAAGAGCATTCCGCTATTATTCGTCACGATGCATTCATTCGTTGCACTTTCGTCGTGAGGTATCAAGGACGCGGCACCTGTCGTTTATTGGTTTTTCACTTCCTGGCTGGACAGTGTCATTGTCGCCGAGAAATAATCGCGGCCCATTGTCGCGGCCGCCTTCCATTTAAGGGAAAATGTCGTTTTTATGGCGCGTCACCGCCGCGACCACGGGAGTGTTTTCGTCTACTCTAACCCGGGCAGGAGAATGCGACTTGTCCGCGAAGTGTCTGCTTTATGCGCCGAATACTCGTAGTCGGCTGTTGCGACGTACACTTGTCGTAAACAGCACGGTGACGATGCGTCAAATAAATTTCATGCGAAACGCGTAGAGAAAAAAATCTGTCGGGAGATCCGGGATGTGAAAGTGCCAGAGAATTGCGTATAAAGAGAATAACATAACATTGAAAAAAAGTTACAAAAAACCATGTCTCGGAGCTATACGACTTTTGTTTCGCAACTGTGATCAGTCAAATTGAATAAAAGTCGAGTCAGATAGACAATCCGATATAGGAATTTGGACCAATAATTTAATCAAAGACAGAAAGTAAACCAAATTGAAAGGTAGTTGCATGTGTGATATAAATATTGTTGTGGCGACAATATTGCAGCAAAAATAGACATAGTAAATTTGACGATTTATCTGATATACGATATAAAAAAAAAAAACATTCGAGTAATTACAATAATCTTGCAGTAAAGAACCAAACGTGCATAACATTTTTGAACAAATATAGAATTAATATTAGAACAAATATAGAATATAATGTTAGAACAAATATAGAATATAATGTCAGTCATCATTCTGCATGGTGTAAGATTATCAAAATTGTTTTGCAACTTTTACTATAACGTTTTCTCCGTGTACTCTCGGTTGGAAGGTTGAGCAAAGGTTGACCAGACGTTAAACACGGCCAATAATGTGTTGGGTCAACTTTATGATTGCATCGATGAACTAAATTTTCGAGCTCGTATTACACAAACAAGAGATCACTAGAACACGACAATTTTGCTAAAAGTATTAGGGCAGTTAATCTGTCATATACAAACCCTGATATTGAGTTCTTGACTCGAATCGCTTCGATTGGTTCTCTTTTCATCTTAAAGTGTATAAGTGTATGTTATGTAACATAATGTTACATAACATTATAGACAACGAAGTTGATATATACATGGTGTTTTTTTTAACTTGAGACTGCTAAATATCTCGAAAAATAAGCATTGTACGACAAAAATGTCCCAAATAAACCCTCAATAGTTTCGAAGGCGCAATTCAATCCCACAAAAATTATCCATCTCCCGCCCCCCTGGGGATGGGGCGGGGGGTAACTTTGAAATCTTAAATGGGAACTCCTACTTTTTATTACAGATTCGGATTCTACATCCAAAAACACATAACTTTTGTCTGAACTTTTTTTTTCTATTTCTGATAGATGGCGCTGCATTCGGCGAAAATTTGGTAACCTTCGTTTTCTTCAAAGGGAATTCCCTATAATGACGCTCGAAGAAAAGTAACTTTTGTCGGAAACATGTTTTTACGAATTATCGTAAATATTACTTGGATATGTTAAGAATTTAACACTAAATTTTGAAAGATCGTGAGTGGACCCATTTGGAAATGACCACGTCGAAATGACGACTAAAACCTCTTGAATTTTTAACATCATCATTTGTATAACATTTGTAAAGGTCAAGGCCATTGGAGATTGTAACTTTTATTTTCATTTTTTAGTTAAAACGGATAAAAAATTATCGTAGAGATTTACGATAATTCGAAAAAACATGTTTCCGACAAGAGTTACTTTTCTTCGACGTAGCGTCATTATAGGGTATTCCCTTTGAAGAAAACGAAGGTTACCCAATTTTCGCCGAATGCAGCGCCATCTATCAGAAATAGAAAAAAAAAGTTCAGACAAAAGTTACGTGTTTTTGGATGTAGAATCCGAATCTGTAATAAAAAGTAGGGGTTCCCATTTAAGATTTCAAAGTTACCCCCGGCCCCATCCCCAGGGGGGCGGGAGGTGGATAATTTTTGTGGGATTGAATTGCGCCCTCGAAACTATTGAGGGTTTATTTGGGACATTTTTGTCGTACAATGCTTATTTTTCGAGATATTTAGCAGTCTCAAGTTAAAAAAAACACCCTGTATATATATCGATATATTTTACAACAGCCTATACCGAGAAAAAGATGTTTGATACTTGTAGTATAATCGCACAGAGAAATAATCACTATAAGTTATATGGTCAAGAAAATCATTTTTTTAAATTAAATTCTATTCTGGTGTTAGCGACAATCACCTTATATGCATGTTACTGCTGCGACTTTGCTACAAAAAATGATTGGTATAAAATGGTTGTAATTTTAGTTAGATCAGCCATTTCTTTCTCTCAGTGTACATGTATACACAAGGCGCCGAAGTGGCGAATGACTACGTCAGAGAACGGAAATTTCCTAGATACTCTCTCCAATTATCTACGCGAACGGGACGTCGCGTCCCACCTCCGGTCACACCGCGATTCTATTTTCTGATAAGTCTGTGTTCACGCTGTACCCGCAGGATCACAAGGGTACACAGCTCTATCTGGGCATTAACCACTGCGGGATTCTGACGTTCCAAGGCTCACGGAAGACGCACCATTTCCGCTGGTCGGAAGTTCAGAAGATCAACTACGAAGGAAAGATGTTTATCGTGCATTTGACGATAAACGAGGTGAGAGAGCGGTACACATATCTCGCATATATCGTCGGTTACACACGCCATGATTTGTCTGGTGTCGCGACACGATGCACGCGACGCAATACGTCCGTATCTAATCAAAACTTATCCTTTGGGGTTAATTCGCAACTTCCCTCGACAATTTCCAGCCACCTCCGATTATTATTCTCTTTTTCAATAGGACGCCATATTTTTTTTTTCCTAACTCGAGGAAATCACGAGGGTCTAATTATATCTCTCTAGTTTCTCTCCTTGATTATACGACGCTAACATTACACAGTATTACGCGATTGCGCCAGCTGTCGTGTGAAAACGCGCTTTCTCGTCCGTGCACGTCGCGTGTTCGCGTGCACTGTGTATGCGTGCGCGTGACATCAGACGCTGATTACAAGTTAAGTAATCCTGTTGTTTTTTTCCTGTGCGCACACCCGACCTGTGTAGGATGTAAGGACGAAGGTGAGTTTCGGATAGAATTTTAATTTGAAATATTTAATTATCGTAAAATTTGTAATTAGAGAAAATTGTGTTTATGAGAGACACGTACAAATAAGAGCCAAATGCGATTGTTGATACGAACATGTAAATTTATATTGAGAGAATTGCGTTGGAATCGTCTTGGAATGAAATATAAATCTCAAACGATCCCGAGGATCTTGTTTTGTCGAAATGAAGATAAGGTATTTTTCCTAGGAGGCTCCCTTTTGCGAGAAAAACCTTATTAGAATTTTATCTTATTATTAAAATCTTGGAATATTCGTTTTTCTCAGAAACCAGGTCCAAGAGAAAATGAGAAAAATTATTGTTTTATTTATTTTCGAGTTGTTTTTGCATGTAAAGTCGTTATTTTCCCGGCTGTAGTACCGGCAGTCACGGCGCATAATCCTGTATGTATTCATATGTTCATGCACCGGAAATCGTTGCTCGTAAAGGCACAGATAAAGCGGCACTCTTTACCACCCCGGAATTGTATGATTCTCTTACAAGATGTCCGGCTCGTTTTCAACTGCGATTTCCGGCCACCATATAAACGTGACATGTTGAGTTTCCCAAGCATTAGCAGGGCAATGTCGGCCTGTGCGCGTTTCATCCAGTTTTACGAGCGCATAATAGGTGCGACGTGACACTGCATCGTTTTTCAGCGATTAGACAAATTCTCATCGCGAAGTCACCGAGATTGATCTCCTGCCAACTTTATCGTTGCTACAACAGCTCGCAGCGACAAATTTTCTCCACTTTGTCATACTCGTCTCACTCTACCGCATGTTACGTAATCTGCTCGCAGAGCGGAGATCATTGTCGTGCACATATTCGGTTTGTCAAAACGTGGACGTACGATTCGGATAATGTCCAGACGACAATGTCAAGATGATAGAATATTTCTTGATCGTATTGGAATTTGGCATTTTCAGAAAAAGCACACTGTCGGCTTCAAGTGTCCCACGGGGTCGAATTGCCGTCACGTGTGGAGATGCGCCATTGAGCAGATGCTGTTTTTTACGTGAGTACACTTGACGTTTATTTTGAATAGAAAGAGTGATTTACTTCCCTATTTTCGTATTAATATTACCCCCGACTCGCACCTCAACTGATCGCGACGAACCGAGATGTTGCGCCAGTGTTACTTGAGATGTTATTCGCGTTTCGACTCACCCTGCGCGACGTACGTGCGCCTTTTCCGAAATTCCCGAGGTGAATAATTGGTACATAGGTAGATAGATAGATGGATATATAGGTTTATTATGCGCTCCGGAAATATTCCCCTCAAGCGCAGTTACGTTACCGTGAACGAAGAAAAGCGGAAGAAATTTATACAAAGCAAAAGAAAAATAAAGAATGAAGAGAGAAAGGGAATAAGTACAAATGTAAAATTAATTTGATAATAGTAGCCTCCCTGCGAGGAGAAATGCACCTTTAAATACATTTTAAATTAATCGAGAAATATTCTTAAGTCCGTATTAATAGTCATATTAATAGTCGTATTAATAGCCGTATTAATAGTCGTTACTTGAAACTTCTTCCAAGTGAGATATTCACACAAACTGAGTTCAGAGTTAAATAAGAGTTTTTCAGTTGAATCACGATTGCAGACCATCACATATATCATATAATTTAACTGAAAAACTTGGATTAAATTCTGAGTAAAAATCTCAGTATCTCATGTGAGACAAACTGCAAGTAACGATTATTAATACAGGCTCTGGTATATTTTGAATAACAAAAGAAGAGATATATTTTCTATTTCCTATTATTAGTATTATTCGCGACTCGCGCCTCGACCGGGATGTTACTCGCCGGAATAACGTTACTCAAGGTGTTATTCGCGTCTCGATTCGCGTCCGTGCGATGGTACGTGCGGCTTTTCCGAAATTTCCGTGGTAAGTAATTGGACGAGAGCCGTAAAGGTGGTTCCAGCGTTGCCGTAAAAGATGCATCTCCGCCGCGCGCGCTGGATACATCGCTCATTCTTACACGCCAGGTTTATCGCTGCGCCGTCCATCCCGCGGTCAAATTTAACGTTTCCCTCGCGAGCTTTCATGGACTTTTCGAGTGAGAGCGGCCGTTGGTGGTCAAAAGTGGGGTCACTCGAACGCGATCGCCGAAATGCTGCAACCGTTTACAAATATATAGGACGTCCGGCAACTCACGAAAAAGCTGCGGTATACAAGTGAATTAGGTCAGACTGAATAAAAAGTTTCTCTACTATTTTGCGAACAATCACGCAAAATTTTGAGTCACTAATCAAAGAAGATTCGTGAATGATCACGCGCCACCGATGAGCTGCGATGGCGACGTTTGCTGCTGTATATGCTTGTATATTAGATTAAACTGTAAATAAAAAAGTTCTCTACCATTTTCCAAATGATCACGTAAATGTTTGGTTATTAATTAAAGAAAATTGGTGCGTTATCGCGCACAACTGTACACCGATGTTCGCAAAATGGCAAAGAAATTTTTTGTTCAGTTTGACCTAATCTGTCGCGATTCCTCTGTGAGTTATCGGACACTCTGTATATATACACGGCGCGTTTTAGGGACGCCGGTGAAAATTTCGGATCGATAGCCACGACCTTTTTCTCTCTTTTTCTTTTTTACCGGAACATCGGACTATCCTGACCCGATTATCTCTCGGATATCCTCGTGAATTGTACCCGGGTGTCCTTGAATTACACGCGCAGTCTTTTAGTGTGCTTCTGTGCGAAATGTGAACCACACATAGTCGGAAAAGTTGCTTTCTAACGGTATCTTGTTACCTTTGTTCGTTATATTGAAAAGACTGGAAAAAGGAAGTCGTTACCGTAATCGTTTTGAAAAATAACATGTCATCGTTATCGTTTCCCGAGAAGTAACGTTGTTACTCTTTCCGTTCTTTTTTTTATCAAGTTTTGAAGAGCATCACTTTAGCGATTCGCTGCCGCCAAATTACATGTATATACAAAATAACGATGAAAGTAACGATCATATTCGTCATCGTTACTTAAAAAATAAACATGTGTCGCCATGATTATTACTAACGAGAAGAGTGAATAACGCTGTTACTAAGTTGTTAAAAGGGAAAAGTAACTTGCAACGCTAACACAAATCACAAGTAACGCGTCATTTTCCACTTTTGGATATACACAATGTTGAATACCAATCGATGAAAATTTTCTCTAATTAAAACAATCAGCAAATAAATAATCCAAATTAATAGATAGCCATATATTTAATCACGAATAATTTAATTGACTAATGAAATCAATTATTAATTAGTGCATAATCAACCGCATCAAAGTCGTGTTAATAATTTTATTCGATTTTAATTTTATTGATCAATTTTGTCTATTAATGAGCCGATTACTTTAGTCAAAGAAAATTTTGATCGATTGATACCAGCAGGGAGAAAATATTTGAAAATTTACTTGTGAGGTGCAAAGTTTTATTTCTGTGAATAAACTTTATACGAAATAGATTCTCGGGTATTTTTTGTCACGGGAGTTGACAATTCGACAGAAATGAATATTTGCTCTATTGTTGATGGAACGCGACGGCAAAAGTTACTTAGATACGTTTCCCTCACCGTCGGATCCTTCACTCGTTAAATATCGAGCGCGAGTCGGCGGCGCGTATGCGCGTCCGCGTCGCAGCTCGTTAGCAATGTGCCACTCGTCGAAGTCGAAACTTGGTACGAGTACGCGGGGCTGAGTGTCCCGGATCCTGCAATCTCTCGCGAATTCGTTTGGTACGTGCTCAAATTGACGTTTCTTAGTTCTCGCGGCGGAGGTACCGTTGCGTTGTCCACGTAAAAGTTTTCGCCCGTCCGACCAGAAATTTACCCCACGCTGCTGATCAGCTTGATCCCAATCAGTTATTTGCTTTGACATTTTAGATTTGCGTGTCGTGGTGAAACGCTTGATCGCGTATAATAGAGTTAGAAATAAACAAGCTAATTATACGAGAAACTTCTTTTATATATTAACTTAATGTAAAAAGAATCGAAATATATATAGAAAAAACGTTTATTGTACCTTTGCATTTTCATTTTATACTTTGCAACTGAGTCAGAGCGATTTCAAAGCAGTTTTGTCCTTTTTCATATGACAGGCAATTGAAACAGCTCAACAGTGTTTAAACCTCACATTCCAATTAATTATAACTTTCTTTGGGCACGAGAACTGAAAGTCCTCATTACGCTAGTTTGCAACATTCAATTAAAAATCGATTGGGGTCAAAAATGTCTCCATTGTGCCAGATTATAGTTAATAATGCTTATTATTATTAACGTCTTGATTGCCACGTATCGTGACATGACTTATCAAAATCCGATAACATCATCTCGTACAAACCGAATAATTGATTCAATCTGATCAACTTGATCAGGACTATGGGATAAATTTATAGTCGGGTGTATGAAAAATGTGCGACTCGCATCTTGTTACTCGAGCGATTCCGGTTTAATGTAGGGAAACGTTCTCGTCGATACTTAAGGCTTCTTGTGTCTCGCCAGCGATGTCGGATTTGTGACGTCAGAAGCGAGGAATGATATGCTAACGAAAGTTGCATGTCATTTCTGAACAAAGATAAATATGAACGAAAGAGCATTTGAGATTGCTTGAGTGCACTTATAAAATTGTTCGAAAGGTATTCTTTACTCTTGTGATCAATAAATAGTATAAGAAATGATAAAATGAGATACGTGAAATAATGAAATGAGTCTGTTTTGTCTGCGCGCTTCATTTCATCATTTATTATACGACTATTTACTAATCGTCAAGGCAAAAGGATAGTTTTCGGAAAATTTTATGTTTTAAGTGTACTAATTTTAATTTTAAGTGATCTCAAGCGCTCTTTCTTTCGTATTTATCTTTATTTAGAAATGGTACGCAACTTTCGTGTTATTCCTCACTTCTGACGTCACAAATTCAACATGGCCGCGGCGAGATACAAGGAGTAATCTTAATCTTAATCCTTCAACGACAAAATAACTCTATTCGGTATATATTTTTCAACACAATCCATTAAAACTTTGTGATATGTTTGTGCCATATACAAAGATGTTGTATGTTAGAAAGATATTTTGTATGCAATAAAAAGAATATATTCTTGCTAAATTACCATTTATTTATCTTAATACGAATTTTAAAATGCAGAAGAGAACACATAAACTCGGAAAATATTGGAGTTATGCGTGATCTTACCTTATTATCTATGTTCCACAATTTCACCTTGTCGTTTAGGGATTAAAATTCGCGTCTCCCAAGTTCCCAATGTCGCGAAAACATCTTACTGAAAGCATTCGGAGGTACTTTACGATCCGATCAGCGTATCGGCGTTATCGGCGGATCCAATTCGACGAGTTAATATCGTAGCCTCCGCGGCTCGCTACGCGAATGACATCGCTTTCGAGTTGAGCACGAGATCGGGGACTCCCCGGGCCGGTCCCGCTCGGGAAATTTATGCGAGCATAAATTCTCACGTTTATTGGATCCCGGTGCGGGCGGAGCCTGAGTTCGCGTTCTTTTTTTTACAACCCACTATTGTTTATACGGCTAAAAACGTTATTACGTTCGATAATTTAAGCTAAGCGCGCATCTGCATCTTCTTCAAACGCCGCGCACAACAGTTAAACGGATTTTCACTTATTTTTGTGCACGTTTGCGCGTGCTCGAATTGCCGAAAATTTTCACTTGAGAGAATTTTCGAAAGGCCTGAAGGAGAACAATGAAGATGGGTTTCTCAATTATTGCTGGTTACTGATTAAACAGCTCGGAGTAGTTTAATAGCTCAATTAAACGCGTGTATGCATGATATGTGCGCAGTTTGCCGAGAGCGTCGGACGCGCCGGTAGTGAGCGGCGGCTCTATCTTCTCATGGGGCACGAAGTTTAAGTATACCGGAAGGACGGAGAGGGAGGTCCTGGAGGAGTCTGGACCGCTCCGGAAGGAAGAGCCGCTGATACAACGCTGCCAGACGACGTGTTTGAGAAGGAAGGCCAGCAGTGTGCCGGCTACTCCCAGCACGCCGAGCCAGGACCTCGTCGAGATACGTGAGTAGCTCGCTCCCCTCCAAGTCTTCTTCGTCTTTCCTCATTTTATCGTCATGTAATTTACTTATCGTGCCACTTTTTACTCGGTAGTCCGTTCCAAATAGAGGAAAGAAGTAATCGATAGGAAATAACAGAGAGTTCCGTAGGGGTAATGTTGTCGTAGAATTTTCTTCTCAGCGTCTCAATAGTTTTTAATCGTTCAATTGTGCGAGATCATTGCGAGACGGCGACGATATCGAAGTCAACAGTTGGTAATTAATGCAATCGTATTAGAAACGCAGAGGAGTGATCTCAGGTCGAAGTCAAGCAGGAGCCGTGACATTTTGGTGACAAGCACGTTGCTCCTGCATTCAAAAATATATAATTTCATCTTTAGCTGGATCCTGTTATATATATACCTCCAAGAGGATTCTTCTAAAACCAAAAGAAGAATATTTTAAGCACGATATTATTTCTCTCTTCATTAAAAGAGGAATCTGTCTCGATGAAAGTTTTCCCTTAGAATACCGAAGATTGATAGATAGATTACCGAAGAAACGTATAACCAAATTTCTGGTTTTTCTAAAATCAGAAGGAAAATATTTTAACACCTAAAGAAGAACTCTATACTGAGAAAAAATGCTTGAAAACTTATATTTACGGGATATATAACACTTATTTCTATGAATAAACTTTTCTTAATTTGGTTGAATCAATCAAATTTCTGTGGTAAGATATGAACAAACCGCAAAATTCCGGTTGAAATTTCTGAATCCAGAAATCTTGTTAACTTAACAGAATACTGATAATTTCAATCGGAATTTCTGGTTCGTTTGTCAGAAATTTGGTTAATCTAACCAAATCTTTTTTTTCATGCAGAAAATAACATTTTGCAACTAGAGTTTTTTTTAGCGTTAGAATATTTTCCTTTTGGTTTTAGAAGAATCCTCTTGACGCCATATACAAGAAGACTCCGCTAAGGACGAGATTACATTTTTCTGGCTGTGCAATATAAGTGCAATTGTCATGTAGCAAGTATTGAATATTTTTGACTGTCGTGAGAAGAAGCAAAAAGTTTATTTTACGATCGTACTCCAGGTGTCATATATGCTTTAACGATTAATTACTATTGTTATTAAAATATGATTTGCATTCAATGTTCTCTAGGTTTCGATTTCCTCGAGAGCAAATTGTTGTAAGTACAAGTGACCAGAATTCCCTACGGTTTTCAACTCCCGACACATTGTATGTGTGTAACGTTGGAAATCATACTATAGTAACTCTAATTATAATGTTAAAGTACCTATGACGTCTGCTGTACTTGGATTGTTCCGTTACGCTGTAATTGCGAATCCTCGTGTTGTTACACGTCCAGTGTACGTGGCAGCGCACGTGTTACGAAGTTACCGCTCGGCCCAGCTTGCTGGACTAATTATGAGTCCCGCGGTTGACTGACGGTACCGCAACCGCGCGCGCGCGCTGCTTTGAAACGGCTCCGAAAAAGAAGATAAGAAAATAGAGAAAATAACGAAAGAAAACGGAGAAGTAATCATTTCTCTGTTTGATCGAGATCGGTGGCAAAAAAGAAAAAAATCAGAAAGAGCCTCGAGAGGAGAGAAGACGCCGTTGTTGATCGCACGGTAAACATTGTTTTACCGTACAAGGACGGCGCAAGCGAACGGTTTGCACGGGGATCGGGCCTCGGGGTCGCACGGAGTCTCAAGGTATGAATCGCATGATCCTCGCGTTTCAGGATATTCCAGTCTGCCGCGTAGCTGTCACAGCGCGGGCCTGGACGGCGCCGGGATGCTGGAGGGCGGCTCGGGTGTTCCCCTCAGCTCCCCCTACTGTCCAGACAATACCTTGCCCCTCCTGGAGACCGTATCCGAGGACCAAGAGATTCACGCCAGGAGAAACAATGGTTAGTTGACGCCCGTGTTGTTGCCTTTTCTCTCTCTCTCTCTCTCTCTCTCTTTCTTTCTCTTTCTCTTCCTCTCTCTCTCTCTATCTTTTTTTCTTTCCTCTTTTTTTACCCCCACAACGTTGGATTCCCGAAATTCGTTCGGCAGCCCATTCGAGTTGCTCGCCGCGACGCATGTCACGACGGTGAAGCGCAGCGAATATTATCGATTTGCTAATAATTAGAGCTTGCGTGCGAATTTTGCTATGCGAAAATGTATATTCTTTTGGTCAGACATCACGGACGTTCAGATCAGGTCGCTCAGGTATCTTTGCAACAGGATGTTCGATGTTACCGATAGAAGTTAGTGCATGGACAGAAGGTGTATGGGCAGTTACTGTATGCGAGAGAGAGCTGGTTACTGTATACCACCGCCGTCTTGAAGAGCGTGATATAATCTTTCGTTCAGTCAGTCTGAAATTTCGTGCGTCGGTGTTTCATGATATTTATATAATTACGCAGAACACGCGTACACAGTCGTGGTCTAAAAGATTGTCTGTGATTTTTGGGGTGAATTTGTGAACTCAACCGTCTTATCCAATGGGAGGATTCGTTTTCTAATGGAAGAATGCTGCCATTGAGCGAGATGGATGAGTTCACAAACTCACCCCAAAAATTAGGGAGAACCTTTTGCTCCATGACTGTACACATCTCGGCGACACTGCAAACGAAAGAGAGTATTCGCGGATTCACTTGAACAGTTTCGGCGCAAAACAACATGGAACGAAATCAGTCATCGTATTTTCATAAAACACGCGCAACGCAAATGTTTGAACGATACTAAAAAACAAAACCTTCCCATATTATTCTCGCGACATTTCACTCTTCATGAAGCGGGGACTCGCTCGATTTCAATTACCGTACGTAACAGCGTGAAAATGCAAATTTTCCGCGCCTTGCAAGTTCCGAGGGTGCTGGCCGGTAATATATCGCGCGCGCGAGTGAGTCGCGGGTCCGTCGTGTCCCTCTTTCTACGACCGCCGCTTCTTTGGCTTCTTAGACCTTTGGTTGATTTGTTTTCTCTGTTTCTTTCTATTCTTTTAGCCGTAGACGAAAATGATACGCATGCGAGTGCCACCCACACGTCTACTACTACTACTACCACCACCACCACCACCATCACCACCACCACCTCCAACACCACCACCACAAACCGCGCGAAAGCCAAACTGAAATTTCCCAAGAGCACGCTGAACCGACCGCAACCGTTGTACAGTCAGAGAATAGTGATAGGCTCGGAGGAGCTGGCGGGCCGCGACATCGAGCACGTCGTACGGCAACGTATTAACGCCCTGACTAACAAGCGGAGCCCGAAGGTGGTGCGATCGACCGCTCTGATAATTAAGAGCTCGAAGGCACCGGCAAACGTCAACGGCCGACGTTTGGCCAGAGGCACGGCGAATGCGACGCCGGCTTCTTGGCCGTACTTGGATCGCGACGAACGCGATGGTAAGACGTGCATAGAGGTAAGCGAGCTCGGCGGATCGACAACTACGCCGACGACTATCACCGCCAACGGCTGCGCGAGCCTGGCTATGTCCAGCTCGGCATTGTCGAATGGATTTAATCGCTTGAGACGACAAGGGCCGCCAGGTAAGTACGAAGGTCCAGAGTGAAGAGAGAAAACTGTAAGAACGTTCTCCATCTCTTGTCTTTTTCTTTCTCTCTTTCTTTCTCTCTCTATCTGTCAATCGCTCTTTATCATACCCTTCACGTTGTCTGACGACGGTTCCGCTCGCGTGTGTCCTCTCTCTCTTTCTTTCTCTTTCTCTCTCTCATCTCCTTCTCTCCATTTCTTTCTTTACCTTCTCTTTTTCTATATATCTCTTCCTTACGTGTGCGTGTTGTTTTGAACTCTGCTTTGTTTTCTTTCGTCTCTCTACCTTTATGTTACGCATCGACACTGCGGTCTGCATGAGCTTGTGCCTGTTACACGTATATCAATCCGAGCGTTCGCGACACGTCGCTCCCCGGGATAGATCCGCGAGATATCTCGCCTTCTCCGTCGTACTCGATCGACTAGGTATCGATCGGACGGGCTGCCCAACTTTCGCTGACTCAGATTGCTTCCATGGGCCAACGAAAGTTCCGTCCGTCTCATAGCCAAGCCATCCGTTGGCTAATACGATAGTCGGGTCGTTAAAGTACTAGCTGCAATTGCGAGAGTGTATCAGTCGGGAGAATGCACGCATAAACGTGAGTTCACGCGCAGCAGTTGTCTGTCGATCTTCTCTGCAGGATCGGTTCGTGGAAAGCGATCGCTTGCCTGTCGTTGATTTGACTCTTTTACCCATCAAACTATACTCAAACTATACATCAAACTGTACTCGTCAACTATGTATCGTTACGTACATGTATGCATATGCGGTTTTCTCTGAAAGTACTTAAAAAAGGATTTCGCTCCACGAACGCGATTTCGAGTCTTGGAGTAGGATCGTCAGAGCCTCCGCACCTGCAAAGTCTTCGTCCCTTCGAGCCGCTCACCGACGCAGCCGTTCAATATAACATCGGTAATGTCCTTTCTGTTGCAGTCGGTCACGAGGGCGAGACGAACGACTACTACTTTAGAGACTCTTTCGACCACTCCTCGTCGGAGAGTCAGCTGCTGGATGCGTCCGGCAAGCCGCACAGCCGCTCGGTTACGCCAGTACCGAAGATGCAGAAGCTGCAGAATTCGAAGCTCTGCCTCCAGCAACAGCAACATCAGCAGCAGCAACAGCAACAGCATCATCATCTAGGTCGTCACGCGAACGGCAAGCTCAGACACCAAAGTCTGCGCGTGGTCAGGCTCTTCATACCGGCGTTTATGCTGACGATCACGGTGCTGTTCATCGTGACAGTCTTGGTGTTCGAGACGGACACGACGCTGTTCAATAGCCTGCGCAAAACGCCAGAAATGGTGGCCTTAAGGAGCCAATATTACGTTCCGATTAAGGAGTTCCTGCGGACCAAGCTCGGCCTATTCTGATGCGACAAGATGACCGGGCCGAGGTCGTCCTATGTCGTCGCGTAGCGCTCTCTCCCTTCAGTGCCAAGTCGCGGATGGATTCGTGACTGAGAGATACGGCCCCAGTCGCGGAAAAAGGAACATGTGCGCCTTTCCTCTTTCCCCCTCCTCCCACCCACTCATCTGACCAACCAACCAACCAAACAACCAACCAACCAACTAACCAACCAAGTATCCATCCAAATAACCAACCAACCAACCAACCAACCACCCTCCGTTGCGCGCCGTCGCGTCGCAGCTTGGTCGCACGAGCGTGAGTGCTTCGGACGCGAGAGCCGATTAAGAGAGTGTTGCTTGAAGCTAGGGATGGCCGGAAGTGGAGAAGGAGACAACGAGGAGTTGGGTCGAGAGGAGGATGAGTCAGTCCAAGGGATTGTAATTTCGTGTAACTTTCGATGCGCGGGAGAGTTCTTGTGTAAAAAAGATGTGTAAAGATTGTATTTAATTGTACGAGCGGGATATGTATATCTATGCGTTTCTCACACTCGTCAGTCGTCCACACACAATGCTTTTCAACTGATTTACTGATTCTTTTATTTTTCTTTTTTCTTCTCCCCGGGCGGGGTGCTTCACGGCCGATCTCACTCAGCTCCCCTTGATATTTCTGCGGTTTAATACTGAATTCGGTCGGTTTCCTCGACGAAATGACGATTGGTTTGCGGGAATATTTTGCAATATATACATATATACATATAACACACAATAACATTAGTGTGATGTTGGTTCTTGAATGGCCTATATCGTGTTAAACTATGAAAAGGACGAGAACTGTGAATGTTCTTTCTCCAAACGCGGGCCTTTGCCCCGCGCTAGTGCGAAATAAAACGCATAATACATGCGTGCTACACGCAACGTCGCACGCGCGCGTGCCAGTAATAATAAACAGAATAAAAAGAATATTTTGACATTGAAGAGACGAGCGGGAGAGCATACAGAAGCGGGGAAATGTGTAATATATATATATACGCGTATATATTTCATTTTCACCGCATTATTTCGCGACGGCGGATCGTCCATCTTCGAGCGCGGTCCGGTGTCAATTCCGAATTGCTGCACGGAGAATCCGTCGTGGTGAAGTCGCGCGGTGGAAGCTGAGACATTCTGTGTACACAACACAGATCGCTAAAACGAGGTGACACTATTACTTATAGGAGCTTTAGGTTATTTTAAACGGTCAACGAAGAAGCAATTGTTTTCGTAGATAATCGTAGATATACGTGCAGCGATATAACGCGGTGACGAACATGGCGCCGAATGGCGACGTCTAATCCGCGAGACTTCCTGCTAATTTATTCGCTGTCGGTTCTCCGTTCTTGCGGCCGCGATGTCGTGCGAGCGTGGGTGCGCGGCTGCGAAAACTGCGTATTTTTATATAAATATAGACTTTATCGTAGAAGGGAGAGAGAGAGAGAGAGAGAGAGAGAGAGGGAGAGAGAGAGAGAGAGAGGAGACTTCAGAAAATCAAAATATCTTTTGTCACGCGCAGATATGGAAGATTCCTTCCTCCATATCTGTGTTTCCTTTTTTCTTTCTCCATTCGCACGCGAACATCCGTTGCATCCAACGGCCATGCACCTACGCTCTCGCGCGCGTCACGGAGTGAGAATGATACACTTCGATAGGCTAAAGTTCGCATATTGAACTACGACGCTTCTGCTTCGTACTGTTTTAATATCAACCCAAGTGACGGTTCGAGCAGGTCCTGATCCGTCTTCTAGACTGAATGCCCGCTTGAGGGTTTTGTTCTCGAAAGCAGCTGTCGACAGTGAAAGTTTCTTTTTTTCTTTTTTTGCAAGGAACACTCGCGATAATTACCTCGGATCCTATGCTTCACCACGTAGGATCGTTGACAGTGGCTCCCGAGGAGAAGGAGAGCTCCTGCTCTCGAGTGGACATACAGCCTCGCTGTCATCCGTTTTTCCTTAAAGTGCCTACGCTGTTTCACACCCCCTTGTGTCACTGAATTCGCTCGATATCCTTGCCCTTCTCCCCTCCATCCTTCTCTCTCCCTGAGCTAAACAAAACTGAGATAGCTCGAGAAAAAAGAGTAGAACAAGAAACTAAGTGAATTAACGAGGATCCGCGAGGATCTCGTCGTACCGACAGCGCTCTCCTGTTTGCGAAATTGCGCGATTCACTCGTTCATCGGACTTCTTCCGAAATCAATTTCTCAGTTTGAAAAATTACTCCGAGCAAACCAACAATAAAGGCCTCTCCATCTTGAGTACAGACGGCTCTAAAAAATTAGAGCGGTAACTGTGCGAAATAGGATGTATCATTGCCGATGAAGGCGGCGATCAATGGAGGCTAGATATAGTAAAAATATTCGATTAGGTTAAGGAGATTGTAAGATTCAACGTCGTATTTTCAATAGCGCATCAAGGTGGACTATTTATCATTTATCGAACAAAATTACGCGCGTTTCTATTTATTATAAATTATAAACTTCCCATCGCTATATTTTTTAAACAATAATTCAGAAATTTGTACATCGGTATGTCATTCTTTAATATTATGGTAATTTTTTTATGGTAATTTTTTTATGGTAATTTTTTTATTAAAATTTTGTAATATTTTAGTTTACAAAATAAAAATAGAAATTTGAGATAACATGTCAACATCAAAGATCACGTATAAAAAGTGACAATTTTGGTTTCAAACATCTTAACTTTTGGATAGTCGATCTTTTTCTAATTGTGAACAGTTAGATAACATTTGAATTTATACATAGTGCAAATTTGAATGAATCCTTAACAAACTTGTTTTGTCATGCAATTTCCTTAATCTTTATACTGTTCGGAATTTGAAGATGAGTGCTCAATCGCGATAAAAAAAAGAAGACATGCTCTTTGTGTAGAAATTGTAATGTTGTCGTTATCAATCACTCAAATTTGACAAAAATGTGACGTTCCAAACTCTGTAAAGGTGATGGAACGGAGATTCAACGACGAGATGTGCTTAACGAATCTTCTATCTATTGTACTCTCCGTCTCGTCGCCAATTCCCGTCAATACTCCTCGAGAAGAGTCACGTACGCTGCTATGGCCATTTTGGACGAGATTCGAAATATCTCGCGGGAACAGGAGAACGCTGCGCGCGACAAACTAATTGTATAAATAAACGGAGGTCAATTGTAATAAGATGTAACTCTAGATATTAATTAAGGACACCCGCTGGTGGGCCAATCGATGTAAAAATGAAGAAAAAAAAAGAAGTGGAAAAGAGGCAAGAGATTCGAATCGGGACGCGGGAGTTCGATGTGCCACTTCTTAAGACTCGATCTATCAGTCCGAGTGGCTCTGCTGAATTTCCGAAGGCACAAGAGAGTGAAATTATTCGATGGACGTGTGTAAAAAGGAAATCACTCTCGAACATACATGGTGAATCGATGTTACACGTTCAGTCGTTGGGAGTTACATTCTCGCCGAAGGCGGCTCTCATCGGTAAAATTCTGGAAAACGGAAACACACAGCTAATTAATTTGATTGTAATCGTCGCGTGTCCCTGTCAACGGCACGGTCGCTTTGGAGAGTAAACCTGAGTCAAGTGGACGCTCGGTCTAAAATGTGGCAAGTTCGAGTAGCGAAACTAGAGAGCTGTTCGTAACGCTAGTGGACAGAACGCGAATAATATCAAGTGTTTTAAGCTCGTTGTCGATTTAACGGTGGCACGCAGCTTCTCAGTACCGCGCGGCACACTTCCCCGAAGTTACCAGGTGAAATTAAATTATGGAGCTACGGCGAGAGAGATACGTTATTCGCGACTGTACATAAGGGACATAAGAGGTGTTCTGCGATGTTAGAGAGGTGTGTGAATATTGTAGCGGATCGCGCGAGGTCCTAGCCGCGCGATCAATCGAAGAAGCGGACGACACACGGGACGTATATATCAAAAACAAAACAAAACAAAAAAAAGAAGAAAAAAGAATACACGTAACTCAAACGTTGCGTTTCCGATATGATTCAGATCCGTTAGTTCATAATCTAATAATTAAGCTGTAAAATTGTCGACATTTCTCCGGTAAACGATCAGTGATTTGCCGAGCATTAGCGTAGCCTCGATTCCACTGTACTTACTTGATTTCGTTGCGGGCGCGTGGCTCTCGTGTAAATGTATATCTAGCCTACACACACACACACACATACACATATAAACATATACAAACATGCGCTCGCGCGTAAATGTATACACGTATACATATAAAACAAACAAACAGACAGACATACACTATGTACGTTAGGTTTAATAGTCAATTATACGTTCTGAGGTTCTCGGGATTAGTTCGTTAGGTAATTTATTTGATACTTCGATGGATAAACTAATTTATTCGCTGGTAGCTGTACCGCGCGTATGTGTGTGCGAATATCAACCAATCGATCAAACCATCATACGAACGCGCGCGATAGCGGAAGTAATTTATCACAGAGGGGCTAAATACTACATTGTGTACAAATGTGGCGGTGAGTGTCAAAGTGTAAATGCAATGTTAATTAAAAACGGCCGACGCGACGACGAGAATGGAGCTCTGCGCTAATCAAAACGAAATAACGATGATAATCTTTCTACAATCTCCATTCGTATGTACACTTTTTGTACGCTTGCAAATTGTAGCGAACAGTCGTAGTCATATGAGGGGTGCGTTTTTCTTCTGGTCTGTTAATCCTTGAAATTTTGTATCGCATGCATGAATAAACAAGACATTTCATTGCAAACTAACTAACTAACTACACGAAATGCTTCGCCGAGGATGCGTCCTTACGCGATTTTCACAGCCTTCGATCGCGACAGTGGATAAAGCGGAACGGCTTCTCACACGTACTCGCACCTTCGATTCTTCAAGGAGTTTATTCACTTAAACCAAGAAGATGATTAGAATCATACACATATTTAACGTAACATTTATGACAGTAAAACACATTCGTAGTTGAACTTTCGTGCGATTGTCTGCACACTGTGATACCATCCAAATCCAAATAAAAAACTTACCGTTATAAATATTACATATTAGGAGACGCATAGAAGAAAGCACAGTATTTATTATACTGTTTTTGTGCAATGCTCGATTGTAGGCTAGAAAATTGCTGTTTTATGCTTCGAGTAACATTTTATTGGATGAAACAAAGTAGTATCGAAATTAGTTTCAAATTATGCGAGTCGAAATTTTGATCCTACCTTCAGCCTGACTATTCTATTCAACACTTTTTTGATATTCTGAAGCTTATAATACAATCTATTTTGACGTTAAAGATGGTAAAAAAGGAAATTTCGGACATCGTCAGAATCAAAGCAGAAATAAATTGTATCATTAGAATTAAATCTACTTTGTTAATTGTTCCTACTACGTTGTAGAATTCCAGGTTTAACATAGAGCCAAAATTTCAACTTGGGTAATATTTGTCAGTTAGATAGATGAAATAAATATATAAAAACGTAATTTTGTTTGATAAATAGTGAATTTATAAGTAGCTTGCTTTGATGCGCCAGCAAAATACGCTCCTTGCGCGCCCTGAATATACCTGGTGAATAAACTCCTTATGCCCGGTTTCACCAACATCGATGAAGTCTTAACCTGAATTAAATCCGTCTTCCGACAAAGATTTAAAGTCGGGTGAAAGTTTAATCGACGTTTAAGTACGTGGTGGAAACGGATCTTAATCGAATAAACACGAAATACGAGCTAAGTGAAAAACGTATTAAGCGGTGAAGAAATTAAAACAATTATCTTGCGGATTCCACCATTTTATTTAGACGTCATATCTTAGACGTTTACATATCTTTGAAATGTTTCTAAGACGTTTTTTATGAGTTCGTGCTGTCTGAGTTATGTACTATTAAAAGCATTTGTAATCGTATGTCGGCTGGCTTTGTAGACCTAATTATGCAGGAAGAGAATAGATCTTTCCAAAGATAAGAGTGAACGACGTATACTTATTTTCTATCGATATAATCATCGTGTTAGCAAGATAAGAACTATCGCTTTGAGATCTGTTGCATTTAACGCGAGCTTTCGCAACACAATTATGTCTTTTGAGAGTCAACTTTCGTATAAGTCAACGTTGTTTATTTGAGTCGGCGATGTCTATATGAATATTGAGGCGGAATCGTGATATCGAAGATAGCGAAGTTGACAATAAGGCAATCTAATCGGCAGGTACGAGATGATAACGAGAAACGCCACAACGTGGTTACACTTGGTTGTTTGAAAACGAAGGTGACGTCTTGACGATACAATATCTGCGAATGACTACATACGATATGACATATACAGGTATATAGTTATGAATCATCGTATGATGACTCTAAGAGCGGACACGCCACTGTGATTTCTCCGCCACTTATGTCGCGAACGCAGGCTTATGATAAATGCAATCGATCGTTTTTCGCAGTCTGACAATTAGACGGGCGCAGATACGCGCCGGCGACAGATTTCTTCTGCGAAATGACAGGTGAAATCTAAGCTTTCTAACAAAACGATGCAAAACGATCACTGTAGTTGTTAGCAGCGCGGCGAGCGACTTTTAGTCTCTGAAATGTTCGTGCAGTGTGGAGATGCATCGTCATGAAGATTAGGCGAGGAGACCGCAAGTTTGTCGCGAGTTTGAACGAGGTCATTCGTGGAAAGTGAATCAACGGCGACCTTGAAGGTACGCAAGCTGTGTGGCGTGTGCTTGGGAGGCAAAACATGAGGACTACGCCTGCCTGTAAAAGGGAAGTATCACTTGTCGCGCTGACGTTCCCTCGCGTGCTAACGCTGAAAACGTGTAAACAGTTAATTTGGTATTTGTCGTTTTGGAGGTGTGGATAAATACTGAATTTGACCTTCAACGTGGAGCAAGGTTTTCTTTCTGTGTATTTTTCTAACGTTTCGTGAACACTTCAGTTTACTTTACCAGTGAAAGGAGCGACCTGATATTTCTATATAACAACTAAGGCCTAATATACATACAATTGTATACGTTCACTTTAGATCCTTCCTAAATTTTTTATATTAGCATATTAATGATCCCACCATTCTACATGTATTTTTCATTCCAAATCGTGAAACAGTGATTTTTCTGTTAAAGAAATTAATATGGCAGAGCAGAATCGTCGGTACTAGAAGTTGTATAAAGTTTTTCACGAAGAAAAAAGTATATTTTATTTCCTTAACTTTTTATCGACATTATCTTAAAGTAGAACACATTATCATTGTTATAGAATTTATTAAATTCTCTAGCTGAGAGCTACAAATGCAAAACCGAATGTACATAATTATGCACATTCAAATAATTGTATTTTTCAATGGTCAATTTCATCCGGATCACAATATTCTTTATCAGAAGTGTCTTTTAAGACAATTTGATGAAGAAAAAAATTTTTACTGAAAAGCGATCGATACCTGGGGGTCTTAAAAAGTTAAGAATTATTCCCAAACAGCACAGATCTCCACAGATCTAAAGACATTTTGAGAACGTCCCTACGTCTGGAGAATGTCCTCAGAATCATCTGGACGATCTTATGCTGTCTGGAATTAGGTATGATTGCACGATCGTTTCCGGTCGTATTGTAGCGGGCGGTATAAGTGAACGAACTGTATTTTGTCAATAATCGAGGGTAATCGGGAATAACGAGTGAAATTTGAAGTGATCTGTCTCGGCGAAAATTTGAATTCCAATAATGTCAAGATGTCGTAGGCTCGTCGTGTCCCCCAGGACGCGATGACGATTCCTACGAAGGCAGGCGAGTGTCCGTTCCGATACCGGTACTCTGTGACTCACTGCGGAGTCGTTTCAGTGCGCGACGGACTACGAAGCCGTCGACATCGTTGGGCGCATGTGTTCGCGTTTCTCGGCTTCGCGTCTCTCTCGTGTGTCTTCATCATTGGCGAGGATTGAACGGGATCGGCTGAGTGATCTAGTGTGACCGTTGTTCTTCGTGTTGTTGTGAGTTATGTGTGTAAACGTGGCACGAAGCGGCTGAAGGTGATTACTCGGTCAGGTGATCATTCGAGACGATTCGTGGGACTGATAATTTCGACGATATGGTAATTGAGCTTGTAATTAAGTTTAATAGCGCAATTGTCTCGTTGACTTTTCGAGAGATACTTTTCAAAATCGAGCGAAGTTATTCGAGATATATGCTGAAGAGAAGAATAAATTGTAAGAAAGCGTGTTCCTTTTTTTTATATTTTGTTTGTTAAACGAAAAGGAAAGTAAGACAAAGAAAAAAATTAGAAGAAAAGAATTTGTTAGAAAAATTCAATTATATATATATAAAATAAAAAGAAAATAACTAAAATAAAAGAAAATATTTCAATAAAAAGAAAAAGAAGAGAGAGAGAGAGAGAGAGAGAGAGAGAGAGAGAGAGAGAGAGAGAGAGAAGGGAGAAAAATTAGAAAATTTTAATTAAAATACAAGGAAAATAATTAAAATGAGAAATAAGAAAAACATCCTAAGTAATAAAAACTTTTAAAAAGACATTAGAAACTTTTAAAAAGACATTAGGTTTCAGACATTAGAAGAAATTTCTAATCTAGAGGATTGTCTAGAGGATTATCTAAAGGATAATTTAGAGGATTATCTAGAGGATGTTTTCATAAAATTCTATAACACAGCAGAAATTTTCTTTTATATTACGGGATTTACCTACGGGATTCGTTGCAAGGTTCTAACTCTATCGGTCCTCGAATATAAATATATTTTACACGATATTCAAACTTGACCTCGTGCGGCAAAGTTTAGATTCATCCTAGATTGTAACGTATCGCTTTGACTCTTGGATCGTGAGTAACGAGGTTTCTCGTGGCAGTGACGTCACAAATATTTCCTTGACGGAATATTTACTTTCAACGAGCGTATTTGCTAAATAGAACTCATTGCCACAGCGGGAGATCATTATTGCTTACATCGAGAATAATTTACCTTGATTACGCGTAAGTTTTCATTGAAGACGTTCTTCATTCAAGAATATTGAAATGAGAACAATCGAACCACGTTATAGAACTGCGAGTATCGCAAGGATCGATCTCATGAGGAAGAGATCCGAATCCGATCTCCTATTGCGAGAAGATGCTTCGCGTGATCCTCCTTGTTACGAATGCACTTACATCCTCTCACCCTTTCTTTGTCTCGTGATCCATGAACGGGAAGTAATTCATTTTCTCGCTGTTTAATGGCGGGATAAAAATTCTTCGATATGTCACATTAGTGATCCAGGAAACACCTTCTTAAAGTAAGGACGGAGTGTCTTGCGAATACGAAGCACAGCTTTCGTGTCCATGAATCCAAAGCTTGTTTCATCACGCATAAATTAAGGGGAGCTATTGATTTACATAAAAATATACATTGCATTTAAATAAATGTTACTTGCTTCGAGTATTTCATGAATTTATATATATACAAGGTTATCACAAATTCATCATAAATATCAAATTCATTAAAAATATATT
The DNA here is from genome assembly GCF_010583005.1 of Odontomachus brunneus. NCBI lineage: Eukaryota > Metazoa > Arthropoda > Insecta > Hymenoptera > Formicidae > Odontomachus > Odontomachus brunneus. Next base: position 845,441 of record NW_022639533.1, read on the forward strand.
CTGGATCCTAACAAGTCTAGATTCGAACCAATTTCGAAAATTTTATAATATTCTTATAGAAGGAATAAATTCTTCGTTTCAGTACGTGTGATAAGTTTCTCCAAAATTTGTGATAAGTATATTTTATGTCTTATTAAGTAAATATATTCTTTATTCAAGATAATTCTTATTTAAAAAAAGATAAGTAAATTGAGTAATTGCTTTTTTAACAATAGAATTCCTCTGTGTGTAAGTAGTCGAAAGAATAGGACGATTTTTACGAATTTTCTTTAAAGAAATGAATAAAAATATCAATATAGAGTTTGGACTATACTATTTATTATTGTTTAAACATAAAGGTACTATTAAAAAAATTGAAATCCCGTCCAGTTGTGGGCGCAATACAAAAAACTTGAGCAGAATTTTAATTTTTTAAAAATAATTTTCTACTTAATATAATACTTAAAATAACAATAAAGTTTATCGCGAACTACTTTATTTTACTTAATATAATACTTAAAATAATACTTAAAATAACAATAAATGTGGTCGAAACTTTATATTGATATTTTAACCTTTTTGAAAAAAATTGTTAAAATTTCATATTTTTTTGTTATTTAAATCAAAACTTCTTAAAAAAAAACAATGCCAAGAATGACCATTTGAGAGATGCGAAAGAACAGCGTAATAGTGTTATTATCCGAATCGGTTTATTATTTGGAAAATTTACTGGACGACAATTGGAATTCCTGACGCGACATCCACACGCTGACTCGCTCTCTTCCTCGTTCTCTATAACTTTATAAAACAAGATTATGGTATTACCTCACGCGCACTCACTCACGTACAGTGAGTCACGTTTTCCGCTATTAAGCGAGGTTTTTTAGCTGGTTCGTCGAACCAGTTCCCATCGTTTTCCTGGCTCACTTTCGTGTGAAAGGCGATGCCACTGAAAGAGGGGATCTCTCGGTGAATGATCTCCGTTTGACCATGGTCCATCGTATTGCTAGCTTTAACACGCTCGACACCTACGAGTCAGGGATCAAAGAAGCGGTTGCTATCGCCGAGATTGCCATCACGAAGATGCAATTACTTGTCATGAGTCGCGCGAGTGCATTAGGTTGACAATTGTGTCCGAGTTATTTGAAAATGGTACGGAATTTAGGTTATCTTTTCGAATTTTGTTGGTATATTATATTGATCATTTAATATTTTTTCGCAGAAAATTACATCTTATATAGCTGCAATGAAAAAAAGAAATCCTAAAAAATTGGTAAAAAGAATCTCAATCCTGAATAAAATCTCTGCAGGGAGACATATTATAATAAAAGTTGCGCAAATTTTATTGCACAAGCTACAGTATCGGGGCAAGTTGAATAGAAATCGAGTCAGATCAATAATCTGAGTGACGTAGGAATTTAAATTGCAAAATCTGAAATTTAAATGTGAAATTTAATTAAAAAGTTTTTAATTAAAATTAAAATTTTTATTTTACCTCTATGATTAAGTAAATCAGATGGCAAATGCAATCATTAATATGCTGAGTCATCTTTTATTATGATCACCTCGTTGAACTGAATTTTAAATTCATGTTAAACAAACAAGAAACTGAAAAAATTGGAGCAATTTTTTCGTCATTTGCAACTCTAAAATTGAATTCGTTTAATCCTTAACTCCAAGCTCGATAAATGTTTTTCTTTTAATATAATAAGTAATATTTATTACGCAGGCTGAAATAATATATCCCAATGTTCATGTTTTTAAAAATATATACATCATATACATGAGGTAATGTTCAACAAGTAATTTGTATAAATGGGACATGAAAAATATAATTAGACCTCTGAGAATGTTATGAATTTTGAATTTATCAAATATATTTCGGATATATTTTGATTTAATTGTAGTCGCCTTAAGTAATGGATTAACTTGAGATAGAAGATACATGTAGATAGGTTAATTCACTGCAGTTCTTTTTAGATTATTTGAGCGTTTAGTTTAAATTCTTATTTATTTACATTTATTGTTAGCTGAGGATGGTCGTTGTATGACTTTGAAGACAATATTAGCTTCAAGATCAGTTCGTTTGACTGTTATTTCCCCGAATTTCGAGCATTAAAATTCATTTGTGACTGTATATTATTCACATACGTACATAGAGCCGTTCTCTCATCTAATATCTTATAATTTGCAAAACTAAAACTAAAAAGTGTGAAACTAAAAAGATCCAAGTGTAACGAGCACACGAACAAATCTCTCCATTCTCTCGGCGATAATTACATCGATTTATCGAGAGATAGTCGAGACCCTCTTCCAATATTGCTGGGATATTATCAAGCGTTTTTTCAAACATTAATATTTCTCCAATAAAAATCGTGTGTTATCGGATATCGCCGTTTTATGTCGTTTGATATAGCTGCGCGAAAATCCGGATACGACGCGAGTGCCGATAAATCACAATTTCCACGACGAGTGGCGCGCAATTTATTATCCGACAATTTTAGCCACGAGGCGGAATACTCCAATTGCAGCCGCGTAATGGTGCTATCGCCTATTCTGGAAATTAGAGCGATTACAGCGATGTGGAGCGATCGTCGCCGGTGCATGTAACGACGTATCTTGAGGCTCCTCTCGATAAGAGGTACGCATATCGCAGGCAGGCCTCTCTATCTTCTAAGACCACATTTTTTGCCAGAGTTATTGCACGCTGGGAAACTTTACGGTAGTGCACATCGCGCCCATCGATGTCGACGTAATGGAACATCCTGCTGGGATTCGCTTTTACGTTAACCGCCGCGACGTCCCGTCGATCGATAAAATATTTGCTTAATGGAACGATGGGTGTGTGCGCGTAGTTGATTACCGGATTCATCGACGAGATCTTGATTAACATTTACCATAAAGGAGATCCGGCCTCTTTCTTTCACGACATTATTGCAGCCCACGCGAGACTTGCGACACACACTTCTGCATCTGTTATTGCTTTGAATCGGAGTAATCAGCTCGATTGTACGCCAAGTTTCAATAAAGTCCACCATATTTATTTACCGAACACTCATTAATCTTTGTAATCATTCACATGCACATCATTATGATTACCGATTATTCGGCGCTAATATGTCATTTTGACAGCTTGGCATATTATATCGTGTTATATTGTAATCAGATCCCAAGTTAAAATTTTGGCTTTATGTTAAACTTTGTATTCTGCAGCGCAGTAGGAGTAATTTAATTCTAATAATACAATAATTCTAATAATACAACTTACTTCTATTTTGACTCTTGTTCGAAATTTCCTTTTCTCTTTCTTTGGCGTCGAAATAGATGTTGAATGGAATAGCGAGACTGAAAATAGGATCAAAATTTCGACTCAGGATATAACGGAAACAATTAAAAGAACTGGGAAATGTTAAGCTGATAAATATTAAGACTTTATTGAAGTTTAGTGTACACATGATTCGATCACTCCCCCGATTTAATTTAGATTTAAAAGCAGATGTAGAAGTGCGCGTTCAGTCATTATTCATTATCGATTGATCCGAATCGGATTTTACGGCGACAAGAGAGAGAGAGAGAGAGAGAGAGAGGAATGATCGTTATCGCGACAACAACCAAGTAACGTCCACACGTTCTTATCGGAGGCGCGCAAACACAAATCCGACGATAGCGCGCAAGCACGGCCTTGCCTCGCGTGCTAATAATCATGGCATTGTTAATCGTTCCGAAGGATGCACCACGCTGTGGTAGGACAAGGTCAACAGACGCGTATAATTGCTGCCATTGCATGAGATCGTGGTTTAATATCATCGTCACTCGACCGCCGTGATACACCGATGCAGCGCTGACGGATTTTCTGCACCGCCACGAAGCGATCCTTCTGAGAAAATTCCAGGACGTGTCATTTTTCCATCGACGGACATCTCCGCCTACGTAAATCACACGGTTTTAGCACGACTAAGGTTTCTCAGAATAAATCGAACAACCCTCGTCAGTGCCCATCTTTTTATTGGAAGAGTCTGTATTTATCGAAGGGACAATCTCTCAGTTCGTCAGTAAAGTTCTTTATATATCAATGCAGATTGTTCGGAAATTGCGATCGAACTTTTGCACATACAGGCAGTTGTGCAACTAATGCTGTTGCTTCGTCCTTTGTTCATAATCTGTTGTATATATTTTGTACTATTATCCTAACAGTAAAGATGTCCAAAGGACGTCCAGGAACGTCCTGGAGATGTCCTATGTCCTCAAGACCTCTCCAGGATGTTCCTGGACGTCTCCAGGAGATCTTGTACTGTTAGAATTTTTTTCCCTTTTCTTCTGTAACCAATAAAGTTATTATTATGTAAGACGACTTGAATCATATTTCATAGTATTATTATCATCGTTATCCAGCCGCTGAGGTAAATCCTAGGCGCCTACAGATTATTTACGTAACGTCACAGTTGTTCTGTGAAAATCCCAGGACGTATTATTTTCTGTCGACGGATGTCTCCGCCTGCGTGAATCACTGTTTTATCACGACTAAGACAGGGGACTAAATCCCAGGATTAAATTAACCAACCCTCACCAGCTTCTTTCGTTTTATCAGGAAGTATCTTTATTTATCGAGAAGAGAGTCTCAGTCCGTTAATGGTGCTTTTTGCAGACAGAAATGGATTATTTGGAAACTTTGGTCGAATCTTCTACGCATCGAACAAGTTATACTTCTAGATATTCCGCTGAGAAAAAAGAAAACAGAGAAACGGAGAAGAAAACTCGACGTGTGAAAACTCGGCGAAGCAAATCGCCGCGTTATCATTGTATTTGAGTTTTACTCGAGTCGAAATTTTAATCGAAATTAAATCCTATGTTAAAATTTTAATCGAAATTTAATCCTATGTTAAAACCTTGAATTCTACAACGCAGTAGGATCTAAATTAGCAAAGTTTAATTCTAATGATATAATTTACTTTGATTCTGATGATATCCGAGATTTCTCTTTTCACTTTGTTTAGCGTTAAAATAGGTTGTGTTATAATCTTCAGAATATCAAAATAGATATTGAATGGAATAGGCTGAAAGTAGGATCGAAACTTTTCTCGACTCGGGAAGCCAGCATGCGTAAACGTTTCCTCGTATACGCGCATCGAACGCATTATATGATATTGTTGGGCCACATGCTTATCGATAACGGCAGATTGCCTTATCGTCCAATTGACAATGGGCGGTTTCCCCTGCAATCGGATTCCGTCCGTTGGATTAACAACGTATCGGTCGCGATACGGCCGATCGCGACGCAGGAAATCACCGGGGAAATCACGTACGGCCAAACGCGCGCGTTTATAACTCGCCGTGTATCTCTCGCGTTACTTCCAGACTGAATATATGCGCCGGCCGTTCGGCGCTGCAGCCGCGTGCATGCATATCTCCGTGACTGCGACCATACCGGCGGAACTGCGGTGAACGAACAGACAATTTCATTGCGACCCAACGGAAGCCGTGAAATCATGCCTCCGCTCCGACGTGCGGGTCCGCCGGCACGCGCGGTTCTCTCCCTACAAGCTATTATGCGATCGATTAGGCGCGGTCAGTAGCCCCCGCTGATCTTAATTAGCCGGCTCTATGATAGCTCGAGACACAATCGAGGCGCGTGCTCGACATGAGCGTCCAGCCGTTGTTGAGAAAATTTGCTCGTCTGTAACTGCATCGTCTTGCTGAGCCGTGGAGTCGTAACGAGAGAAAAGAGAGCCTGAAAGCTTCTCTGTTACTGATTCATTCAGCGTTGGGCGTTATCTTCGCAATATTTTTTTTATTTCCTCTTTTTATAAGTGACATACCTTCCCTCTCTTTCTCTCTCACGCTTATTTTTATGAACGAGACACTTCTCTCATACATTTAAACGTTCTGACTAAATTTATAAAGTATTACCTTTTGCCTTTAATATTTTTCACTCAGTTAATTATGTTTGTACATATTTTTTTTGTATTTGATTTACTTGTATGTTTACACTTTTATGTACTTTAACTTATTTATTTGAATTTTATTTGTTTATTTGTTTATTTTATATTAATAACTTATTTCTTTTCTATTTTATGCTTGACTTTATTAAGATTTTTTTAGATTTTTGCACCGATTACATTGTCTGTTCGTCTGTATATTTTATTTTGTATGATCTAAAGAGTGTTTTCCTATTAAATAATAATAATTATTATTATTAAATTATTATGATTATTAAATTCTTTATTCAACTAACTTTATTTTATTTTTTTTCTATTTTCCTAAATCTATCTTTACTTTCATATCTTACTACCTTGTTTCACTATTATTTTCACTATTATTGTTGTAGATTGTTAATCAGACCGTGATATTCTTCCCTGCATACTATTGTAAGCATAATCAGAGTATGCAACACGACAACGCTTTTCTCTGTCTTTCCTTCTCTCTCGCTCTATTTGTATTCTTCCTCTTCCTCTTTTTTTCTTGCTCTCTTTCACTTTCTCTCATATTTGCCTCGTTATAGTCTGTTTACGAGAGCACTCGCGCGTTACGTCTATGAAAATTGCTTCGCGGTACAGTATCGGTCATTAAACCCAAATGATCATGATTAAATGATAATATGGCACAATCGTCGATTTGAACCGATAGAATTACATTGAAGACGAATTTTTCAGAATTAAAAAAATTGCTTAGTAATTCTGACGTATATATACATGCGATAAAATATGCACATAGCTGTTTATTGTGTATCATCTGCTAATAGCGTGATAAACACGCTTGTCACGTGTTTTAATCCGCTACGCGACCTTAACCGGATATCCTACAATAGCCGGTAATATGTCTGTCGCTTAAAATACAACTTGCAAGATAATACCAGAAAGTGCGTCACGGAAGGGATAGGCAATTAACACGACACGCTGGATCCCTGTTAGACGGAATTTGACGAAAGAGAGTCGCCCGACCGGAAGTTTCATATGCGCTGACTTCGATTTCTCTCATATTCTCCAATGCCACGTGTAACCGAGAATGCTCGTTTCACACGCTGGACTTCCATTCATACGATGCCCACTTGCGTCAGTTTCCTCGCGAGCGAATCCACAAATCGAAGCGCGACTCTTCTCACCGGTGTCCCGTGCGTGAATTATCGTCTGTGTCGAATACGACAAACGAACCAAATTATTTGATCCAACAGAACTTGTGTGTGAAGAGATGTACAGATACTTTACGAAAGGTTATTTGTGGAATAAGTTTTTTGGGCGTGTTGCTGACACCACGGACGAAGTAAGTCACATCTCAGTTGAATCGAAACGTATTTCGGAAAATAGAAGAAAAAGCACGCGAGCACGATATTGTAATCCTGCTGGTAAGACCGCAGAGACCGAGTTCGCGACCGAAAGAAGAGCGGAAACGATCGATGGAATCGATGATCCGTGTCGGAGCGAGGGAACACCGCCTCTGACACTGACGGCATAGAAATTGTAATTGGATTCCGGGCGCTCAGTGTCTTCCTCGTGCTCGTCGTTTCGGTCGATACTACTGCATTTTCAGAAATTTATCAGACATCATAAATGCGTCTTTCCCTTATCTAATTAACAAATCTCAATCTAAAGAGATTGAATTACGAGAGATTTATTAATTTACTCTATTTTTCTCAGGTGTACCACTGGCAGAGTCAAAATGTCAAGGTTTCCGGCGTGGACGACATGGTCCTCCTTCCAAAGATCAATGAGGACGCTATTATCGAGAACCTCAAAAAGAGATACATGGACGATTATATATTCGTATCCTTTTCTGTTCCGATCACGTGAGTGCCGTTATTTTTTTATTGTCGGCATTTGCAAAGTAAGTATATGTTGTGCGTGTATAAAGTAAGTGTATGTTAAACGTACATGAGGCGTTATTAAAAGGTGGCTCAGAACTTTGTGTAGGTAACTTACTAAATTAAATAAAAAATGCTCAGCTAACATAGATTTGCGGATCAATCCTTTCAACAGCAATTTTTTACACACACACAGGATGACTCTTATGACAGGTTAAATTAGTAAAACGATAAAATCATTCTATGCGATAATTCTGTGCTTTCATATCACATTGTAGAAAATCATTGTTTACTTTGAAAATGATTGATTCTATGTTGACAGAGCATTTTTTATTCAGGTCAGTGTGTTTGCAAGCTTGCAAAGCTCTGAACTATTTCCCGATAATATCCCGTGTAAGTTCTGACGTGCAAGTATCACAATAGCCTAATTGACAATGACACGCAAGACGCTCCTTAATGGATATTAGACATGCATCGGACCCGTGCTGGTATCGATCAATCCCTTCAAGCAGATGCCGTATTTCGGGGAGAAGGAGATCGAAATATACCAAGGCGCGGTAAGTGTGAAAATGTTATTTTTCTCGTCGACATATTCCGCTGAGATTAAAATATTGCTCTCTATAACCAGAGTTAGGTAATAATTAATTGATCAGTTAAAAATTAAGCTAGAAGGTTAATAGTTTTAATTTAATTCGGGTAATTTTAAAGAAGCCAATTTTTAACCTAAATCAGTTATTTCAAAATGCATTGACTATAACTTATTAATTTTTATTTGTATAAGTTAAAATAATTCATAAATATCAAAATCATATTGTAGATAAAGTAGAATAAATTGGAAATAATGCTAGCAAAACTTTTTTTCATCTTCATAAGTGCGTGTTCTTTTCTTGTATAAAATCCTAAGCACAAAATATACATTTTCTTATGAAGAAAAAGATTACTTATAGAAACTACTTTTTCGATTCACGTAAACTGAATTTGCGATTAAAAAGTTAATTATTCAAAAAATACATATATTACTTTATGTCATTAACTTCTCTAACTTTAATAAATTAATACAATTTAATAATATACTTTAATAAATTAATATAATTTTTACTTGACTTTCAGTTCTGTTAGTTTTTGTTCATATAATTGTTGATTTAAATAGTTAGGTTAATTTCACAAGTCATTAACTTTAAACCTAACTTAGTTAGAAAAGTATTAATTTACCCAAATCTGTCACTAACGTTATCACCATTAATCTTCAGGCACCGTACGAAAATCCACCGCACATCTATGGTCTGGCGGATGAGATGTACAGAAACATGCTGATTGACAACGAAAGCCAGTGCGTTATTATCAGGTAAAAGTAAGAGAGAAGCCCTTTCCCTCGATTTAACAGAAGCAAATAGCATTTGCTGAAAATGTTCATTGCGCAGTGGCGAATCCGGCGCCGGAAAGACGGTCGCCGCAAGATACATAATGTCCTACGTGACGAGAGTGAGCGGCGGTGGCGACAAAGTACAAGGAGTGAAGGATATAATTTTGGAATCGAACCCGCTGTTGGAAGCTTTCGGCAATGCAAAGACCATAAGGAACAACAACAGCAGTAGATTCGTACGTTTCAAGTCGTATCGTCATTAATATGCATGGTAATTCTCATTGGTTCGACTATTTGAATAAATTAATGAATAAAAATGTTTCCTAAACGTTCAGGGAAAATACGTCGAGATGCAGTTTGGATCGGGCGGTCAGCCGAATGGAGGCAAAATCTCGAATTTTCTCTTGGAAAAATCGAGAGTAATCTGCCATAATCCCGGCGAACGAAATTTCCATGTATTTTATCAGCTGGCGACGGGCGCTAATGAGGCGATGAAATGTAAGTATAACGTGGGAACCAAAATATCGTTAAACGGGGAAATGTTTCGAACATGTGAAACTATACACACAACAAAATGTCATTATACTGCTGAGAAAAACGATTATTCAGTTTACCTTTTTTCCCTAAAGTATAATGATTATCTTCAACAAACAATATCTTCTTAATAATAATCTTAAAATACATATATTACAAATTTTAGAACATTTATCAAAAGAATTTTTTAATTTTCTGTACAAGGATATTATAAAATTATTTCGAAGAAAATATTGGCTCGACACTTTGCGTATTAGACAAACTTTGAACTTTTTTTTTAATATTCTTGATTGAAATGCCAAACCTACTGGGATATAGAATTTTTTTTTAACAAATTCGATATACTTATGATAAATTTTCGGATGTACAAGCTTATAAAATATTTAAAAAAAGTAATATTTTCTTGAACGCAGTATTTATTTTTTTTGTATGTAGCAAATGTGTGGAAGATGATATGAGAGAATTTTTAGAGGGATTTATGCTGATGATTTAAAGGGAACAATTTTAATTTCACAGCTGAATTTGGATTAACGGACCTCAACTATTATCAATATTTAAGTTACGGTGGCAATCATAGAGTGGACGGCACGAACGACGCTCGTGATTTTCAGGACACTCTTAAAGGTGTGTCTAAATTCTATTCTTATTGTTAATCAATTCTCATTATTTTCATTGTTCTCATTATTTTCTTGTTGATTACAGCATTGAGTGTCATGGGAATAAAAGACGCAGAAATGATGGATATATTCCGAGTGGTAGCTGGAATTCTTCACGTGGGAAACATACAGTTTGCGGAGAATGGCAATTACTCGCAAATAGCCGATGAACAATGTAAGTAGGTCGATGCCGCCGAGAGAAGTAGAGATATACGCCACCACGTATATTAGATGACTAAATCATAATTTACTTGAGCAATTTACTCGGATTAATAAGTACTACTTTATTCCCCTCGATTCCATTTCGCATTGTTGAATATATTTAAGGGGTTCAGCCACCTTGGAGGATCCAGAATGAAAGTGAATTTCAGGAATATTTTTTAGTGCAACGGAATGAAGTATTTTTAAACAATAGTACATAATTTGAGAGCCATCATTTCGATATATGTGTGTATGTCTACATTAATCGTCATTCATTTTTTAAATTATAATAGACTCGAGACTTTGACGTTTCAATCTGGTTAATTTGCATAATTTCTTCCGATTAGATTCATCTGAAGTTAAAAAGCAAAAAATATTTATAATCTACAATACTTCCTCTATACACTAACGTAGCCGTTTTTAAAATTATAAAAAATGGAATAATTGTACCAATTTTACGGTTTCTCTCGAGATATTCGTACAATTTTTATACCGATGGACTAAATTTTGCATAATTATTCTATACAACCCTACGAAAAATATAGATTACATGAAAAATTTCTAAAGATATTCCACTCTTTCCACTGATTTCATCTTCTTGACACTTTGTGATAATTTCAGTTCAGATATGATAATTTAAGTTTTAGATTTAAGTTCTAGATATAAGAAGCCTGAGCAATGCCGGGTAGTTTAGATTAGTCAACGATATAATTTCCACGTATTTCTCCATTTTCATTTACGCTTTCATCGGAGCAATTCCCTCACATTCGTACAAATGTATTTCCAGTTCTCGAGTTTCCAGCTTACCTCTTCGGAATCTCGGTGGAGCAGCTGTCACACAAGTTAATCTCGCGGGAATTCGAGTCGAAATGGGGAAGTCAATCGGAGAGCGTGGACGTGACGTTGAACGTGGAGCAGGCGCTTTATGCGAGGGACGCTTTAGCCAAGGATATTTATGCCAGGCTTTTTGACTATTTAGTCAAGGTATTATCTTAACGCACCATTCGCTTGTTCGTTCATTCCGGCGCTGAAAATTCGGAACTGCGAGCAATTTTACAAATGCCTCTCTTTTTGTTATTCTTCATTGAATGACGACGAATGATTCCGCAGAGAGTGAACTCGGCTATGGAGACAAACACGGACGGATACGAGATAGGCATTCTGGACATATACGGCTTTGAGATCTTCGACAAAAACGGCTTCGAGCAGTTTTGCATCAATTTCGTGAACGAGAAGTTACAGCAGATCTTCATCGAGCTCACGTTAAAGGCGGAACAGGTGAGTTGATGTCACTATTTCCGCGACTCGCGTTCAATATGAATTCTCAATGCACGCTTTGTCATTCGACTTTTCGTCGAGTATGAAAACCGGACAGCGCCAAAACAGCGCAGACAAGGACATTCGCTTTCTCGTTCATTTATTGCTCAACTGCAAGTTAATATATTATTGTACTCTCTTAACTCTATATTAGTCGACTCTATATTACAAAAGCATATATTAATCTATATAAATAACGAGTTATGCGCTCTTTACCCTAAGTTGTTATGCTCAGCATAAATTAAGCCCGAGGCCTGTACTCGGCGTCTCGAGAATTCAACGTGTGCTAACCGCGTTGAACTCACGTCGAGTGCGGAGACGTGTTTTCTTTTTTCTCTTTTTTTTCGTGCAATCACAGCTAGCCCCTCGTCATGGTTTCCAAAAATACCGCGACGTCCGCTCGAGAACGTCGGCTCGCTCGGAAATCCTGCGTTCCCATCGCGCACGTTTGATTTTCCGTTCCGCGGCTCGTCGTCGGTGCATCTTCTCGCGCTCTCGGACAAAAACCATGCCGAGGATCTTCAGGGTTGTGTCGCGCGTCCACGCAGAAATCGCGATCGAACCCACGAAACGAGCCAACGTCGCGAGTCCTCGCGCGCGTTCATTCATCGGCGAAGCTGTATCCTGGCAGGATGTCCGTCCTTCTCAGCGCGTACCTCTGCACTGGCGTGGTCTGCACCATCAGCACTCGTCCCCGGACTTTGCTGGGTGGCGCGGGTATCTGTTTCGGCAGCTCGCTGGACGTGACCAACGAGTTCTCTGTGGTCGACAGGTCGTCTGCTCCATAAGACGCTCCTTGATCGTTCACTTTGCCGACCGGCTCGTTTTCCAAAACAATCCCGTCAACGCGGCGGTCGAATTTTTTAGGCGGTGCTTTCTTGTCCCGTATTTTCCGGTCGGTTTGTCTCTCGAAGGGTCGCGTTACCCTGAGGAACCCCGCCGGGCCTTCGCTCGGGGTTGCGGTCGGCGACACGGATTCTCCTTTGCGGCCGCTATTTCCTCGCACGTTCACGTAAACCTTGGGCCGACCGCTTTTTAGGTAATAGAGCTTCTCGTCGAGGCTTTGCAACTTTGGCGGGCTCAATAAGACGCGCTTGTCGTCGTCGAAGGTGTCCACGCGATAATTGGGACCTAGTCCTATGTCCCGCACGCCGAGAATCGAGTGTGGGATCACCTCGGGATTCGGGTAGCTATCGTTGGGCGTTTGTTCGCCCTGTTGCTGCTGCTGCTGCTTCAGCATCGCACGCACCAGACCCTGCAGGTTCGTCGCGTCCATTTCCTCCGCGCTCTGCAACTCGATCTCGAGGAGTCTGGGTGCAAAAAAATTAACTTAGGGTGCTGTTCATATGTCATAGTCGGATCTTATATTTGAGATTGTCTCAATTTCATCTTAGAATGTTATGCAGCCGATAAAACGACCCTTGCAGTGTCTTACAATAAACTTAAGGAGGTTTCTAGGGAAGCTGCAGTGTCGTATTTTCAGTGGGATCATTCATAATTTTATGATTTTTATGGAACAAAATCACGATTTTGTGTTATTATTTAAGTAATGCATGTTAATTTGGAACAAAAAGTTTAGATGAATATTATTACAAATACAAAAATATCATTCATTTTTCTTATTAATGCTTTTGATTTGTGCATCAGACAATATAATCAAGATGTATGGATAATAGAAAGAGGCACATAAAGGCACATAAGTGTTGAAATATGTGTATATATGTACACACATATCTGGAGTATAACTATGAATTATAAGCTTTCCTCTCTGAACAAAACAAATTTTCCAGACAAAACGGTCAATAATTTTGAAGTTTGTGTATAATGTTGATATGTTGGTTTAATCATAGTAATTTCTTTTTTTTTATCAAAATCCTAATTTTAGTCTGCAAGAAATTAAAAATAGGAATTGATTGTTTGAGTTTAGAAATTGAATGTGAATTTTTCCATTGAATGATGATTACAGATATGATGTCACACGATTTGACATATCATGCGGTTCGATTGAGAAATTCGGATTTAACTGTATATTCAGATCTGAGTATCTCGTGCGTCTCAAGACAAGTTTCAAGTCACGACTGTAAATACGAGTCTTCGCTGTCGCGGCTATATTTCAACTTTTTTTGCTAATCCTTTGCCCGCGGCAGTGAGAAACTAGAAATTTAATTTCGCGCGGATTTACGCAGTCTTTCGTTGCGACTCTTCGCGGGACGATCATCGGGTATTGAGCGGTGTGAGATTTTAAGCCGCGCAATCAGCCGTAAATACACGGTACGAGAACAGCGGGTGGTAGATAATCCGGTCGGGTCACTAATCCGATATTAGTGGCGGTACGACGCGAGATGCGCGGTGGGATTGCAAAGGGTAAGATCGCTCTCTGTGTCGCGGTCGTCATTCGATTTTCACTCGGCGTTGCAGGTGTCATTGTTCGCCGAGATGCTTCTCTCCCCTTGCCGCTCGCGGGCGTCAACGTCGCCTTATTAAACCGCAGCGATTGCGATTCTGCGAGTGCGCGAAAGAGAGAAGAGGGATTGAACAAATCGCCGCGAAATGCTTAATATTTAGCGAAATCGCCTCTCGTCCGATATTGAAGGATAACGGGGGAGGGGGAGGGGTGGCACGGGGGATACAAATTATCCACGTAATCCACGTAAATCCTACCTCCTCGCTGAAATTACGCGAGTAATTACTCGGCCGGTTCTCACGTTTCTCGTGCTGCCAGCGAAGGCGGCTTTTCATTCGCGCTAATTGGGTCGCTTTCCGACGCTGGGAAACAACAACGGCGGCCGAGGTAAGATTTTCTGCTTTTGTTCGCCGGAGCGATTTAGAAGCGCGAGGTCGAAATAAATGGATATTCGTTTCGCAACCCGCGACGCGGGGCTTTTCCAAAGAGGAGCTGTTAAGTAGACTGGAATAATGGCTCGTTGCGTGGGCAACGCATTAACGATTTACTTTGCCGGCCGTCTCGTTAATACCCGACGAAATTATCAGTGAGGGAGAAAGAAGTATTCATTGCGAGATTCGGTCTTTGTAGGCGTGCGTTTATGAGGCTCGGTTCGCCGGTGTGTAACTCGCATAAAGGCATGCGAGCGAAAGTGAATTGCTGGGGCAACCTGCGACGGCGGTGGAATATAATATCGATACTGGTCGGCGGTTATGAAAAAAGAAAAACGCAGAAAAAGAAAACGCGTAATGGAAAAGGCCGCTTGATCTAGCGATATCAAGGCGAGGATTAAGGCGAAGTGCACACTGTTTCGAATCGTGCGATCTCAAGTCGCGCGCGAGGGACCGGATAAGTCCATATCTACGTAGGTCGTAGATATGTGGGTCGCTCGAAAAGTATGTGGTTTAATAGAGATAGCGCGAATTTAGCTAAATCATTGTTATCATCTCTCAGAACTCTCCTTTATTTCTGACAAAAGACGTTTTCCTCACTATTATAGATAATAATCCTTAATTTTTGGCGTTATTCTGACTTTTGGCAGTGCGAGAAACGCCATTTGTCACGTTAGTAATGTATATAATTATGTACATTAAAAAAATCGTATTTCTCGACGGTTTTACTCGGACCATAAAACTCTTCATAAGGAGCGTCTTTTGAGACTATTTCGTGAAAAAGTTTTACTCGAACGGGACCGATATGTCTGGATCTTAAAGAATTAATATTTTTAAGAAGGAAAAAAAGGTCAATAAAAAAACTAACGGAAGATCTTACTTTCGACACCCATCGAGTCGTGAAAATAAAAGAAAGGAAAAAAAAAACATTACACAGACTCCTGTTGGAGTTATCCAAATGTTTCGGTCATCACTCTTTCAGCGGAAGAAAGACAATTGAAAGTAACGTGATTTTCTACTAGAGTTTTGGTCCGAAATTTTGATCCTAGAACAAAAGGCTGAAGGCCTATTGTGAGCCAGGATTAAAGGACGATTGAAGAATATCGTGATACCTGTAGTCCTCCGTATCGGGTCTCCCCGCGTCGATGTTCCGCGAGACGCCGTGCAGAGACTTGCCCTGGACCGCCTTCCGCGCGGACAACTCCCGCTGATCATGGCGGATGTGATTGAGCGACGAGGGTGGCCTCGGTAGGACCACGGTCGATGCTGTCAGCTCGAGCAGCAGGACGAGCAGCGCGCTAACGTAGGCACCGTTCTTCCGTGACATACTGCAAAGATTGTTTTCCGTACTTTCATCCAACATCGATATTCACACGGCCGACTTAGTCTGAACGAGCAATTTCTCAGTCTTTTCAACGGTTTCCTCGTAAATTTGTTCTAGCTTAAAAATGCAGTCGATATAAACCGGATATTTCTATACCCGAGCACTCAAGTCGCAGGTAGTCAGTGGCGGTCAGTGACAGAGAGATTGCAACACTTTCTGCAGAACGTGTTCGCAACGCGTCCGTATCTAATAGGAGGATTTTATTTTTCGTTATTCTCAAAAGATAAATTTCCTTTTCGAATGTCGGATGCGTTTTGAAATCCGTCGAGGTAAAGGGGTGCAATATTTCTGTCACTGATCTTTTTTTACTACCTAAATATTCAAGTTTTTTTAACAGTAAATTCATATTTCTAATAGCAAGTTTTTTTAAACTTAAATTTTTTTAAGCATTCAATTTATTTTTATATAAATATATTGTCTTCGTTAATCTACGCATGAAAATGTGAAAGTAAGGTTGATGAAAAGTAAGTACTTTGACGTATTCGCTGATATTCTCTGATATAAAAACTAAGTATCTCGTAAAGTATCTATTTTTCACCGTGATTTTATCTTAATCCTTTGAGGTCCAGTGCACATAACTATGTACATTCATCTTGAGTCCACTCTAAATTTTTTATATTGACAAAATAATGATTCCATCGATATGATACTGTTGACCTGTCCTAGATAAAGCTATATTCTTCGTTCTAGCTTGTGAGATAGTGATTTTCTCGCTGAAGAAATCAATACGGCAATCGCAGAACAGAATTGTTGACGTCCGAAATTGTGTAAAATTTTTCACGAAAGAAGTAAACAAATTTAATTTTCTCATTTTTCCATCGATGTCATCTTAAAATATAAGGTTGGCGCTCTTATATTCATCTCTTATTATAGTGAAAAGATTTATTGATCTGTAACCAAGGCACACAGTACAAGCATGAATATACATAGTTATGTACATTAAAAAAATCGTATTTCTCGACGGTTTTACCCGGCCATAAAACTCTTCACCAGGAGCATCTCTTAAGACTATTTTCTGAAAAAAAAGTTTTACTCGAATGGGACCGATGCCTGGGTCTTAAAGGATTAATATTTTTAAGAAGAAGAAAAAGGCCAATAAAAACTAACTGAAGATCTCACTTTCGACACCCGTAAAAATCGAGCCGTAAAAAAGAAAAAAAAAGAAAAGAAAGAACTACAGACTCCTACTGGAGTTGTCCAAACGATTCGGTCATTATTACTCTTTCAGCGGAAGAAAGACAACCGAAAGTAACGTGACATTAGTAATGTAACCAGTTTTTTTTTTTCTTTCTTTTTCTCCATTGAAGAAGATATCCCGAATTGGCGCCATCTCAGAGAGCTTCTGTCAGTGCACTCGATTCGTTCCGCCGGTAATTGCCTGTCGTATCCCTGCTCCCTCCCGAGTCGAATCCCTCGAGAAATTCGAGAGAACGTTTCAGCTATCCTGGAGTTGGTCAACGTCGCTTATGCAAGAGACAATGTATGCGACTCCGATTGAAATCGCTAGACCGGAAAGGATCAATAACGCGCTCTCGGACGTTGTCGTGGCTGCGACGAAATTTCCGTAATTACGAGCGAGCGACTGTCCGGCTGGAGAGCGGACTCGCGCGCCGCCGTTCTTTCATCGGGCAAGTCGCGCCGACCACGTTTGTCCGCAACATCGCCCAGGACAATTTCACGAAGGCGTTTTCCTTCCGCCAAAAACAAGCCGCGTACTGCAGGAAGCGCGCGGCGCAAAATAACGGAACGGACGACGTGGTCGGCCGTGCCGTGTAACGAGCACGTTAGTAATAAACGTGGTGAAAGTTTCGGCGGCGCGTGAACGCGCGCGGTCCCGCACTGCGGCCCCGCCGAACAAAATGATACAATTTCTCTTGTTTTCCTTACGTAAGGTGCGCGCGCCCGCGCACGTGTATGTGTATGTATGTGTGTGTAGGTGTGTGTATACGCGTTCGCGCACGTGTGCGTCGGGAATGTATTCAAAGGCAATCACCGCGCGAGCCGACGGTGGATTTTCTCCGTCGGTTTCTCGGAACGGTATCGACGACGACGATACGTTACACTTTAGAGAGGCGCGAACAGCGGGGTTCTTTCCGACGAACGTCAGAAGCGAGCCGACGCGCGAGAACGGTTGATGAGGTCATCATATCGCGTGGTTTCTGCAAATTCTATGACGGTCTACCGTCGCGGAATGATAATTGCCGGCTGAGCGCGACGATACGTTCCAATAAACATCCAGACCTATGCTCAGATGGTGTAATAATCGAACAGGATCGCCCGCTCTCAAGTAATGCGCGCTCACCTTGTTGCGCTCATGGCACGAGGTGCAAGGTTGTTGCGTCGTGCAACGGTAAGAAGCCGATTTCGCAATGCCCGCGCATCTTTCCCTTCCTGCTCTCGTTGCTCGCGATTTGATTAATATCATGTTACGACTCTTTCGTCGATTTTATAGGATTTTACTGGATTTTTAAAGAGTATCTCTCGTTCGATCGATACTTTTCTCCGACGTTTTATCTCGAATTGTAAGCGCGGCCAACGTCATACATTGTGCTCTGTAAACTTCTTGGAGCGAGGTCTCTCAAGCTCGAGTGAAAATGCACTCGAAGCGATGGTGAAAATACACGCAGAAAAGTGCATGCATACTGTATTCGGGTAAATGTTACTTGCTGTTTCAAGTGTTTCATAAGCTCATGTATCCGCAAATTTATCATAAGCATATCAAATTTATTCGAAATCCACTCTACTTTTCCATTGGAATTTCACTCGGAGAAACTTTAAGAGTACACTGTAGTGTTACATGTAGAACCTGAAGTTCTATTTACACACGATGCGGAAGGTAGAAGGTTTAAATTTATTGGTCGATAAAGAACATTGGTGCTCGACAGATCACGATTGTGCAAAAACATCGTCTCTAGTGAGTGGATAAAGTCGTCCTTTTCTTTTCGTTCCTTTTTTTCTCTTTCTTAACGTGAAAGTATTCGTACCGGCCGAATAATCATTACAACTTTGTTTTTCCGTTCTCACAACGGGTCGTCTGAAATTTTTTCGACTTTGTCCGCTACTTTCTCTACCATCTTCCTATTGCTATATCGTCTCCCATTAGAAGAAAATTATCGAGGAGTCATTGACGCACAGCAGATAGAAAGACTCCACTCATAAAATACTAGAAATAAAAGCAATTGTCTCGACCGAGTGATCACGGGTGACGGAAGCTATCGACGACGAGTCGACTGAAAAATTAAAGCGCGTGTCGAACATTAAGTAAAAAAAAAAGAAAGAAAGAAGAATATAAAAATAAATATAAGAATAAAACTGTTTAGTTAATCATTTCTGATGAATCAAGGAACCAACAATTGAGTTATAACTACTAATTATTCCGCTAATCTGTCATTTTGACAGTTTAATATATCATATCATATTGTATTCTATCTTATCCAAATATTATGATGATTATAGAGGAAGAATTTATATCTTAGCAGAGAGAGAGAAAGAAAAGCAGAAAACAGGAAGCCAAACTCGCGCTGGTAGAAAAGCAGAAACTGTCGACTTGATCACCAGCGCGAATTCTAATTGACTTCTGCTTTTTCTGCTTTTTTGTCTTTCTATCGAGTTGTGAATTCTCCCTAATGAGAATTTTCGCTTTAAATGGTCTGATTAAGGCTTTATTGAGGCTCAATGTCCTCATCGACGTGCACTACGACATGTCAACTGCCGGACGGGATTCTCCTCGCGCAGCAGCTGCGATACATCCGCGTAATCGTGTTACCGTTCGCGTTAGCGGCGAACGAAGAGAGTATAACGGGGAAGTGCCTCCCCCTTCTCCCCTGCCCTCGGCGTGTGGCCGTGCAGGGTCCCAGTCGCGCTCTTTTCGCGATATCTCGATATCTCGCCGCGATTCACATCGCCCGTGGGTGTGGCGAACAGGTTCTCGTAAAAAGTGCAAGTGCGGGCGATCGTTGCCTCGGTGAACGTAGGCCTGGCCTAACGCTATAAAGCGGCGAAGCGGAGCGTGCGACTCCACGTGGAGTCGACCTGTCAAGCGGGCGGCGACGGCGGAGGCGGAGGCAGTGCACTTACTATCGAATCTCGTGGTATTTCACGTCTGTGTCGTATATTGCGGTGCACGCGCGCTTTTCCGCCACCGACGAGGCTACCGGAGCCCGCACACTGCGAGGGAAACATGACTAAAATATAGTAAATATTTATTCGGTGGATACACTAATAACATATTTATTTAAATCTAAATTATTTCATTTAAGGACAAATTATGTGAATTAAGGGAAAAACAAAGACAAACGTATGTGATTTAACGATCAATTAACTTACTAAGAAGTTGGTACAACCGGCCTTAAATAGAATAAACTATTGCTTTCATGGAAAGCTGAGGTTTCTTTAAGGTTTTAAGAAAATGTGTATCATCAATTAACTTACTAAGAAGTTGGTACAACCGGCCCTAAATAGAATAAACTATTGCTTTCATGGAAAGCTGAGGTTTCTTTAAGATTTTAAGAAAATGTGTATCTTCTTATTTAAAAAATATTTTATACTATTTTAAGTAAATGTGCTATTATAGTATCCATCACAAATAAATGTTTTTTTTTCTTTAGATACTTTTTCCTCTCAGTGGTGAATTTTAGATCGTAGATTGTGCTTATCCATATAAAATCGGAAATGTACTACTGGGAACATAATAATGGATAGCAAGTCATGTAAATATAGTCATGCGAATATGAATAATATTAAGTTGCAAGGTTATATCACTAAATTTTATTATAAAACTCGAGTTACTGATTCGAGTTGCAACAAGGTACAAGAACTTTTTTCGGAATCGGAAAGAGTATACATAAATCTATTAATTTTAATCTTCAGTTATACGTATGTGGGTGTGTATCGATCGAATACTACAGAATAGATTACTTTCAATTTATATCAATCTGTCATTTTCGTCATTTGCACTGCATTTTACATGCGTGCCTTATTTAATTTTCAAATATAAATATTTATCAAAATTTTAAAAAATTACAAGTTAAAATTATAAAGAAATTTTCAAATACATGACGTAACTTTAAAGAAGTCCACGCTAGATTGAGCTTGACGTGAAGGGTTAATATACACACCATGCATTCTTATATCTTTCCTCTTTATTCTAAAGTGACGAACAACCTTTGGAAAAAATATTTTATATTTAGGGTTTTGGCCAAGAAATTGGAAAAATACCACTGTGCAATGCGATTTACTCTTCTCGACGGTGCAACGCAATTTAAGCAATTTGCAGAATAATATTGCTTGTTCTTGCTAAATTGTGGTGTCCAGCATTAGTCAGCTAGTTAGGTGAAATCTTCCGACGTACGGAAAGATTGGATTCTCCAAACAGCCCGGCAATTGAATGCCTATCATTAGATTGCTATTTGGGAAAATTTCCGTGTACATTTTGATTTCTGCTCGTTTTGCTTTCTATATTTCGCAAAGTAATCCTATATTTCGCGAAGACGCAAAGTAATTGTTCGAGTAAATGTGCTTAATCTCCGAGGAATCTGTGGAGTCTCAATCGTGTTGGTTCCTTGTGATCAGAGAATAATCGAATTACGCGGTTTGAGTTAGAATTTCTTTCAGTCGTTGGTAAAAGAGCATCTCCGGAATTTCCCTGAGGAATTTTGTAGAAATAGCAAGCGGCAAGCTTGCAGGTGTATCACTGACAGGCGGAGATTTTACAAAAATTTAGATTTTTAACAAAAATATGTGAATGTATATCAACATATTTGTTTGGGGTGTACTAATTAGCAAATTTTGAGTGAATTTTAAACGAAGTAAATTTAAATTAAAATTAATTTAAAAAATTTGTATGTGCTGCAGAAATTTGATTTTTTCAAGTTGAAAAGACGCTTGCAAATTCCGCGTTTCGATCGTAAAGTATCGCGCGTATACAATGATGGATTCGCACGTCTATGTAGATTGTGGGCGAGTGGCTCATCATTGTCTGTTGAAGTAGGGTGAAGTAGATTTATTACTTATTATTCATTGTGATGCTTCCAATCCTGATTAATGAACGTTCTCTTCTTTCTCAAGACGAGAAGAGGATCGTCTGTTTCTTGCGTCCGTGATAGAATTTAACGCTTTTTAGATTCTCCTGTTTTTACTCGCAGAGTGATCGAGGGTCAAATTCGACTCATTAGGTGCGAAATAAAACATATATGGCACTTCTGCGATAGCACGGAGTGTAAAATGCAGGGTGAAAAATAAGTAACAGAATAAACAGTCATCTCACTCGATTCGTTGCGACTAGTCGCGTTTATTCATGTAGATTGATTCTGCATCACCCTATCACGTCGGTATATTTTCCCGAGATCGCAACAATATTACCGTAAGTAGATCTCGCGAGCGGATGAAGACAAAACGTAGAGAAGTAGGACGACGGCGAGAATTTATTGTCGCAGCCTCCGCCGTGGTATTTATACGGTTCAATTAACATGAATAACGCGTACGCAACAGGACTCTTAAATAGGAGAGACCGGGGCTATATAGCACATTTTTCAGAATTTTTCAGAACTCGGGATAAAGAAAGCTACGTGTAAAATATATGGTCTGATTAGTCCGGAGTCTCCACGAGAGGTCTCCACAATCTTGCCCTTACATAGTGACCAATTTTACTTTGTCCATCCATATAGTCGATTTTGATTATTTTATGAATAAAGATTGTTTTTTATCCAAAATAGTATATCATACACTTGCATAAAACTCTCTCTCTCTCTCTCTCTCTCTCTCTCTCTCTCTCTCTCGGGGAAAAGTACCTAATGAGCTAAAAGGTACATTTACGATCTCATTTCCACTGTTCCTTTCACGATGAATACATAAATGAAGCATATGGCCGACATTCTCCTTGGGCCAAACAGACGCGGTCTTCTCTGGTCGTTGATGCGGCATTTATGTGCGCATTAATTTCTTTCATCGCATTCGGCCCCGAACCCGTGCAACATGTAAAATATGCGGACATATAAAAAGGAGTGGGATTTATGCATAATAAGACGGGATGAAGTATATATCTGCTGTTATCTAAATGTATCTACTTCTCTCGTAGACTTTTTGCCGTGTTCTGTTATGTATATTAGATAGGTGAGAGTATATTACGCGGAATTTTTTTCAGTCATTCGTTATAAGCTTCCATTAGAAACGTAAAGACTCGTTAAATTTCACCGAGGAAATCTCCACTTAGACAGCGTGTCGTTCCATTTGCGTCTACAATTGAGAGAAAGAACTTCCTCACCGGTGTGTCACAGGTGAACGCAATCGGTGACGCGTGTGTGCCAATTTCACCGTTAATTAGTATTCGTAATCATACGTGGACGCGACAGAGAGCGACGGCGCGATCGAAAGTGTCTCCTTCTTTCTCACTGCCGATTCGCTCTCTCTTTTAGATCGGCCGTCACCAAATCACCGCTTCTCGTATGATAAATGCGACGTTAAAATCATGAAAAAAGCGGCTGGCTCGAGATAGCCGGGGCTTGCTCGGATCCTTTTTCACGACGTGAAAAGTCTCGCCGATTTTGTAGATAAAGACAACGGCGGTGGTCAACGAGCAGAGTACAGCACTATCGGAACTTAGAAAGTCGAGGAAACGTTGCATGTGAACTGGTCGACTCCCACGCCACATTTACAGGCACTTGCTGTTCTTACGTAAATACTCGGCGAGGATCTCTCGATCGCGAAGTGCGCGCTATCGTTCGTCGATCGGCGATCGTCCGGTATTTGCATGGCGAGGTAGAAGAGACGCGATTAAATTAACACTTGAACGAAAGCGAGAGCGCGATCGAGACCCTGAGCCAAAGCAGAGAACATCGCTAAAAGGGAACTATCCTTCAACGCGATTATACAAGACGACTTTGGTGCATAAACCTATGGTGAGTCCCGAGATATTATAACAGGTGGAGCGATAAAAGGCAGATCTCTGTTGCCGGCAGAAAGTTACAGAGGCACGGCCAGATTTTTGTCTGCTCGAAAGCGCAGTCGGTTTCACGACGATGGAAATGACGGCGCGAAATGCATTAAAGTACATAAAAGGACAGATAATGAGAGTCTCGGCATAAAAGTAACGGCATCGCTCGTCGGTCGCGATTGCAATCCGGTCTCGCTCGTTCTTTTGTCGGGATCCGAATTTTAAATCGCCGGATCTCTGGGTGACGTGACACACCGTCGAGAGTACCGCGTGTCAACGGCGAAAGAATGGCTGCTGGTTCACGATCGGGTCGCGATAGGTCAGTGACGTCTTCTGAATACACACGTCGCTGCACTTAAACGCAAATTTTGTTTTATTGCGCGCGTTATATTTTATTTTCTCGCCAGTGCATAAAAATGTCTCCTGACATCCCGAAAAAAAGTCAGCTAAAAAGAATTATGTCTCAGAATTATGCAAATTTTGTTGCACAAACAGCAGTCGACTGAGATTGTGTAAAAATCGGCAATCAGACGTAGAGAACTGAATTGCAAAATTTAGTAAACAGTAAAAGATTGACGCAATTAGGAAAAAGAATCGTGCAGAAAGATCTAAGTTTCAGGGTTACGCAGTTCTGTTGCACAATCAGCAATCGGGTCGAATAAAAATTGAGTCAGATGAGCAGTCGGACGTAGAAAACTAAATTACAAAATTTAGTTAACGACGAAAGATCGACAAGACCGAGCCGCAATTGTGTATAATATAGATGTTCTTTCGACTACCAGAAGGCTAACCTTTAACTGCATAATACGAGTAATTCTGTTACTTCTAGTGGAAGATTAAGTGAGTCCAATGATTACGACGACCGATAATGAGTTGAGTCATTAGTTTTACGATCGTCTCGTTAAACTAAATTTGATTTTACACAAACAAAAGAACAAAAGAATGCGAGACTTTTGCTGAAAGAATTAAGACAATAATTCCTTATAACCAAGCCTGAAATTGAATTCGTTTAGCTTGATTCGAATTGTTCTCAACAGAGTTTCTTTTATAGTGTAAGCGTAAACAATGTTAGTTCTAGTTGTTGTTTCAAGAAACTCCGTCTTCTGGTTCTCGTGAAATTCGGTAGAATGGTTTCAAATACTCTCCATCTGCATACCTAAATATCTTTTTTGCACAATTGGAAATTAATTGAGATAATGTTAAAATAATGAATATAGATATTTCCAAAAGTTTACACACCACGGATAAATATTAAAAAGTACCAGAAAAATCTGTATGAAAAATCAATCAAAGTAATAAATTCAAATAACATATTTTATAGGTAAAAAGCAATTATTTTAGTATTAGCAATATATGTGTGGGCGTAAGAACCTAACTTAAGTCAATCACTGCTATAAGTACAACCATTATTTCAACGTTATCAGTTAATTGTCAAAAAAACCCTTTAAACATATTCATTTGAAATATTTAGAATTATTTCACATAAATTTTATGAGAATCGAACGATGAATTCCTTCAGAACTATACCCTCTAGAATATAATCAGTATATTCTTCACTGATATGATATACTTATAGGTGGTGGTTCAATTATAAGCACAGCATTGCAATAAATAAAAAATCTCGCTGGAAAAATCAATTAATAGCAACGACTGTTCCTATTGTTGATATAGTTTGTAAATACAGACAGTATCATTGTATACAAATCACGTAGAGGCTGCTAATTCCATCACCACAAACGCAGAATTTGGATTTTGCATAAGGTATAACGAATTTGTACACAGATTTATATCGGTGAAATATGCCTTTCATTGATTCAAGAAATATTTTTACTGCTTCATTCTAAGAGTGAGCAATCTTATTTTTACTCCCGTAATTTAGCTACAATTATTTTTTTGTGGATTAATCGCACTCGAGGCGCTCGAGTCATACATACACCTTAGTCGTGTCGCTTCCTTCGCTCCTTGCATGTGTGTTACGAAATCCCGACGGGGGGAAAGAGAATTTCGCAATGCTGGACGAGGATAGAGAATTCTCGTTCTCGTAGCACGCGGAAGGCAATAATTAGCGGCCATTATTCGGCGTGGCGCCGTCCGCGAAACGAATGTCGGTTGCGCGGGGTGTTAAAATTAAAGTGTTACGTGCCGTTTATCGAATAAAAGAGGAGAACTAAGAGAGAAAAGAGCCCCTCAACTAGAGCGTCGCGCCTCCTTCCCAGCAGTTCCGCAGCGATTCGTTCGTCGCGTAGGAAGTGATTTCCCATTGAAAAAGGGAAAAAAGAGGACAAAACGCGCCAGTCATCGAGTCAATTTTTGCAGAACGACCGTGATTGTCCCGCGGCGGACACGAAAACGAGCGGGGCGATGCATTTAATTGGCCCTTTACGTAACCGCGCTCTTTGTTCGCGCTAAAATCAGAGTTGAAACCCGGCGTTTCCCTCCGCTCCCACACCGTGAACGCAGAGTGAGGAGCGTTTCAGCGAGAGGCAGCGTTTCATGATGACGAAAACGAAAAAAGGGAACGGAATCGTTCAAAGGGTGATCGCGCAAAGTTACGACAGCGACAATCCGTCCGTCCCGAAGGCGGGACTCGCGAGCCTGTTCCCTCGCGATCGCCGAGGCAAGCTCCGCTTGCAACTACGTCCCAATCATGGGACAATTAAGTTTCATTAAAGAATATTGGCGGTTCAAGTAAGCGATATGAACCGACGCGAATGCGCCAGCGATCAGCAACTGCGAAGTATCTATAAATGCGCACTGACTCAAGAGATGCCGAGATCGAAACTTGAGACGCTCGTTAAAAGCGCGCGGGCGTCGCTTTTGCTCGCTTTGGTGGACATTTTCCACTTTACGACGAATATACACTTTACACGAAGTCGCGTGCACTTCTCTCGCGCTTCGGCAAAACGGGATTCAATTTGCAAATGATACATCTGGCGATAACGTTAATAACGGTCTGTCCTTTGAGCATGACGAATGGGTCATGTATTCTCTTTCTTTTTCTCTCTTTCTCTCTTTCTTTCTCTGTGTGTCTCTCATAGATTCATGCGCATCTCGCGAGAGTCTCAGAGCGCTCTTATAGATCGCCAGTCACTTGCGGTCTGTGAAATTTTAACTGTCCGCTTTTACGAGCGAGATTTGAACGCGGCGGAACGCCATTGACAATAAAATTCGAATGCCGCCATACTTTCACACACGGAGGTGGCGGTCGGTCGCTGTTGTTGTTTCCCGCCGAATCTTCATGGTCTTTTCACAAGTGTCGTGCTATTTCAATCAGTCACTGCGCGAAAGTGTCGCCGAAAGAAATTCGTGAAACGAACGCGCGGGCGACTGTTGAATGAATTCCGGCGAGTGAGAGAGGTTCTCGCGAATGGATCGACGCCATTCTGACATGAATCTTGGAGTAATTGAGAGATCCGTGCTTCTTCGACTTGATTACATCATATTATTTTGGCCAATCGCAACATAAATTCGCGAATAAATTATACCCAGACAGCACAAATTTCTAAAAGATGTCTCAGAAACGTCCAGAAGACATTTTATTTTATTACATCTTTCAGACGTCTTTTCAGAAGTCTGTGCTGTTTGGTTACTTTTTGTTTATGGATAACTTTTTTCTGGATTCGCGGTGCAAACTGTGTGTGATTTACCGCGCAAGTTGAAACAATACGCATAAATGCGACACGCAAGTTGTTCGAAACGCTTTCTTCTTCGTGATGCAAATCGAGAAAGTTTTCATTAAAAGTAGTACTAAGTTTGTTAATGATGATCACGATAAGCAACATCATGTTTAAATAGCCGCCGTTATGCAAGAATGATCCAATGCATATGAAGTATGTTTAAAAAAAAATAAAAATGAAAATTTGATACATGATTTAAAAAAAATATAAGTAGCACACCGAGGTTCTTCGCAATCGTTCAAGAAGTCAAGCATGGTTAATCTTTTTTTCTCTAAAAATATTCATTGACGAACTTAATGCTGAAAAAAATAGGTAAAAACGACGCAACTAGTAAAGAATAGGAATTGTTTTTTAATTAATTTTAGGCGTCTACAAGACTTGTATCTTTTTTGTTCTACGTGAAAAGATGTATAGACTATCTATTGATAAAAAAAAGGACAAAAACTCAAAAATTGTAATTATGTGGGTTGGATCGTTTTTGGCCATAACTGTGGCCAGGTAATACTCCGCAGCGTGCGTGTGTTCTTAGCGCAATCATTTGACGTCCGAGCGAACATACCTGAAGAATGGAAGACTCGCGACAGGACAAGAAACATACGATTTCCCAGGACCCAGCACCTCGCCCTCACCTGCTCCCGCGGAATCTCGTGAAATCCTTCGATCCTTCAGCGAGAGAGAGAGTTTGAGGGATCACTGTGCGTTTGACGTGCGATCCATTCGTGTTTCGCGGGTACGCGCACGCGCACGAAGATCGATATCGTTTTCGCGACCGATCGATATCGTTTTCGCGACCGAGAATCGCGCGAAACGGACGAAACGTAGTCGCGGCTCCGTGTACACTGCGGCCAAGGATCGAGTGAAGGTAATGAAATAGCTAAGTGTAGCGGCCGCTGTCTCACTTCATCTCCCTCTCCCTCCCTCCCTCCCTTCCTCCCTCTCTCTCTCTCTCTCTCTCTGTCTTTTACTCCGTCTCTCTTCCCACGTGCGGGTTCCACCACTTCTTTGCAGTTACGAGGTTCTCGATTGGCGCGCGTTGTTTCTTGCCCGTGGCTTTTGAGCCGCTTCGCGTCGCACGTGGCTCAAGGAAGAGCACCTGTCAAACGCAACGTGTGTTCAGCGACAGGGGCGATTTTAACACGATAACCGTCGCATTGATATCCAAAGTTGATTGCACAAAGGCTCGTACAAAGGCAAATCATATTTTATACGTAATTCAACGAGAAGATGCGGTGGTATCACTGTGACCATCGCAGAATTCAACGGGTTAACAGCTCGAATGAATTGAAATCTTCGACGTGAATGTTCTATAGTGTATCGAGAAAAAAAAGAATATTTTTTTAATGCAAAGGAAGAAATGTCTAGTTTCTTAAGATTATTTAAACAAAATTATAGATTCTTTTAGTAAATTAAGAAAATTAAGCGAAGCAATTTTCTTCTTTGAACCAAACAATAAATGATTTGCTGAGCAATAAAATTATTTGAAAAATCAAACAAAATTATATTTATTGATCGGAATATTAGTTTCTTGAAATCATTCTAACGATAAAATTTGTTTAAATGTGCAATAGATTTTATTAAAACCAAAGAAATCTTTTTCTCTGTGTGGTTTAAATTGTCGTAACATTGTCGTAACAGTGACGGTTAAATGCCTGACAGATAAACGAGGATGATATCTCTTGCGTTCCCGATGCGCCTCACGATAAGTGTACAGTTAGCTTTGGGTTTTTAAAAAATAAAAAAACGCAAGATGAAGTCTGTCCTTCGTGCGAAATCCTGGACGAGATTTTATCGTGCAATTAACTGATGGGGAGAATTGATCCTCTTGATCCTCTGACGAATTAAGCTCGGAGATAAATAGACGTGACGGGATGCCCGTTTTTTAATGAAAGATTTCACAAAAGAGCAGAGCAATTAGATCGCCCAAGATGGCGACTAACATTTGGCATCTAACTGTCGCCGCGAATCTCGCCGGCGATCTCTCGTGAAATCGAGATGGAGCTTCCCGTTCTTATTTTCACTGCCGTTAACCCAGAATACACGTGCGCGCGCGTTCGTCTTCTTTATTACCTGCGTTTTTATGTGTACGCTCTTCTCCTCTCGCCGAAATTCCGTTAATTCCGGCAACAATGGCGCACCTAGTTTCCCATGAGAGGCATTACTCCCGATCTAATTAGTTCACGTGTCGCGACCATTTTTTCGTTCATTAGTATTAATTTGTGACGAATGACGCGCTACACCAGATGCCCGTTCTCGTCATAGCGTGGAAGCACGAGGGTCTCTGGAACGTGGGAAAGCTGATAAAAGATACTCAATTTCAGACATATATGGGAGATCGCGGCAGGTTGATATAAAAAGTTAGCCGGAGGTTTCGTTTACACATTTATTGAGAGGAAAATAGTGGAAAAGTGACCGAAACGTGAGGAATATCCGATGGTATAATTTGTTAGTTAAATTGTTTTTAAGATAAACATTAGTTTATTAACAATATAAAAAATGACAAATTAATAAGTTAACTTTAAGAGGCAAATTATGCTAATGTATACGTACAAAAATGAATATTTTATTTAAATATATTCGGGCTATCGAAAATATCTTTGCAATTTTTCCTTAAGAAAAATAGCAATAAACTTCATTAAAACAGAGCAAGATTATCTCTATCATTTTTATACAGTCAATCTATAACAATTAGTTGCCCGAAAAATTCTGTCACTAAAATTATGAGAAGTTATTTCTCTCTACATTTTCGATACAATGCAATTTGTTCGAAAGAAATATTTATAAATATTATAAATAAAAAATATTTAATTATATCCTGCTGCTAAGAAAAGTAATGACTCAGTTTGCTTTCCTTCTTTTAAATAATGGTTATCTTCTACATACAATATTCTCTTTATATAACTTTAAAATAACCTTAATAATCTTATTTAATAACCTTAAAATAGACTCATCACAAATGTGAGGAAAGTTCATTACCATGCACTCAGAGCAAGGTCATCGGCTACCGTAACCGGAAGCGGGACAGTTTCAGTTTTAAAATGCATTTTACTTGGCCGTTTATCCACGTCCAATAAGCGTGATTTCGTGATTTTTGTATTTTGACTGCTAGACTGTTGAAACTTTTTTCATCATTTTCGTCTCTTTGCTTACGAATATCGAGACGTTAAATTCGAGTTTTTGATGGAACACAACTTATACAGCGGCGTAATGCGATTTTTTATACTGCGACCTTTTATACGTGTTGTAAGGGCTTTTGACTGAAGAGGACCACGTTACATGGTCGAAACGTTTTTTATAAAAATATTTTTTATGTATCTTTGTATTAGCGCTTAACAACTGCATTTTGGCGTCCTCGTATGAGTTTTTATTTTAGTTAAAATGCATTTTGTTTTACATTTTTATGACTTTTCCACAAGAAAATATCAACGAGCGGCGAAATTGTCAAAAGGACACCTGCGACCGCTACAAAGTTGCATGCCGCTCCCTTGGCGCAGGCGTGTCGTGAAGTGCAAAGTCTGCGGCGCGATCACACTACATTGTGATATGCCGCTCGCCCACAAAGAGGGCCACTTATCGTTTTTAAAAATTCCTCAATCTTTGAACGTCCTTATCTCGGTGGAAAATCGATATACGAACGTGATTCAAGTGCCATTTTTTTCAGCATCGCGCGTTGCACGCGTTTGCGCCGGTCACGTACGCTCTTGTTATGGCACATTGTTACGTGATACGATTACATGACGTGACACATTGCACACGCGACATATCGCTACACCAAAGTGTCAAAATATATTTAAACGTGAATAAACAATATGGTCCATACAGAAATCTGGTTGTGCCAACCAGATTCAATAGTAAAATACGGAGCAACTATTTATGTGGTTGCTGTAACCAAAGAGCGATGGCTGAGTTACTTCTGTTGCAATAGTGATAATACATGGTTAATATAAACGCGGCTCATTACGCGGCAACTACAAATGTATACTTATACACTCAGAACCAGTTTTCACATGTATACATCTCCAGCTGTGCGCTTAGTGAATTGCTTTTGTTTCCTAACATCGCTGCTTTGCAATATAGCATTGATTAATGCAACTATATCGATATTTAGCTTGCCTATGCAAAATGATCCCCTTACTAATTTCTGGTTGCCAGAAATCACGCGCAACTTCATTGATGTAGTTGACACACCAAAGTAAGTAAGTCAAATCAACCATACACATAACTATCATACAAAGATATGTAGAATGATGCAGCTATTTGCTTACAACTAAATATTTTTTGTTAGGTGCACCACATATCTTTTTCCGTGTGGAGAAATACAAAGTTCATCGATATAAGTGTTCGTTATTTTTTCGAGATGTCACACGTGTGATTTCGAGCGAGGTTATACAATCAATGTCATGAGCAACACGCACCAGAAATTCGCTCTTGGCTGATGCGAACGTTACAGTTGTGAACGTTCGGTCAACCTCTCGGGTGTCGGGGACAATGGACGTGGATGCATTCCGCGAGTCCGTGCGGAAATCAGAACGCGTAACCGTCGAGTGTCCTTAAAGCGTGGAATTGTCTACGGTACTTTGCAGGCAGGTGGGGTCGGGGGTCAATTGTCAATGAAAAATTAACCGGCGTAATGGCCACGGATGCGTCAGGCAAATGAATAGAAAACGTGCCAGTTAACTAGATACTTTGTACGCGCAATTGGATCCCTTGCGAAACGAAAAACATTTGGCTAGCGCGGAAAGTTAGAAAACGTGTAGGGAATGACATTACGACATTATACGCACTAAGATGAGAGAGAAAGAGAGAGTGAGAGGGAGAGGGGCGGATGGAATAATACGTTATTACTCGACGCGCGTCGGAAGTGCACAATAGGTACTTACAGCGTGCTCATGACCGGCTCCGAAACGCACGATTCGTTTTGCCTTGTGTGTTTTATGCGATCAGCGCGTACATAAAAGGGTAGTTGCACGTATAATCATATACTGCGATTATTAATGCGCTTATTATTATTCTATCGCTGTGATTATAGCAGAAGTGCACGACAGCTAATTAAAACAGCTAATTAACCGTTCGCGGTGCTTACAATCTCATTTTTTTCACACTTGTCAACTACGAATTACGTAAGCAATGTTAGCTCTCCACTTCACGAACCAATATTCGATCGCTCACCAACTTTCGTAAAGGGTGCGGTCTTATAGCTGAAGCTTCTGTATATCTTTAGGCACAAAAATAAAATATGCTCGAAAAGAAATTTTCAATAATGTTATGGGTAGTTTAAAGGATCTGACAGATTCAGATTGCATTATGTCCCAAAAATATGACTGTACGGAGGGTTAATTTTAAATTCGAAGAATATAAAAAAATACCTCTCCTCTTTCTCTCCTTCGCCTAATATGTAGTATTATTTTAACGGCGTACGATCAACACATATAGATCGCGAATCGACAGAACCAATTGCGGAGTAGTGTCGTAACACCTCGCCGGAACTTCGAGGAACGATCGGCGGACACAATATTCCAAAGGTGCGCCAGAGCCACGAGACACATCATAAAGAGGCCATTCTCGTGAAAAAGAGTTGTTAACTCGGGTAAAGTCCATAACGAAAAAATTGTGCCACTTCTGGTCGGCTTCGAGCCGCGTGTCGCGATCGGACCGCAACTAGACCGAGTAAAAAGCCGTGGCCGTGAATCGCCTTCGCGAGCACAAAAGAAGATGAGCTCGAAAATTGTTTACTTAAAAGCAGATCGCCCAGTTTCTGCCAAGCGGAACCGTGTCTCTCTCGCGTTGCTCGCCGTGGCGCATCTCCGCGACTATTATCGGATCATCGATGCGATCGCACAAAGGAAAAAGGAAGGGAAAAAGAAAGGAAGTCGACGATTGATGCATCATACTATGCTATGCGACTTTGCTATGCGACCTTAACACGTTGATTGCCACGTTGATGTCAGTGGTTTACACAAAACTGAACCGACGATTGGAATCACCAGAGATACGACAAACAGATAAAACTCGAGATAAATATATCTTTCACGTCGTTTTGTTGGCTTTCTGTTAGACTGTACAATCAATTTCACAGGTGCAATTAATTATACTTTACATGTAATTTAATAAGTCACGATGGTAGCGTAGAATGCCGGTCATTAGTGATTACACGATGTTCATTCTGTTAACGCTTCGACTGATGTGTTAAATTTCTTTGATATAAAATTGTTTAATGAGTTATCGAAGATGGAGTAAGTAAATATAATCATAAAATATATATAATTTGCGTAGATACACATCCAGTTATTGTCTAATATTAATATCAATTAGGATTCGAAGAAGTTTTACTTTCCAGTTACTGGACAAAAGTTGACACAACTGTCGAGTAAACCACATGAAATTTTTAGGAAAGAACCCAAGACGCACATATCTTTTGAATCGTTTTATTATAAATCAGTAATTGAATAAAGAGTCTATAAGAGTTCAAGCACAGCTGTTACAGTGCAATAAAACTAATATATATTAGTGACACACCTCTCGCATTTGAGTGAATATTTTATTAATTTAACGTAACGAAAAGGGACCATACGCGTTTCGGTCTAACTTTACAGATCCTCCTCAGTGGTAAAATGGAATTTTACAACGATGAGTACATAAGTCGTCTGTCGAAGAAGTCGCAAATAAAAAGATGTCATTTTATATGTAATAGTCGCAGACAGGAAATAACAGCTGTGCTTGCACTTGTATAGGCTCTTTACTCTACACTTTCAATTACTGATTTGTTTCAAAAAGAGTTCTTTTTTCGTCTTATTTTCGTTTTATTATCTTCCCATTGGCCAATGATCTGTTATACACAGATGTGATTGATTATACGTTACACATAACTTAAAAAGTCGCGATAGTGTCATGGCGCCGGTCATCGGTGACCGTCACGGTATTTGCAACGTGCCAGGAGAATGCGCGGTCGTCGTGAGTTTTGTTCAAGTTTTGCGATAATTATGCGGGGCGCCGTGGATAATAAACGTTGCGAAACAAGCGAACGGGATGGTGGAAAGGGCTGAAATAGCGCGAGCGGAGACCGGTTTTCGTGCTGGCTGCCTGAACCGCGAGGCGCACTTTCGGTGAGCTGAAATGGAAAGCGATTTTAAAAGCACCCGGCAATCGCGTTATTACTACGCCTTTCCTTTCCATCGCCTCGAGTAAGCGGCGATATAAATCGCTTGTATGTGCACGATCTGCACGGCGTTGCTGGCGGCGCGCGTAATTAATCCCGCATTTTCGACGCAACGCTTGTCGTAAGCGCGAACCTTGGCCACTCGCGTATATCTGTCTTAGAGAGTTAGGTCGGTCGTTTAAATCGTCTGAATAATGACGCGTATAACGAAGAAAAAAGAAGATATATAGTTACACGTTTTCTTGTGATATTCAATCTAATTAAAATTCAAAACTCAAGTAGTTATTTTTACGTGTAAATTAATATCATATTTAAATATCATATTTAACCAGTTAGCTGTGTTGCCCTCTTTTAAAAATGTGTACCTAAATTGTGTTGCATGACGAGTATACTCGTCATACACAGCTAACTGGTTAATACTGATCTATATTATATTTAATACTGATCTACTGAATATAAAGAATCAAAAGTTTCGAACACAAATTCGAGCTTTTATTAATAGTATAAAAGTTATGTAATGTTAAGAACGTTATAATAAAAAGTTATAAAAAAAAACAGATAAAAGAAAATTATAATCAAATGAAATCATACTGAGAAATCAGGAATTTGTGGAATATAAAGTATATTCCTGTGAAATAAAATTTTTTTCTGTGAAATAAAATTAATATTTCTGAAATAAACTTTCTCTGAGATAAACTTTTATCTTAGATTAAATAGATTTTTAAATATTTTTTTTTTTTACACACACAACACACACACAATGCACATGCTGTGTAAAGATTAGAAAAATTGATGAACGTACAATTCAATTAATTATAGACTTGCCTTGGATAATTCCATGACAAATCCTCCTCAAGTTCATGCTACTTTGATGCGCTTATAGCAGTATTAATAAGTAATTAATTAATTTTTAATTTAATATTTTCTTATTAATACGAAAGTAGACGATCGTGATTCAGTGTGTTACTTTATCGCCAAATCAATCAAGACAACGAAGCTATACGCGGATTTGTTTTCGCGCGACACGACCGATCGATCGATTCTTTCTCTGTTTCAGGAAGAATACGTTTCCGAAAACATCAGATGGACGCCGGTAGAATACTTTAATAACGCCATCGTGGTGGAACTTCTCGAGGGTAAGAGACCACCCGGTCTTTTCTTGGTACTTGACGATGTGTGCGCGACACTACACGGCGGAAGCACCGGTGCTGACACCGACTTGAAGAAGGTGACCTTAACCTTTTAATTGCCGGACTCTTTTAAGAAATTTAAGACCGAGTGAGAAACTTCCTTTGCTCTTATCAGTCATCTTGCTCTACTTCCTTGAGGTGACTCAAAGAATTTTAAATTCAAAACTTGTCCCACTATATTCACTGTAGTGATTGTTAATCAAGACATTTTGAAACAATATTTTTAATTAGCGTATTATTAAGGCTCCTAGGAAGTCTTGGTTGATGACGCTAGAAGCAGAAAACACATAATTCCCGCAAAATACGCAGAAATAAAAAGATACATCTATCAAATGACACTTATAATTGTTTGAGCAGATCTGTAAAATAGCCCGAACATTTTCTTTTTGTTTTAACAATCAATGAATAACCGTAAAACGTTAACGTTACGGTTAGATCCGTCATAGTGACATGTAACCTATCTTTTTAAACTACCTCTGATTGACCTCTATCTCATGATTTTCTCAGGTTAAATTTACAACTATTTATTGATTAGAGCAAAAAGTGTTTCGACTATCTTGCAGATCTGTATTTATATTTTTGTGGATATTTTTTTTATTTTTACGTATATTGCAGGAATTTTAAACGTGTATTTTCTTGCTCTTTTGACGTCGTAAATCAAGATGGCGAGTACCCTGGAGCCTTAATTATCACAGATAAAGGGACTAATTATTACGAATACAAAATATTTTTAACTTAAGTAAAGAGAGTAATTATCATGAATACAATGTATTCCTAATGATCATAGACATAGAGTAGAATCTCACTCGAACGAATCCTAACAAGTTTACGCCTTAACGTATGACATAAATCGCAGAAACTGGCGGGAACGGCCGAGCAACACGCTCACTTCCAAGATACCGGCGACGGTTTCGCGATTCTTCATTATGCCGGAGTGGTGTCTTATTCCGTGGACGGATTCTGCGATAAAAACCGCGACGTCCTCTTCTTGGATCTGATAGAGCTGATGCAGACCAGCACGAAGTAAGCGATGCCGGCGGCCATTAGCATGATTATCAATTATTCATGTGACACATTATTTCGAAAGTGGGTTCGGGCAAACGGTCGCCCGCTCGATGATGATTAATCAGCTTGTGCTCATTCTTCAATCGACTCGAATATTCAATATTGGAGGAATTGTCGAAGGTAGTAGTATTATCGCGGGTTTTGCTCTCCGATATGCTCTCCGATATGCTCTCCGATATGCGATATCGGTCACGATGCCGCGCCTCGTTTCCCGATACCTCGAGTGTACCAGCAGGAAATTGTCGTTGCAAAATGTAACATTTACTGCCCAAATGTCCGGCATTCGGAGCCGCCGTTACATAAATAATTCCACGCTAATTCCACATAATGATCGCGTAACGTTAAACGACCGTTTACTCGCATTTATTTACGTAAGAGAATCGCGCGCGGAGCACTGCGCGAAAGTTGCCTTCGCAAATGCCGGATAGAATAGTCAAACTGATTTTCGCGTTTTGATAGAAATTAGGGTAACACATCACGATAATATGTCAATAAATCTAATCACGATAACGTAAATTCGTCGATTAATACCCTTGATACTTGCCTTAACACTTTACCTACCAACACCGCAGGCACACCGAGACAAATATCCTTCTACTATTACTAAGAAAAGCGATTTATTGATTAATTTTCCTTCTTTTAAGTAAATGACAATTTTCAAAAAAGAATATTCTCTTGATAATAGTCTTAAAATATATTTATTGCAAATTTTAAAAAGATTGCAAAGAAAATTATTATATATACTCAAAAGAAGGATGTATTCTCTTTACGAGAATATTATAAAACTTTATCGAAGAAAAAATCGATTTGGTTTTATGTAGTAAGCGTGTCGAATTTTTGTTTTAGTTTATTATTCTCGATAAAAATGCTAAAGTCTGCTAATAGGCGGTAAAGTGTTAATAATATCGCGATCGTATATAGTCGAAAACGTAAAAAGAAAATATTTGACTTCAGTTCTTTGGTGAGCGAGCTTTATCCGCGGGAGAAAGATGCCGCTAAAATGAAAACTCTCAAGTCCAGACCTACTACCGCGGGAAACAAAATTAGAAGTCAAGCCAGCCGTTTAGTTGGCCAGCTGATGAAATGCACGCCGCATTACATACGGTGCATCAAGCCGAATGAGACGAAAAAGCCGCGTGACTGGGATCACTCGAGGATCAAGCATCAGGTATGGTAACCCAGCTGATAAGGAATGAGTTAAGTTGGTCATATTGGTCACGTATTGCATTTATGGTGTATTATTGTAAGAAAAAGACAACGGAAAAAGAATCGCAAAATATTTTTTTTGGCACTTTAAACAAAACGTCTGTGACCAATAAAACATGCTCGAGAGCACCATTACGTTGTTTATCATTCATTTCATTTTCATTTATTTATTATCATTCAGTTTATTTTAATATTCTTATATTACAATAGCAATGATATAAATTATTATTAATAATATAATTGAACGACTCGCATTGTGAGATCGAGGCAGTTATGTGACAGAAAAGAGGCAAACAATGAAATAATATGTCTTCTTCAAGATAGGATAAGAACAGGAAAGATAAAGTGAAGAAAGCACGGCCTGTAAGAGCCTAACAGTTCTTTAGTCTGCTAAACAGAATTATTCAGGAAAAGTACTTATGTTTTAAAAGAGGCATAAAAGAGGCATTTTGCGATTTCATTTTCCATTGTTTCTCTCGTAATAAATACATAAGCGAAACGTTGGATTTCGACATGGTCCTCCTTGTTGTTCGTGCTTAATTTTAAACATCTCGACGATTAGACCCAAACGTTCATGCTTATTTCTTCGCGAAAATCCAGGTGGAGTATTTAGGTCTGAAGGAGAACATTAGAGTGCGTAGAGCTGGCTTCGCCTATAGGAGGCCG
The DNA here is from genome assembly GCF_010583005.1 of Odontomachus brunneus. Lineage (NCBI taxonomy): Eukaryota > Metazoa > Arthropoda > Insecta > Hymenoptera > Formicidae > Odontomachus > Odontomachus brunneus. The sequence goes on from NW_022639533.1 coordinate 884,392, forward strand.
TTCGCCAAGTTTCTACACAGATATGCGATTCTCACGAAAGAAACGTGGCCTCGTTGGCCCGGAAACGAGAAACAAGGCGTGGAATGGATATTGGGAAGTATTCATATGGACAGATCGCAATATCAGCTTGGCAGAACGAAAATTTTCATCAAGGCACCTGAAAGCGTATGTTTTTCCGTCTTTCGGAATTTCTTTCGAACGCGCGTTTTGAAAGCTTTGTTCAACGTTAATCTGAGGTCTTTCGATTTAGCTCTTCATGCTGGAGGAAGCTCGTGACCGGAAGTACAATATGTACGCACGAGTCATTCAAAAAGCCTTCAAGAAGTATTTCGCGCGGAAAAGGCAAGAACAGCAGAAGCAGGAAGCGGCCGATCTTTTCTTCGGCCGTAAGGAACGAAGGCGAGCGAGTCTGAATAGAAATTTTGTGGGCGATTATATAGGATTGGAAACCAAACCGCAAACGATGAGTCTCATTGGAAGACGGGAAAAGGTGTTCTTTGCTGAAGTCGTGAAAAAGTACGACAGAAGGTTTAAGGTAAAAATTCTAATCGCTATGGAGCAAAATAAACGCGGAATACAGTTGTTCCATGTTTATATCAAGAGTAAAGAAACATTAACTTATTATTTTCTTATTATTTTTAATTTATTTATTACTTAAATTTCTTATTTTGGTAAAATTTTAATAACTTTTAATATTTAAAAAATATTTTTAAGTTTAGGATATAAAATTTAGAACTTCTATTCCAAATTTAGAACATAACGAAAAATTTATGTAACAGTTGAGCAGAAGAGATCTTATACTCACCGGAAAGTGTCTTTACTTAATCGGTCGAGAGCAGATAAAAAAAGGTCCCGAGAAGGGCAAATCCATCCAAGTTATCAAGAGGAAACTGCCGTTTAGTCAAATCAGTCATGTGTCATTGAGCACGTTGCAGGTAATTATCGTGGATTATTACGATCATCATATATTCACCATATGTTAGAATTTAAACACATTTGGAAAATAATTCTCTTTTAGGATAACTTTGTAATTATCCATACGAAGGAAGATTACGCTAGCTTGTTGGAGTCTGTATTCAAAACGGAATTCCTCTCTGCCCTCAACAAGAAATATCTGGAAGACATCGGTCATCATTTGAATGTTAGGTTTAGCAACAAGTACGGCTACAAGTTATTTTTATAATTGTAATATATTATGATCATATAACTAGAATTCTGATTTTTTTGTCCATATTTCGTTAGATATTTGGCTAGTTCAAACAATTTTTTCCCGTGTAATGAACCTTTTAATTCGTTTTTCAGTTTGGAATTCAAAGTGAAAAAGGAAGGTTGGGGTGGCGGCGGGACAAGACAGCTGAAATTTATACAACTTGATTATGGCGATCGGGAAATCTTAAAATCGAACGGCAAAGTTCTCGTTGTAAGCATCGGTCCGGGATTACCGAACACGACGAGTGAGTTTCACTTTGTGATCATCGACAGATAATTTTTAATTATGCTTATTACACAACATGATATTGTGATTCTGTTTCAGAACCCAACCCAAATCGATCAATTTCGCCTGCTTATCCACGCAACGGTAACGTCTCGAAGTCAAGCTGTACATCACTGAAATTGATCTCCCAAACAAACGACAGAGATATCTTACCGCGTAACTTTACCTCGACTGCAGTTCCGAGTAATCAAACGACCGCGGCCACGAGGGTGTCTCTTCTTCGTCCAGTGGCAGCGGAAAGGACTATGACTTCCGCACAAGCGACTTCAAATAGCAGACCAAACATTCCACCAAATCGGCCAAATCTTCCAGTTACACAGCCACATAAGGCCGTAAGGAAGGACATGAACCATCCCAACAAATTGCAAAACAGACCGAATGCTGTAATGGGCATGTTTGTTAATCCCACTGCCGGGCCACGTGGTAAGTTTCTTATACTTCAACAAATTCAATTTTTAGGAAAACGAAAAAGTTCTTCAGTCCTTTCTTTTTGTAACAAACAGATCAGCTGTACTAATGAAATATTCTCATAATTGTTAAATAATGAAAATATATTCAGTTGAAGAGAATTCGCGTGCACTTTTCGATGTGAAATATATGTGGTGGATTCGCGCACTTTTTTTATAAAGAGATCTATACTTAAGCATACGTTTTCAACATGTAACATTTTGCAGGTTTGCTCAAATTTCCTCCACCGCCTACAGAACCGCCGCCTCCGCATGAACCTACAGGATTCAGACTGCCACCCCTCAATAGTGAAAATAATAAGGTTTCTGATCATCTCAATAAAGGGATGCAAACGAGTCAAGAATGGAACGTTAGGGAATTCAATGACGCGACGACGCGTGTAAGAAAAAAGGAGGAGAACGCTGCGTACGCGATAGCTAATAGAAAAGTGCCGCCTCAAAAACCAATACCACCAAGTTTGCCGAAGGTTAAAGCTTTGTACGACTATGAGCCGCAGGATCTCGACGAATTAAGGCTTAAGGAAGGCGACATCATAGAAGTACTCAAAGAACGTGAGTTATTTTGCGGTATAATCTTTTTTGCTTAATAATGACGCAAGATCTTGCTTCATAAAGAAATTATTGTTGGTAATGATGATACATAAGCTACATGCTAATTAATCAAGGTTCTTGTTTCAGATGAGGGTGGTTGGTGGCATGGAAGACTGAAAGGAAAAACGGGTCTATTCCCTTCGAATTACGTAGAAAGGTTGTGAACTTTGTAATCGATATAGAGCAGCTTTTATCAAACTTTGATCAAACTAATCGATAACTGTCATTATATGGTAGCCTAAAACCGATTTGATAACACTCATTAAGATACTATAACTTATGTTGTTATCTATGTTCACCAGCATAAAATTATAATTATAAATATAAATCATAATTGATTTCTTGATTGACATTCTTGATGTTGTAACTACTAATGTTACATGTCGTCAATGCTGTATAGTATAATTATAATATAATTATTTACATGGTATAATAATAATATATTTTTATGCTGTTTACGTAAGATAAAGATGCACTCGATTTTTTGACATTGGCTTTGAAGAGACAGATACTCCGGGGTTTAAACATGAAGCGCGTATATCTATGCCTTTGTAAGTCTCTCTATATTTAGAACGGAGAGATCTTCTTAATCCACTTCGCCATATCTGTTATTTACATTCTTCATTCTTCTTAGCGATTGTATAATCCAATAACTTAATGAAAGAACCTTCTGGAAATTAATCAAAGGCTGGTATTCACAGTCGAATTTTATATTTACGACCACTTTAAGTTTAACTTCAAATGTTTTGTAGCCAATGAAATCATCCGTAGATTATCTAAAGATGAATTTAAGACGGTCTTAAATATAAAATTATGAATACCAGCCAAAAACAAGTTCTGTCATTGAAATATCTGCTGCGTTCTAAACTGTATCGTGAGGAAAAGTGTCCAAGCCGTTTTGAAATTAAGTTTATACAGTACGTGTATAAAATAGGAGATTCTGTCGTATACGATATAGCAGCACATTGCGAAGATTTAAATTGCAAATACGTACATGGAAGTTTAGAGTTATGTAGCTTTGAAACAAATTGGATGAATGCTTGTTGTTTTTGAAAATTAACAGATATTTTACAATGACAAGTTTATTTATATCGGTTGTAGAATTATGAAATTACAAATATCTCAGACTTCCTGCGAAGTGCCCAAAGAAATGTCTAGTAGCACAATTTGATGTTTAATGTATCTGATAAGCATTTTGTATTACGAGATTCAATAGAAACATCTAGATGATAAAGTATATATATATATATATATATATATATATATATATATATATATATATATATCGTTTTTATTGTTATGTAATTAATTTACAAAAAACTTGTGATTCTTGGATCGATATTTATAACAAAGTATAACTAGTTACCAAAAATGAAAGTGACAAATAGTTTGTAATATGGGCGATGTAGAGAAAAGGAATCGACGTTTAAACAATTAATTAAGAAGTATTAATACTTTGTCATAGATTATATCTTAAAAGCATTGAGAATAATCTTTTCAATTATTTAATATCCAAAAATTTACTAATAATATTTAATGTTGTTAAATATAAGGTAGGATGCGTATATATGTACATACCATGCGATACAAAATAATTATGTAATGAACTTATTTTTTATTATATATTTATTACTTCTAAAATAAATATCCCTTTGTGACCTGTTGTTTAGTCGCACTTAAATATCTTTGCATCTACTCAGTGCAAAGGAATTATTTATTCCGTGTGTATGTGCATCTATAATTAAAAAAAAAGATATTGAATGTACGCGATCCATTAGCCAAATAAAGTTAAAATATGAAAATAAAATGTTGTTTAAACTTTTATTTGCTATAAAAAAGTGATATCAAAAAGTTAAATTAAATGCTAAATTCTATAAAAAAATAACGATATTAAAATATTGATTTAACTATGGAAGTAAAAAGAAAAAGCCCATATAATACAAATGTTCACTAGATATCCTAAGAACATTCTAAGAATATTCGAATATTCTTAAAACGTTCCTAGGATATACGTTTGCAAAGATGTATTTTCGAAAATGACATGACATGTCACGTGCGCCTAATTCTGGCCATTGAAACCAGGCTAGTAGCCGCTCTCATGCTTCTCTCTGGTGATACATACTTTTCGGAGTCAATTTTACATAGCACTATATAAGGGAGTCAGCAGTCTAATATTACATAGAAGTTTATGGTAATAACTAAAAACGGTCGAAAATGTCGTCCTTCTTCAATTACTTTTGAATCATTCGAAGCCTCTCCTATACAGCGCTTTTTGCTAAACATTTGCGCTATATAGGAGAGGCTTTGAATGATTCAAAAGTAATTGAAGAAGGACGACATTTTCGACCGTTTAATCTCGGCTTAATAATTTAGTTATTACCATAGACTTCTATGTAATATTAGACTGCTGACTCCCTTATATAGTGCTATGTAAAATTGACTCCGAAAAGTATGTATCACCAGAGAGAAGCATGAGAGCGGCTACCAGCCTGGTTTCAATGGCCAGAATTAGGCGCACGTGACATGTCATGTCATTTTCGAAAATACATCTTTGCAAACGCGACAATTGCATTAAAAAACTGTAAAAAATTATTCCAGAATATGCTCTAGATGCTAACATTGTATGAGCTAAATAACTTGCAGTAACATGATCGACTTTCGGCCCATGCCCGAGAATCCGAATTTCCTACGACGCTAAGTTGAATCCAACGTTATGAACGCGACTTTGAGATATTGGAAAATTATTTTCAAGATTCTGGGCGTGTTACTGAGGGAGTAGAGTGACATTAACACACATTGTCATCTAAGAGACGCAAAGCGAAATACGTATACTTCAGGTCATTTTCGAAAATACGCCTTTGCAAACGCAAAAATTTCTTTAAGAAACTTTAAAAAATTATCCCACGCTTAACTAACTAGGCTTAATAAATTAGCGAAGACTCAAAACACTTTGGTTCGAATCTCGGCTTAATAATTTAGCGAAAACACAAAACACATCGGTTTAATAAATCTCGGCTTAATCTCTAGTATATCACTGAATTTCACTAGATCCAACTTGTTTTTATGCTGGTAAAAATAAGTTGGATCTAGTGAGATCGGAAAAGTTCCGCAAACGGTATATGCTTTTATTCATTTATAATATATGTCACGTAAACTATAAATATATAAGCACATATATGCTTAACGAAATTAGCGATAGTGTATCCGATTCTTACTAGAATCGATTATTTCCCTCGATATATCGGGCTACCGATAATCGGTGCGCTCCAATTAATAGCGAATTCGGTAGCTTGCACTAGTGCGCACTGAGTGCGCATTAAGGCTTGTTTACAGTACATTCTTATATTTAAGATCGTGTCTTAAATACATATTTAAAAACATTTTAACTAATAAAATGATTCGTACGGATGTTATACATATCATATTATGGTTAAAAATATTTGAGAATTTATTTGAGAATTATTTAAGACAATCTTTAAATATAATAACATACTATGAACAAGCCTTAGTGCGCACTCAGTGCACACTAGTGCAAGCAACCGAATTCGCTATAAGTTAGAGTCATAATCGATTATTTCTTATCGATGTCCCACCTCTAGTAATTATATTGTGGCCAATTGTCTACAGAGGACACGACAATGGCTGCGTTCAGCAGAGAAAGTTGCTTTGCAACTGTTGTAAAATTCGTGAATCTGATTGGTACATGCTCTTGGATTTAACCAAAATTAAGAGCACACTCCAATCAGATTCACGAATTTTATAACAGTTGCAAAGCAGCTTTCTCTGCTGAACGCAGCCAATGCGTTGGCGAGAGTTGGCAACCAACGGGAAAACAGAAAGTATAACTAGATAGAGAGACGATATATAGGGTTTTTGTAACAATCAAGTTAGTATAGAATAAATAGCTTTCGTTAGAGAGAGTTCCTGAGAAATTGTATTACTCAGAAGTTTAATTTTGCTATACAAATAGTAAGAAAAATATAATATATTTTGTAAAGTTTGAACACGTTTTTATTAATCTCTATATATGTATGTGACAAGTCACTACATATAGAAGTCTGTGGTGTTTCTTCCAATATATTAAGCGTGATCTACAATGAGAACTTAGCTTTAAGGCTGGTTTATGATGGACGTAAACCGTTAACTTATGCCGAACCATAAAAAATTGACCAATCACAGTCGATTATTCTTCTATAATTCGACTATGATTGGTCAATTTTTACGGTTTCGGCATAAGTTAACGGGTTACGGCCATCATAAACCAGCTTTTAGTCCCGAGCCACAATAGATGTATGTAGTAAGCTTTAAGCCTTAAAAAATTGACCAATCACAGTCGATTATTCTCCACAAATTTGACTGTGATTGGTCAATTTCTTAAGGCTTAAAGCTTACTACACCTATTGTGGATTGGGACTTAAGGGACGTCTACATTGGAAGTAAATAGCAAGAAGTAGGAAGTAAGAGTAAGAAATTGACCAACCACAGTCGAATGTGAGAAAAATAATCAACTATGATTGGTCAATTTCTTATTCTTACTTCCTACTTCTTACTGCTTACTTCCAATGTAGACATCCCTTTAGTCTTCACTGTTTGCGACCTCGAATAGAAACGGTAGCGGCTCGTAGCGGAGACTTGATAACTAATAGAACTAATGGGTCTAACCATAACGGGTCGCTCAGCCGAGACCCGAATCTCTTGGAGCTAAGAGTTTCTTGTAAAGTCTAATAATAAAATCTAACAACGTTGAATATTAAACTCTTATCGAGACAGAAGTTAATCGAGTTCGGAAACATTGTGAGGATACTCGACCCTCCAAGAGAAAAAAGTAATTAAACATCGATTCATCGATCGAACTTCGCCCATCCCTAGTGACAGCTGAGTTGGATGAAAGCGATCGCGTCGGCGGCGATTTGCGACTTAGCCGCAATTTTGTAACAGGTAGCTGGGATTTAAAAGACCACGTACGTCTACACATTTTGAAAAGCTTTGTCGAGTTCGCGTTAGGACGATTCCTCTGGCACTGTCGGAGTAGCCGAGAGAACAAGAAAGAGGTGAGTAGATCCGTTTGGTTAGGGAGTGCCGGACAGCGACACCGGTGTTTACGAGTTGCGAATCTCCGTGGAGATTCGCGAGCTCGCCCTTGTTTACGTCCTCGCGCGTAACCTCGCATTTTTTACGAGGTATATAACAAGCACATCTATGTACGCATCAAGAGTGCGATCGCACGATTCTGACGTAACTGTGTCTATTGCAACGTTTTAATAACATGATTTCTGCCTACGCGTATTAGAATGAGATCAGCGCGTGACAGGCTTAAAGATTTGTGCTCTTCGTGTCACGTTCATATGTTGCTTCTGTATTTTTGTAATGTAATAAGGAATACACTATACGTACTCATACATACATAATCTTCATATTAGCTTTAATAGATTATTCTTTTGCATATATATATATATATATATATATATATATATATATATATATATGTATATGTAAAATTAGCATATATATAATATATATTAGCATTACATATGTTGTTTTTTTTCCAGATTTAAACATGGTAGTGCTTAGCAATTTCCTAACGCCACAGGAAGGAATACGTCATGAGGAGCAGAATACTACAGTATATATCAATGATAGAGAAGTAGGAAAGGGTACTTTCTATATCACAGAAAGGTAAGTTTGTGGTGACAAGATCAAGATAAGAATTTTCAGAATAGATGTTCCATATTCTAATTGTATATTATCTTATTCACAGCGTTCTTTCTTGGGTGAACAGTGACACACAACAGGGATTTTCACTTGAATATCCTCATATTTCACTACATGCTATTTCTAGAGATGAACAAGTTCATCCTAGACAATGTTTATATGTTATGGTGGATGGCAAAGTGGATCTCCCAGGTACGATTGAATGTTTTGCATATACTGTTTTATATAGCAATAAGTAATATATGTAAAAAGTTTAGTTACATATATAGGATGTTTAAAAAGAGGTTTACAGTTGATATAGTACATAGTACTTTCTCTAAATTGAATAAAAATATTTAATAAACATGAGTCAAAAGATTAATACCTTTCTGATTTACGATTCCATATCTGTTCAGATTTACAAAGTCTGCTTGTTTTGTTCACACTGCATGTAATAATATAAGTGAGTCAATCATGTACATCATTAAAATCGAAAATTGCTTCAATTCTGAAAGGATAGATTTTTTGACTCATATTCACCTATATTTTTTCACTCAGTTTAGTGAGTACTAATTATTCTACAAGTGTTGAGATACTTTCTCAAACACCCTGTCTATTTTTATATATTTTATTTATAGACATGCCATTACCATTATCGCCTGATAACAGCTCAGAAAATGAGGACGACGATGGAGATACTCCAATCACGGAAATGCGATTTGCGCCGGATAATACGAATAATTTAGAATTAATGTTTCAAGCGATGAACGCATGCCAAGCACTTCATCCTGACCCGCAAGACAGTTTCTCGGATGGTAAGTAATAAAAATAAAAGTAATGAGAATTTCTAACTGGCAAACTGCGATGATTAAATATTTCCGCAATCGAAGAGGATATTTATGAAGACGCTGCGGAAGACTATGGAGAGTACAGTGAGGAAGTGGGCGCTGGCGATGCTCCTTATATTTTGCCAGGTGTGTATTTATGTTCAGATTTAATTTTTTGAATATTAGACTGCCTACTTAAATCCTTTATTTAGAATTAAATATCGTATCAACTGATTTTATCTTTGCAATGACATCAGAAGTAAAAATCATATTAGACTTTCAAATGAGCTTGTTATTGATATGAGTAGAAAAGGAACAACTTTTATGTCGCAATTACGTACAGATATTTTGTAGTGTTATAAAATATTCAATTATTTATAGAGCAAATGGGGACCAGTCATAACGGATCGGAGGCGGAAGAAGCTATGGATGTTGAAGCGGGTCAATTCGAAGACGCGGAGGAAGATCCGTAAATTGTGACCTTTAGGTCCGAATGGCATTTAGTGTTAATTTACACGATTACCAATTTCATATATTTCGGTAGGTATATGTGACATCGTTATTGCAAGACTTACGTATGAAACGTAAAGCACCTAAACATTTATTTATATTCATTTTGTACATGATGATAATTTCTTAGAAAATAAATAATTGTACATCAATCTTGGGGGGTTTCATTTCTTTATTTTTTTAATAGAGTTGACATAGTCTGCGACTTTCTTTTTGTAAGAGATTTTTTTAAGACTTTTGCTTTTTTTTTTAAGAGAAGAAAGAGTATTTCACACATATCTTTCATTTCTTCAAATTGATGAAATGCAGAATTGATTGAAAAAGTGATGAAATACAAATAAATTGAGCGGGTATAAATTGGTCATATAATATTGAATAACATTAAATGATAAATTTGTCTATGAAAAATCCTAATTTAACAATACTTCATTACACTAGAGTTATTGTAGACATTAATTCATGGTATAGACGTTAACGTGACTAATTTATAATTATTATGAATTCAAAATGCATACGATACAACAAAGCTTGAATGGATTTAACGCGTAATTTAAAATCGGCAGTGCGTTGTAACAGAAAAGTCCCTATTTGATCGATCTTTCTTTCACACTTATACATTTCGAGAGAAAGAAAAGATCAGAGCAATATATTTTATTTGCGATATTCAAGAGAGTTTTACTCGTGACAAATATTTTTTCAATTACGCTTAAATGCACTAAATCAAATTATCTGTACATATATGATACATTAGTATTACTTAATTGTGATACATTTCACGATGTCCGTTTTCGAAAAAATTTATGGCGTAGTAAAAAACATAAGAACAAACTGTAGTCAAACGTTGGCGAGTTCGATGTCTCATGCATTACACACACGTTCCTCAGAGTATAACTATTTGATTTTTAGAATTACTAATCGAACTTATCGAATTTTCTTTGGACCGAAAATAAGGTCGGCATCAGGAGCTCCTTTAGGATGATTATACTTTTGCCGTCGTTCCCTGTTCAAGTTCACAGTAACTGGTCTTGTGCCTTGATTGATGGTTTCCTGATAGTCCTCCTCCTCTTGTCTTTCGGTGATATTTAAAGTCAGTCTCTTCACGCGTTCCTTTTCCTCCTTCTGCTCCTGTTCGCGATTCCTGAGATTCATAGCCAACTCGGACGACACCGGCACCGCTAGATTCTTGTATTGCTGTTTATTACCCTTCCTCAACATCAGCACAAAGTCTACCGTGGTGTTGTCACTCGGCCTCTCTTGTAACTGCTCGTATGTTTTTTTAGTGCTTTTCACATGCAATGGCACCGAGATATCGACTTGCTGTGGTTTCACCGAGTCTCTCATACGATCTTGAATGTTATCTGATACCATCTTATCTAACGCCGATAGAAAGTCGTCATCCTCCGGACAGCTCACTCGTCGTGGTCCAGCTGGCAAGGCTGCATTGAGCTCCGTTACATCCATGATTACACCCTCAGTGCCGCCTTCTGACAGACTTTGGTCGCCTTGAGTGTTCTCTTGGGTACCCATGGCGTCGTCTCGCTCCGCGTCGGCCGTCCATTCTTCCTCGGACTGCGCTTCGGAACAATCCTCAGACTCTTCGAAATGTAGCTCGGCAATCCCTTTCGCGTCTCCGCTGCCGTTTCCGGTCACTGCCGCCTCCTCGTCCACCTCCATGATAACGCCCATGTCGTTCTCACCATCTGCCCGGTCTACCGTCGCGTCGTCGACGGTGGGATTACCCAGTGTTGGATAGAGAGTGCTTCTCAATTCGTCCACAGCGCATTGGGCCTCCTTGTAACTCTGGAACAGCTGCATCTTAGGTCGCAGCATTGTCAGGGTGTCGCGATACATATAATCTATCCCGACGGGGAACGGATTCTCGGTTGTCCAGACGGGGTCCGTGTACTTAAACCAGTAGTAGTTCTGGAAGAATACCAGAAAGTAGTCCAGCTTCTTCTTGCTGGAACCGCCGTTGAAGTATTGGCCGCAAGTCTCCAGCAAAGTGCATACTAATCGAATACGAAAGAGGTGTTCGGGCGGATCTAGTATGCTCTGCACTGAGTGATCCATGCTGACGCCAAAAGTGATCAGGAGATATAACGTGCGGAAAATATCGCCGCTTTCCACCATTCGATAATTATACAATTCGCCCAGATACTTCACCATGGCGATGCGTCGTTGATTGAACTTGGGCAGGTTCACCTCCATGCACAGGCGAATATCCTCGAGCACCCCGTCGACTACGTGCGGCCCTATAGTCTCATAATGGCCCACCAGGCCGGCTAACAGACTTCCCACGCAGCGAATGTTGAGATACTTGACGTTGTAAGCGGCAGTGAGACACTTAATGGCATAGGATGACACGCTCTCGTCCTCCCAATCAAGTTTGCGCATCCACCTGAGTACTTTATCGGTGTTCGTCTTCGAGAGGTCTTGATACAAGAGCTTCCTTATGAATTCGTGCACTGGTGGTCTGTCTTTCCTCGAAATGCCGCCAGTGGACTCGGGCGGGTTCACGAAGTAGTATGCGTTCTCTATTATCGTGACGTAGCGAGAATCAAGAGCAGTAACTGCCTTTTTGCGCATCATTTGCTCTAGGTAGACCTTGGTCCTTTGGTGAGAATCCGGCGAGCAAAAGAGATATCTGCCACAAATCTCTAGCAGATTGCAGGCCATTTCGATGTGGTGGTGCGTGAAGTCGTGTAGCAACACCTTAAGACAGTAGAGCGCCTCTATTTTGGTGTAGAGCTTGAATTTCACGAGTTCGCCGATGTAACGGACTACTTTGATCTTCGACTCGATGTTGATCTGGTCCTTCTTGCGCACGTGATACTTAAAGTCTTGTTTGAGCATTTGGCATAGGTCGTTCCCGACGTCGGGCATCACCGAGTAAAGAATGGCGGCTAAGCGAGAGTAGAAGGGCAGAAGGTCCAGGCGAATTCTAGAAACGCCAAAAAGAGCTTTCACCAGCTTCTTCTTGTTGTGCTTCGTGTTAAGATTCATTAAGAAGTGTACCGCGGCATTGTCGATCATCTCGCGATTCACGCAATTCGGCAAATGTGTCAAGAAAGCATCCAGCATTATCTTATTGCTGATGTTCGAAACTTGTGGCTCCTCTACCTCTGTATCCGGTTCTTCTACTTTCTCGGTCTCTTCCAACTCGTCGAACACTATCTCGTCGTCTAAGGCGTCCTCCGTTATCGGCACGTCCGCTTTCGGTGATTCTTTCAAATATGAACCCGGTAGGAACACGGTCAGATCCGGCAAAACCTCGTAGAAGCGCCTCGTCTCTTCATCTCCCCACATATCCTCCAGCATGTTACTGTCCTCTCCTTCGTTGATCATCTTCAGCGTTTCTTCCGCTTCGGCTTTCATTTCGCTGTCCACGGGAAGCTCAGGCATTGGCTCGTCCAAAGTATCTGAGAAGCTTTGCACGCTATTTAGTAAACGTTCATAAGATACTTGTAAGGCTTCAAGCTTTTCTTTCCTTTCTAAGCTCAATTCGCCTCTGGTCTGCAGAATTTTACGATTTTGCTTCTCAAATGCTTGCAGATCCTTATGTTCCTTCAACAAGTGCTTGCATAAAGAATTATAGTAGTCCCGCAGCAATAGTTTAACATTTTGCTGCTTGTCGGGCGACAACAGCTTGCTCTTGGGAATCGTGACGCTCAATTTCTCAGATAACTCTCGAACTTTCTTAGGTACCAAACCGGCGTAATCCTCGCCGCAATGTCGGCAGAAGCTTAATATTATGCTGGCGTTGTTGTGTTCCTCCTTGTCCATATTGATCAAGACCGTCAACACAGAGCCTAGCAGTGGAAGCCCTTGCTTGTGCGTGAAGATACCTGCATTTACCAGTTCTGCATAGAATCGAAGGTCCACTCTCAGCTTGCTGGGATTCGCGATCTTGTCACCGATTTTCAACGACAGTATCCTTTGCCAATTTTCGAAGAAATGAGTGGAGAACTCGGCATATGTTTGATGAAGAAAGCTGCACACTCTGATGGCAGGTGCAACGTCATTCATTTTTATTTTGGCATCTACCAAAGCTGTGGCAACTTCACTCACATATTTAGTCAAGTTTAAATTTGCCATGTCCTTCAGAACGGTATCAAGCTGTGTCATACTGAAATTCTTTAATTTCTTCACAAATGTGGTGTTTCTCTTGAGGCTTGAGTCCAATTTACTAAAGGATGTGTCAGATGGTCTCGTGGGATTCAGATTAGCTGCACGAATCTCCTCCTTTGTCGCCAGCCTTTGCTCTGTCTCCTTCACATAATCTGATAAATATTGCTTGTCTTCTTCCGAAACAGCATTTGGGTCTTCAACGACCACTTCTTTCTCTGTGGCTGTCTCGTTGTTCTCAGACATTGTGCAATGCTCTGCAACATAAAAATATCAGCTTTTCCTTCCAAGAAGAGATTCAACAAATATATAATATTTATTTGCTGTAGGACAATTAAAAATTGTACAATTTCTAGATACAAGTTAAAAATAATAATTTTCTCTTCCAAAAGGAAACTGAATATACAAAATCCATTTGTCTCATTAGAGCTTTACATAACTACTTTACAGACAACAAACGTGTTAAAAAATATCCTAATTTATCATAAGATACAATGAAATTTATGATCACGTGTTGGGTTATGTTACGTACTCGATGATCTGATATTGTCGACGTATGCCGACGAGCGAAAGTAAAAAATTATTATTTATATATTTATATAATATATCATAGGCGTTAGTTATACATACCTTACTGAGGCAAGCAGCTAATAAGTTATACGTCTTCCAATTGTTTACGCGTGCTTTCCAGAATAGGAAAGGTTATGTTGCGGCAGACGACAGTTTATTTCATGGATTCCGACGTCCGGTAGACGGAAATCATTTTATTGACACGCACAAGAAATCAGATACACGTTAGTTTTTGTATATAGTCACGTGGCAAAAATTAATGTGCTATTTATCAACTTCCCATTTTTTCGAGATTAAGAGATAACTAGCAGAAGCACATTACTACAGCTTTGTCGCGTTGCTTGCACTCTCGACACTTTTTCGTTCATTCGCATCTGCTGTGTACGGGCATTAGGTGGAAAAGTGTCAAAAGTGCAAGAAATGCACAACTCGCTGTATACATACACGTAATCCGACGGAATGTTCACGTCGATAAATTGGCGTCTACATGTCCGATATATTTCAATATTATCGATCAGACTCGCAATAATAGTGATAGCGCGCCTACAGATGGCGCTGATAGACGCGAAAGACGTCCAGAAACTTCGTGAAAAAAAAACTGCCATTTCTTTTCCCCGAACAGGCAACTGGCACGGCAGACGTACTTCGACGTGATAGTTTTTTTTGAGATTTTCGTTTATTAATCGCGATCGTAGTAATTAACGTGCCGCTGGGTAAGAACTCTGCGATATTCTTGTCCCGCGTATTAGACTTTCCGTAAAGCTGCTCTTGTTTCGTACATAGGACGATTCCTTGGTTAACTAGGTAACGCCTTCTTCTTTTTCTTGCGATAATGACTATCCTAGGCTAAGGCTCGGCGTACTTGCGCGGGAGTAAAGTTGGTTTTCGCAAAATTGCTCCAAGAAATTGCTTGAAAAGAAAACTTAATCGTGTTTTCAGCCGCATTTTCGGAAGAAAGTCTCAGGCGACAAGGACGATACGATCTCTCGAACTGGTCTCTCGCTCGGCTGTATATATCAGTCGGTGAGTATTTTAACAGAATGTTTTTTTAAATCACTTGACGATAAGGTTCATGGTTTCTAAGTTTCTAAGGACAGTTAAGACGTTTTATGCAAACATTGACGCGAAAGAACGCGAGATAATAAGTTATGGTTAAATATTGCCGTGAATGAATCGAATATACATAATGTATCTTATGTTAAACGTTATTACATGCTCGTTTTCGTGACTTTTCGAGAGACAAGGATAGGATGCATGAGTACGGATACGTATGTGGCAGCAGATATGCTGCGTTTGATATACATGGTGTCTCTGGTTGAACGCATGTTCTATGATACATGTATTATTTGTAGGTGTTGGAAAAATTCATGAAAAAAACTGACGTACTTCAACATAACATATGATGTCGAAAATTGTGCAAAATATTAATTCAATAATATTAATTCCCAAGTTTCAAAGAATTCGAAATTCAAATATGAGAGAACATTCCCCGCTGGTACAGAAATCTGACGAAGTGATTTATCTTTGCAAAAGTAAGGGACAAATATTCTCACTCGTAATCGGAAATACGGTAGATCAGAGAGACACCCGGTATAATCGCACCACCACAAAGAATCCATAAAAGGTTAGGCCGGCACGTTTTTCGTGCGGCACCGAAGTAGAGACACTTTAAACTGCGACACACTTGTGTCCCCGCGAGCATAATAACGCGCCGCTATTAACCGCGAGCTTGTATTAAGCACTCGAAAAAAAGCTTTCATGCACTTAACGACAAAATAGTGCGACTACAGCGCTATCAGCAGTGAGATTGTTCGTACTGACTTTTTTAAAGTCTATGCTGATTTTAGAAGGTATATGCGTCTGAACAGCATTACTGTGACAGTCGAAATCGTCCGTCTTCGTGCAATTCCTATTAAGTATAACTCTGGTAAAAATTTAGAGCAGTTTTTGAGCAATTACCGGACAATTATGTTAACTTTTGTTTAGTATGGAAGTTAGTACTTTTGTTTAGTATGGAAGAATTTAACTTTCGGCATTTCAAACAAGATGTGATGCAGTTATTGCACGAAAAATACGCAAAATTTACGAATAACTATTATAATAAACGCTAAAAGATGGAAATAACAAAATATATAAATGTATAAAAAGAGCTGAAAAAATATATATGCGTTTTTGTATAAATGCAAATTACACAAATATTTAATGTTTAATTACATATTTGTAATAATCAACAAATCCTGGACTGTAATCAAAATTTTTGGTTAGTTACTGACTCTATTCTGGCTTATTTTCTACTTTGGAAGTTTTAGAAAACCTATTTACTGAACTTATTTGCTGAATGAAAACAGAAGAGAAAATGAACAAATGGCTCTTCAACTAATTAATAATCAAGTTTATTGTTCAAAAATAGGCAGTTCTGCTCTAGTAGTATCTCATCTTTTGTGCATGCTTTCTAATTAAAAAATTTTAATGTTGGTGAGAGTCATAACGTAGGAAATCTTAAGTACATTATATATATAATAAATTATAATTAATTAATATATATATAAATATTAAATAAATTATAATTAATTAATAATTAAGATTTCCTATGTTATGACTCACCAACATTAAAATTTTTTAATTAGAAAGCATGCACAGAAAATGAGATACTACTAGAACAGAACTGCCTATTTTTGAACAACAAACTTGATTATTAATTAGCTGAAAAGCCATTTGTTGATTCTCTATTTTGTTTTTATTTAGCAAATAAGTTCAGTAAATAGGTTATCTAAAACTTTCGAAGTAGAAAATAAGCCAGAATAGAGTCAGTAACTAGCCAGAAATTTTGATTACTGTTCAGGATATGTTTTTTATGTGACATCTTTCACAAACCATTAAAATATGTCCTTCCATCTATTCTTGTACTATTATTTTACGAGGTACTATTATTTTACGAGGTTTTGAACCATATCGTAATAATTTATATATATTTCAGGGAAGAAACATGTTAGTATAATTAATCGTTCTCCCTCTTGCGTATCAAAGTTGACGCGATATTAAACAGCCCCGGTGATTTTCATTAATTATAAGAAAATATACACGCAATTTATTCGCCATCGATCCTAACGCGAATTCTCGGAGCGCGGTTGTTTACAGTGGTAAGGAACGCGGTAATATGACGCTCACGCGCGCGCGGGTCGAGCGCACCGGGTAGCGCGCGTACGCGAGAAACGAAGAATTAAATAAATTTCATCCCTCGCGCGCAGCCGCCTCGCCCCGCGGACTCCTCGCCGCCGTGGGGTTGGAGATCGGCACGCTAGGTATGATGCCGCGTGGCAAATGTCGCGTGAAATGCGATTTCAGGTCGCGACGGTGGGTTTTCATTCGATGATTCTCGTTACCCTCGTTACAAGGGGGTGGCGGAGGAGTGGCGGGAGCAAATTGCGCGCGAGACCGTGAGAATAAATTGTCTCCAGTAGTGACTACGGTTCCCCGTGCGCGCGGCGGCGGCGGCGGCGGCCAGAGGGTGACTGTGGGAGCGGGTGGAACGGTCTGTTTCGCGTTTCCGGGGAGTTTTCTTTCTCCCCCTCTCTCTCTGTCTTTCTTTTTTCTTTCCCGCTACCAACGTAGTCTCGACGCGCCCTCGCGAATATTTAGTTACCGCGAGCTGCTCTCGTTACCGTTTCATCTCGCGGCCAGGTACGTGCGACGATTCCTTGAGCTCACCTCCGTTTCTCCCGCTTCGTTTCCGCCGATCGTCGATCCCACCGAGCACGTTACCCTTCTGCATGCGTCCCTCACCGCGCACTCCTTACCCTACGCGGCAGTATAATTAATTTAAGGGGCATTAATCGTTCCTTCTTGTGCGCCGCAGTTGGCGCGATGCTAGACGGCTTCGCCGGTGTCTTGCGGTTGAGCATTATTGCGAGCTACTTCTGTTACTACTACGGCATAGAGTAACATCTCTCTTGCATACCTTGTGTTAGAAATATTCTGAACAAATACATATGTTCAGATCTATCTGCGGCCTAGTTAACTTTGCTGTTTTGATAGCCACTTTTGATAGCTAGATAGTTTAATATTAAGCTATCTAGCCACTTTTAGAAATAGTATTTACATACATAGCAAAAATCGAATATACCATGAATTTTTTGCTAATTATTTGTTATTCTTTACTTTCTATTTGGATATCGAAAGAAAATAAATCGTTATGTAGTTTGGTTTATTTGCCTTCGATATCCACAGCAAAGAATAGCAAACAATTCATGGTATATTCGATTTTTGTAATGTATGTAAATATGGTGTATAAAAATACTTTTTTAACACCATCTATTAAGAATTTAAATCACCTACATACTGGCCACTAATTAATCAGTTTTATCTCAATATAATTTCTTTGCTTAGTTATTTGACGGTTATTCTTTAGTAAAGCTTATATAGTAAAAATTAACTAGTATCTTGACATGTGATCAGCTTTCCCCGGAAGTTTTTTATTTTCTTACTATTTCCTCGCATTTTATTTTATTTTATTTTTTATTTCATTACTAATTCTTCTACTTTGGGATATAAGGATTTTTAACGGATTTACATTTATCATTTTGCTGCGAAAGGCAAATAGAAATTAGCTGATATTTTTGCTGATAATGCACTCTCGCTTTATTTGCATTGGGATAGAGCGGCAATTGGGGCCGACAATTGGAGTCCCAAAAATCGCGAGAGAGAGAGAGAGCGAGAGAGAAAGAGAGAGAGAGAGAGAGATTTCGTTGCATTATTCCTTCGGAAAGTAGCAAAGTCCGATTGATCGTTCTCGCCTAGCGTGAATATAGACGGCTGAACATTTGGACGCACGTCGAATTACAGTCGTCACTCGTTGCCGAAAGGGTTAAAAGGCGACGCCGTGAATAGTCGGTGCGATTATTCGACGATGAACGCGAAGTTCTCGAGTGGAGCGGTCTGCCCCGCGGCAACTTCTCACTCGCACTTCGGGGACTTCAAGGGATCGCTCGGGCGTTCTCTTCCTTGTTCTTAAAAGACTTCCTCCCGGGCTAATGGTCTGCCACTCGTGCTTCCGTGGCGGGATGTATATTGCAGTTTCTTCTTTATGGCGCGTTGGAATTTGCGTGCAAACCGGTGTGAGGTGGTTCGCGTCGCGAAATGCGCGAATATCTAAATGGCAGTTTGATACTTTTGACGTTTGGGGAAATGTGCGGCGGATCAATGGAGAAATGCCCACGTTGTTACGTTTCCGTGTGCAATTTTATACAGTCAATGCGCGCTACGTTAGAAAAGATCAAATTACTCACGCGATTACTGTAGCGAATAAACTCGAGTATAAAACGTTGTAAACGTCATGCTAACATTAAAAACAACTGATTCAAATTGGAGTCAAAATTTTGATCTTACTTTCGCTCACAATATTTCATTTAATGCCTGTTTTGATATTTGAAATATATTTTTTTAACGAATTTCTTACAAACAAAGATATCAATACAGGGTTTTGAACATGGTTTTGCTATTTTCATCAATTTTTCTGAAAAAAATTCGCAAGAAACTTTAATTTTCCGGCTACCTAAATCAAAACCTTTAATTTGAGTTAAAATTTTGATTCTATTTTTGACCTCGATATTATACATTTAATGTTTACTTTGATATTTTTAAATCTATGTCAATTTCTTTTAATTCTAATTAACTTATTAGCTTTGCCGAGAGGTCCTCTTTAAAACTTAAAAGTGGCATCTTGTACATTTTCTACCATTTGAAGAAGCTAAGTAGAACCTCATTTTTCATGTATATTAACTCGAGTCGAATTTTAAAATCTGCTACAAGTCTCAAAATGTTGTCTTTCAATGCTTCTTGTGCTGTCCGATATATTAACGTAACGATATTAGACAAACAGAATTTTTTGTTTTGTTTTGCCTGTTTTTATCGCGTTGATTTCTTTAGACACTTTTGTTTCTCGATGTTTTTAAAATGTAATGTAATATTCGGTAACGAAAAGAAAGTGTATGACGCGCAGAAATATTAGAAAAATAGACAGAAAGTGTAAACTCACCTTTCCTATCGTCAACTGTTGTTGCTCGTCAATAAGCGCCGGGCGATTACCCAAACAAAACATTCAGGACATTCAAAGCGGTCATATTTATCTTTGTGACTTGCGAATTTTTCCAAACGCTTCTATTCAGTTCCGAGCCGGCAAGCGACACGCATACTACGGACTACGGACATCGGTGAGTATCTATTGTTTATCTACACTGTCAAAACATTCGGGATCTTCGAGGACTTTTCCGGATCTTCCCATTCAGTTCCAAACTAACACGTATATTATAGACTACGTGTATGGATGCGTTATCTATTGTTCTTCTCGGGTGACTAAATTATTTTGGCAGTCTTTTTGACTCTCGCATTATTTAACACGTATATCTTTGACTGAATCATGAAATTTTCCCCAAAACTTTTCCCCTAAAACTTTTCCCCCGAGCTTTTCCCCCAAAACTTATTCCCTTAACGTAGAGTCTTCCAAAATTTTGTTTTGGGAAACATATACTGACCTTTCAGTACACCCAAATGTTAGAAAGTTCAGGTAGAAAGTAGGGCTAAAATTTTTATGTTATGTCCGGACGAATGTTTCTCCGCGACGAGAAGACATGTTTCTCTCGAAGCGCGACATAGTGTTTTTTTTCTTTGTATCGAGTCGAAGTTGTCGAATTGCGATGGGCCTCGCGGACAATAGGAGGAAAAAAACGATGCACGCGTACAGTAGCGTGACGACACGCCGAGCGTTGCCACCGGCAGACGGTGAATGAAGTGAGATCCCGATGGCGAAGTCGGTCTCTCTCTTTCTCTGTCTCCCTCCCTCTCTTTTCGCCTCTCTGTAGAGACAAGATCGCGAAGCGGGCGGCTGCAACCGCGTAAGCGCGAAGATGAAGAAGCAATTATTCTAATGGAGGCTTTGGGAGGATTGTAGCCGAGACAAGTGAGGTAATCCATGAATAATACCTGCACCCCTTCCCAAGGCGCATTCCTCCAGGCCCCCACAGTCTTCCCCGTCATCCGTCGCCCTCTCATCGCCCCGTGACGACGCCCGCCTGTTGTCCTCCCCTTCTCCTATCTGCTGATATTATGCTAAACTCCGGTAATCCTTAAATGCCACCTCAGTCTCTGCCGCGGATAGAGTCTGAATGTTTCGTATAACCCCGCCCAAGCAACCCACTTGCTCCGCTCCTCTCGCCTACCCTCTGCGTTCCTCTATATTTCCCCGGGTTCACGGACTTACCTGTGTGAAATTGTCCTTGTTCGGGTGTCCCTTCGTGATAATTGGAAGTACACGCGTTGGTTCTCAGAGGGCTAGGCGGAAACGCAGTCTCGCGAGAGATGACGATTCGCAGAGTGATGTTCTCGGTATGAATCTCTGATGAAGAGATCTTTGTTGTCATAAAGAATGAACGCGAAGATGACAATTGACCTTGTAACTAGGAGCAAATGAGTTTTTTTCTATTTTTTAACTGTAATTTTATTCTGATTTTGATGAAAGGGAAGAGTACCATATTCTGAAAGGAACATTTTGCGTTTTTGTTTCCACTGTTCCTTTTACAATGCATACATAATTAAAGCACATGGTCAACATATCCTTTGAACCCGGTCTCCCCTATCTCAATGTCATCAACACCTCATGAGCGCGAAAACTACCATAAGTTTGAAAACGACGCTCAGACGACGTTTTAAGGAGACGCGGGCGAGTATTATTAACTGAGAGAAACAGAATTGCGGAATTTTTTCACGCGGTTCTCGAGAAACGACAAAAAGCGAGCGGAGCTTAAAAGAAGTCGAGGTCGTTCACCGCGCGCGCGTTTAAGGGGGTGAGTTTCTAATGCTCCGGCTCCTGTTTACTGGCCTATCTTTGTCCTCCTCTTTTTACCCACTGCGGTTCTCCTCCACCTCCGGACTGGCCTATGATTCGCAGAAAAGGCGCAGAAAGCATAGAAAGAACATACACAGAGAGTACACGCGCTACTCCGCATTACCATTCTTTCGGAGGTCGTGGCTGTAACCGCGGCGCAATTTTTGCGTCTAGGATAAAATCGGAAGTAATCACGGGAAGTGGGGATCGCGGCCGTGAAAGGTAGAAGAAAAGAGAGAGAGAGGGGGGAGGGAGAAGGAGCGACAGAGCGAGGGGGAGAGGATTGGTTGAAGGGCAAGTGACGAGAGAGTGGTATGGTTAGCGGGATAGAGGCTGCTGTAAGCTGCACCGTACTGGTTGCATCGTATCAGAACTCGTGCAACGCTGCGTCAAGCGGCTGATGATGCACTTAGGAATATTAGTAAAGCCTATAGAACGACCGTGTGTCCTCGTCGGGCGTTTGACGTTGGCTCTCCGCGGGCGGTCCATTCATATTCAGCGCAGGATTCAACACGACTTGGCCGAGCGGGACTGGTTCGACACTATATCTTGATGTTTAAGCTGTATCGATATTCACTCGCTTCCAGCGAAGATTGAATTTTTCAGGAGGGCCGGGTACGTCGGGCGAATGAAAGAGAAACGGCAGCAAATCATGGTTAGATGTCTTCTCCAAAAGTAATAACGCGAAACGAGCGAAATTTCACGCTACTTTCGGCAAATTACATTAAACGCGAGAGAAGCGGCTGTGTGTATGTGTGTGCACACGTGTATGCGTATGTAATTTTCTGGATATCTTTGCGGGACAGAGAGCTCTCGCCGTAACGTTCGCCGGAAGTGCTCTCGAAAGTAACTTCGTAACGTCCTATAATCGACGAGAAATAATAATGACGTTCGTTCCACATATGTTACCGCGCCGACAATCGTGCCAACGACAATACGCGCGCCACGAATAATTGCGTGTCGCGACGCGGTGACCGCGGATTATTACGTAACACGAGTAGTCGAAATAATTTGCGCGACACCCACACATACATGAGAAATTAATCCGACGTCGATAGCGAAATAAAACGACGACGATCCAATCCGCCGAAGTTCCAGTTTGCGGCGGACGTTTACGTCTTGCTCGATCTAATCGCGCGTTGATAGACGAAGCAGTCAACTAATTGCAGAGCACGGCATCGCTTTCGTAGTGGGTGCTAATCATATTTGAAATCTGACCGGGCTATAAAGTTTCGACGCCTCTATCCTCCCGTCCGACCCGACCGCCGTTTTGCACGCGAGATTCTCTGAGTCTCATTAGAATAATCGCGGCCTGTTGTTGAATAAACGTTCGTTGGAGCAGCCCGCAAATCTGGGGTTGGCGCGTCCTGTGACACAGCTTTATCATTATGGCAGCATGCGCGGCATACAGTAGTTGTTCTCTATTCTATTTACAAATAATTTGCCACATTGCCCCGGGGTCGCATTTCCATACATATTCGATAAGTTTATTCGTATAGAAAATAGTTCTGTGGTGTTTGGCGCGGCATCACCACATCGTGTCGAATATTGTATGTAGAAATTAATTGTTCAAATTTCGCGTCGCTAACGCCCATTTGACAAGTCATTAGTGCCCCGCTCTTATTTATCGATTTGTAAACGCGATACATACGCTAAGCTTCAATATAAATCTTAAAGGTGCATTGCCCATGTCTCAAAAATAATGGAAGTAACCTGAAAAGTTAGAGATTAATCCTTATTGCATCTAAAAATGATCACAAACAATTTGACATTGACTCGAAAATTATTTCACTGAAATGTAATTGTCATTTGATGTCATTTGATGACATCAAATGACAATTTAACGTTAATAACGTTTCTAACGACAATAATACGACAATAATCACTAATACGATGTTTAATGTTTTTAACGTCATACTGTTATTTGAGAATTATTTTAAATTTATGGAAACTTTATTTTTATGGAAAATTATATTTTATATTTATTGTGTTTTTTCTAGTTTTATTTATTCTTTATTTATATGTAAAATTATATTTTATATTTATGGAAAAATGTATTTGAAAAATGATGTTATTTTTATTAAAAGCAAAGATAACTTAAAAATAATGACAAAAATCTCAATCTTTGTATATATGTATTTTAAGTATTCAAAATAATGTTCGCAAAGTTTTATTATACAGAAAGAGAGAGAGATAAAACTTTAAAAAACTAAAAAATAATATTAAATGAAATAAATGAACTATAGAAACCTTATATAATCTTATATATCATCCAATGTGCTATTAAAATAAAAATATGTTATTCAAGTAAAAATCTGTTTTTCAAGCTATATTGTATATACATATATATCATATGCGTTTTTATACAGAAAATAAAAATATTAGTGTGTCTCTAATTTTTAGTGACTTTTTACAGAGACTATATAGGCAATGCATCCTTAACATTTGCTTAATTAGTCAAAACGCACCGTTTTTCCGATTGTTCGTGTTCTATTTGGATATTCATGTACGCTATGATTGTTGATTCCACTCTTTCACATTTTCCGTCTCTTCAATCTTTCGTTTTGACAGTTTGATATCATATCATATATTGTATCGCATTACATTATCGCATTTATCCAGATACGATAGAAACGCTTAGAAAGACTAATGAATTTTGGCCAAGTGTCAAGGTTTTATTGAAGCTTTGTGTACTACACAATTCATTCTCATGAATGGTAAGGATGAATAATGACTCCTATGTGATAGCGTTTTGTGGTTTCCACGAATGATGAATTTTTGATTGAGTTTGAAAATTAGTCGAGCGGGTCACTTTCGGATCGTGTATCGGTAAGCTCTCCTGAAAGTAACGGACGTGTATTTCTTCGGCGGGGTTGTTTCGTTAGCGAGACCACCCGAGGGAATTTGAAAGTTTCTCGTTGAAGTTGAACGGACCCTCCCGGCCATCGGGGGATGTTTCAGTACGAAAGTCGGGACGTGCGCGGCGAGTTTCCGTTTTTCTTCGAGCCCTTGTTCGCGCTTCGGTATGCTGGGGCGCGCATTCATTTTGCACCGCGAAATAGACGGGCGGGAATTTGTGAAATGAAGGAAGCGGTGGGACCTCGGCCGAGTCCACTACCTGTTGCTGCTGTGGACAATAAGTAGCGGAAGTTACCGCCCGGATTTAATCCACCGTCGATTTTCATACGATTTTTATAGGAGCGGATCCGTTATTCCTTCTCTTTTTTTCGCGCTGCGCTGAGAAAAATCCCTCGGTTATCGGAAGAAAGGCACGCTTGATGATCGTTAGAGAAACTGATCGAACAATTGCGAATTATTTCTCATCACTTGTCACTTTAACAAACATATAAGGTCTGTTTTTTTTACCTGAATTGTTTGAACTGGTGCACACTGATGCAATAAGTTAGAGTGAGACAAATACATTTTGTTTCGCTCTAACTTATTACACTAACATGCACCAGTTCAGGCGGTTCAGCTAAAAAGAACAAACCTATATATTGCCTGAGATACATATTTGTTCTCGTTTATTTGGATTAAGCTAGTTATGTCTATATTACTGAAGTGTTGCTTAGAGCAGTAAGTTACAAGTAACGAATCATACACGGAAAAAAAGATTTGGTTGAATTAACCAAATATCTGATCGAATATGAACGATCCAGAAATTCCGATTGAAGTAATCCAAATTCTGTTTAAGTTAACAAGATTTTTGGTAGATTAATCAAACATGTCTGGTTATTTAATCAGATATGTCTAGTTAAATAACCAGACATATTTGATTCTACTAAAAATCTTGTTAACTTAAACAGAATTCGGGTTACTTCAATCGGAATTTCTGGATCGTTCATATTCGACCAGATATTTGGTTAATTCAACCAAATCTTTTTTTTCGTGTATATTATTTGTTGTTTCATATTAACAAATCATTCGTTGCGGCTATTGGTGTTTTGTTCAGTGAGCAAAATTTTAATTCTCAGTGTGCTTTTGCAACGTTATTCGTTATCTGATTCGCACAACGTTTATACAGAGGCCGATAATAGCAGTTGATTATTGTAAAACTAAATTGATAAGCATTACGTGATATCACTATCAGTTATCGTCTATCGTTGCGACTATCAGAAATACAAGAAATACAATCAGAAGTACTTTTTTTATCCGTTGCAAGCTTCGGGGATGAAATTCGCTCGCCACCAAGGAAATTCAATTTCCTGCTCAATATCGACACGTATAATTCAATGGCACGGAAATTTTAGCATAATAAACTCAATTTCGGAACCCGGCAGACACGAATTACGTCGATCTTTGTGTCTTCGCTGTTCGGCAAATCGGCTCTGCCGAAAAATTCGTCCGTGCTTCGCGAATGCGAACCCAGCGGGATTGCAAAAAGTCGCGACGTTTATAATCCTCGTTGAATTAGCCGAACCGAGCCGGCTTTCCTTCGGAAGTTTCGCCAAATACGCTTTTGCATTTAGGTCGATACGGCGTGCATCGAATAGCAATATACGACCCAGAGTTCCGATCGGTCCGCCTCTTCCGCCCTCGATCTCGGGTAACGAGTTGCTCGATTGGACTTCGTACTTCTTTCTCGTTCCCGTCAGGATAGTCTTAAAGTTCCGCAGCGGCGGAAAGTAGCGGTCAACGGGGACTCGTATTCCGGCATACACTCGACGATACCAATAAGCGGCTATTATTTGTGTTAATCTCCGACGCGAGCGCGTCCCGAAACTTTCGACTTAATACTCCGGGGAAAAAGACGGAATCCCCGCGCGGGCTGCGAGTCTCCGCGCTACGGTGGAAACTTTCTTCCTCGCCTTTCGATATAATATGTTTCCGCAAAAATTCTGTATCGTTCGATATATACCGCGCCGCTTCTCCGACCTCCCGTCAAACTGACGGAGGAATCCGCGAATCTGTATTTCCGTAGGAGCTATCAGGAAACACAGAAGCAGGATGCTGCATTATTTCGTTGCAACTTCTCGGACAACTAATTGTCATGATGAACTGTACAAGAAAGATAAAGACAACTTTTCTCCACGTGTTTATGTCCGGAACAATCTTGTAAACCATATATTTGTTTCTGTACATTGACGGAAAAATTACCTTAAAATCAACAAATATTTCTTTGGGTACCATTAACATATTTATTGAAATCTAAATTCTCTTTATTTAAATCAAATATTGTTTACTGATTTAAGTAAATAATATTTGGTTTAAATAAAGAGAATTTAGATTTCAATAAATATGTTAATGGTATCCATCAAAGAAATATTTGTTGATTTTAAGGTAATTTTTCCCTCAGTGTAATAAACGAAATACGAACTTGCCGCGATGGTAAACCCAACCGGGGCAAGTTGGTTGTAACTCGGGATAAGGAGACCACATATGTATATATAAAATACTGAATAGTTTGGAAATACTGATTAGTATTCTGATTAGTTTGGAATTTCTGTGAGAGATCTCCACAATCCTGATGATCCTTAAATCGGTGACTCTATCTCGTCTGTCCATATATTCGATTTCAATAGTTTTATGAGTGAAAATTGCTTTTATTATCCGCAACAGTGTATTATACATTTGCAGGGAGCTTTATTGACATGTTACTTATTCATTATCATGTTATTCATTCACGATGTAATATTAATAAACAATTTTGAGATACTCAGAAATGCACATGGATGCTATCGAATTAGTTCTTTTTTCTATTCTTTAATTATAACATTATTCTGGTTTTAATGAAACTCAGCGGAGAGTACCTATGTTCTAAAAGAAACATTTTGCGTGTTCGTTTCTACTGTTCCTCTCATAATAAATATATATAAAGGAAGTATATGAATAACATATTTCATGAGTCACAATACCCGGTCTATCCTATATATTATATGAAAAAGTGCGCTTTTTATTAGAGAGCAGGGGAGGGCAGGCACATTTGGTTCGATTTTGGCGGGCTAATTTGTCAGGAACGACGCGTCGAATTGAACAATTTGTCGAATCTTGGTGCGTTTCGTCGTGATCGATTAATATTCTTCGCGGCGCTTCGTTCGGCACAAACTTATATCCACGATGCTCTCTTCCCTTTTCTCTCTCTCTCTCTCTCTCTTTCTGAAATTCCGCGGCCGTGAGATTAATATTGACGGCTTCGAGAGGGCGTACCGATATGCACCGTGAGGCAAATTTAATTTTCGTGTCTCGAGTATAAGCAGGAGGGAGGAGAGCGAGCGAGCGAGCGAACGAGTTCCAGCTAGATCGTCGGGCATTCTTATCCGCATTGGTTACGGGCCGATGCGTATCTTCGTTCGAAAATATAATTAAAACTTTACTGCGGCATTCGCAACAATGCTCGAGATATAAATCAACGAGCTGAACGAATAAATCAGTGAAAAGATGCTCGCCTCTCTCTTTCTCCCTCTCTTTCTTTCTCCGTTTCTTTTTCGTCGGTGAGCGCGACGCATCGAAAAAGGGTTAACGGGTCTCGCAACTTTCACGATGTACCATCAGTGATTAACGTGACACAATGAACTCGGAATTTCACGAATACACAATGCACATTCGACGAAAAGTTATTCATAATCGGTCACGCAAAGCAGCCTCTCGTGGCGGAACAGAGCGCTTTTTCGCGACGTGGTTACGTATGTTTCTTTATAGAGCAGCCAATAAAGTACATAACCGCGTGATATCAGAAAGATTGCTCGAACATACTCGCGAACAGAGTGAGAGA
>NW_022639533.1:913296-913642 GCF_010583005.1 Odontomachus brunneus
GGGGGGGGGGGGGAGAGAGAGAGTCGAGTGCAAATTGGACGCCGGAAATGCGCGCATCGTTTGTCATGCAAATACCTTCCGCCGCGCTCGCAGAAAAGCGGAATGGTGATTCGAGGGAAAAAAAGAGGGATACGGGTCGCGGGCTTTTCTAATTTATCCGAAACGCCGGGGCACGGCGGCGCCGTTCTAGCTCTGTTGGCTCTGGCTGGCTGGCTGGCTTACTGCCTTCAGGCAAGGGCAAGAGTAAGAGCAATATCCATTAGCGGACTGTATATGCTGCGCGAGTGTCTTGGCGCGCGACCGAGAGAGAGAGAGAGAGAGAGAGAGAGAGAGAGAGAGAGAGAGA
>NW_022639533.1:916510-921577 GCF_010583005.1 Odontomachus brunneus
GGGGGGGGGGGGAGAAGGGCAACAGTACCGTGTACATCTGTTCATCTATGTGTGATAGGAAGCGGATAAAGATCGGCGGAGGAGGACAAAGCCAGTTCGAGGAGGAAATAGTGCGCGAAGGTGAAGATTGTTTATCGTGTTTCAGACGATAAAAGCTCGAAAGCATCGATAAACCGCGGACACGTGCGAAACTCGCTGCGATAATAAAAAAAGAAAGAGAAAGGCGCCCGATCGCGGTTGATAGCAACAAGATTAATTTTGCGACGATGTTCTCGATTTATCCCGGCGGAAGAATCCGCGGTAATACGTATTATTGCAAAGAGTTTCGAGATTTCGACGAGTTAGAACGTTAAAATCGGTTTATTTGGCATGGATACGTTTTAACGACTGCCTCGACTGATATTAAGGAGGTTCTAGCTTTATTCTCTAATCGGTTAATATCTTACCAACAAAATCATTTCAAGTAACTAAAAAAAAAAATAATTTTAGCAAATATGTTACTAGCAAATAATGCAACTTAGCTGTATATTCTATGTATTAAATATGTCACCATAAATGTGCACGTTACATGTAAATTGCATCATTTTGATACTTAGAAATGATGAATATAAACTCAACGTGGAGAACAGTGAAAATAATATGTTAGATTAACAAATGGGCATGTTAAAAGTTTAGCATAAAAATTTCTTCCCCCTACACGGATCAATTTCAACAATACAAAATATTCCTTATCATGTATGTAGTGTCGATTTTACGAATTTTCTCATCGAAAGATTTAAGTTTCTTTTCGACGTGACAGTAAATTTATGTGATATTTTACTAAAAGCTTAGATGTTCACTTTATTATTTCGAGGTTCTTTAAATTTCTGTTTTATATGCAAATATATGAAATTAGGAGAAATTTGTCGCAGAGGTTTTACATATGTTCGCTGGATTAACAGCTTTACAACGAAACATCTCGAAAACGATACGGTAAAGACTATCGAGATTTCTGTCACGTATTGTCAGCCCGATTGACCTTCATATCGTGTACATGTGATAGGTTTATCTTATACTTGGCCGAACGTTAAAACCCCCATTTCTAATTGAATTTCACGCGTATCTAAATATTAGTTAGATCGAGAAGTTAGCAGTCGTCCGTCGATCATCGAATACTTACGCTCAGATTTCTGCGAACTGACAATCGTCACGGATGAAGTAGCACATACGCGCACACGAGTTGCATATAATTTTATATAGAATACCAGAGACGTACGCAGGTATAGTAATAATACAAGTTTGGGCTGCGTCTTATAACAGCACTTGGGGGTATAACACAGTTTGTCTCTAATAGCGTTCTACCTCTACTATTTACCAAAGTTCCAGGACGTAATATTGCATCTGCCATATTGCCATGCGGAGCAATATATCGTACGTACATGTCTAATGTTACACGCGTCAATACCGCGCTAAATAATTGTTCGCGAGTGCAAAGTCCTTGCTCCCGATTCCCGTTTCATGGAATTACTTCGACGAAATGAACGGAGTATCTCCGGCTTGCGACATGATGGAAAATTCGGGATTATAATTTTCAACGGCGAAGGAGGGGGGAGGGTTGCCAATGAGTCAGATGGGTGGCGCGCGCGTCTGATTACGGCTAGCGACCTGCAAAATTGTTCGCTATCAATTTCACGTCGCGTCGCTATGATAAGCATCATTGGGATCCTCCGATAACGCACAGGAGGCACGTTGATTAACGAGTATCGTTCCGTCGTTATCCTCTCGCGGCACCGGTCTTATAAGCGTTAAAGGACTGAAGAATCTATGGATCGGCGCCCTCCTTGTTAAATGGACGCCTATACAAACTGAATCAACGTCAGCGCTTCCGGCGATCATTTATCACGCTGTTCCTCAAGAACACTTGCGTACTCTCTCTTCCTCCGGTCCATTTCCTTCCCGGAGAACGCCTGCTCCGGTAGCCTGCGTCATGCCGGTTACCAAACAACTCGACGTGACATCAAATATTAGCGAGAGATGCAGCAATACGCGATACAAGTTAGTACATGATACGCTCGAGCACGATGCGCTTGCATCCGCGAAATGACTTTTTATTGAAGGGAAATATCACTCCATCAACAACTCCGGCCTGCTAATTCGATCAATTCTTCATTTTATCTTTTATTCGTTAATTATGTTATTGTTAACTCTTTAAGACTCAGTGTCCATAATTATTCATTATTTTCATTTCATTTCATTTTGAGTCCTCTCCAAATTTGTTATATTAGCAAAATAATAATTCTGTCGATATAATGTTATTGATTCAAGATAGAGCTATATTCGTCGCCTCAATCCGTGAAATAGCGATTTTTTCGCTTAAAAAACCAATATAGCGAACATGTAGAGCAGAATCGTTGACATTTGAAATTGTGTAAAGCTTTTTATGAGATAAAGTACGAAAATTTTATTTTTTTAATTTTTTATCGATGATATATCTTAAGGTATGTGATTGGAGATTTTATGTTCATTATTGTTGTCATAAGACTTATTAAATTCTATAGCTATGGCAACGTGCAAACGTGAATATATATAATTATGTATTTTCAAAAAATCGCATCTCTTGCGTCAATTTTATTCGGGCCACAAAATTCTTCATTAGGGACGTTTTTTGAAAACTATCTTATGAAGAGAAAAATTGTAATCAAACGGGACCAATTCGTAGGTCTTAAATGGTCAATAGTATATTGATTTCTGTTGATCTCAGAGTCATATATTTCTCTTGTCATATATTTCTTTCGGTTCGGGCATCCCCAACTTCCTGTGTGTACTGACGGTTAAAGTGTCAGTTCTATATCCTGATGCGATATGTATCTCATGTTTGAATGTGCGGGCTCAGGTTCGGTCTGAAGAGTGTGCTTGCGCGGCAAGTATAGCCCGGCTGAAGTGTAGTTTCTTCTTTTGCGCTCGGTCTATTCTTTGCGAGTCCATCGCCGTTGCTTTAGTGCCTCTTAGGACTTTCTTACGTTATCGATGGAGCTGCGAGCTTTTCTCGTTTAACCCCTATTATTCTCGCGAGTTATGAAATAACAATCGCTGGTAGTCGCCAAAATGAAATTTCTATCAACACTTTTTCGATAGATCTTTCGCGACCGTTACAATTGAAATAATTTAAGAATATTTTTAATAAAATATTATAAAATTATTCAATAGTCTCTGAGAGTTTAGGTTAGTAGAAGCTATATAGGCTATTTCTAGTAGCTTGCCTAGTCACTTGACAATTATAGCTTTGTAAGTTTTTGATTATCTGTACTTGTTAAAAAATATATTAATAATAATAGTACTTGTACTTGTCTCATACAACACAAAATATTGATTCAAATAACGACCACACGTGTGAATTTGTAGTTGATTATACTATTTCAATCAAAGATAGCAAAAGTAATTTAGAATTATGAGTGTCGACTTGTTATAAGACTTGTAATTATATAACAAGTTTTATAACAATATAAATTATAATATATGAATTATGATTAAAGAAAATTTTTACCTATTAAGGGAATGCCGGACATGAAAACTTTATCGATATAACATTGACTTTCTTTTTGCAAAGTTTACATCTTATTGCTTCCACAGAATTACAAACGCTTTTACACAACAAAAGTGCATGCAAAAATTAATTGGAGCATTGCTCAATACATGACGAAAACGAAAAAAATATATTTAAATTTAAATTTTGAGCTGTCAGTTAGTGCAATATTTGTTTAATACAAACATTCTGCAGGTTGTATATACCGAAATTGTGGATACTGCAATCAGGAAAATTTCAAAGACTATCACACTTTCAGAATTTAGTTTCTATGCTAAAAAAGATACCTCCTCACGCAAACAAGTGTTGTGGGCTTTACCGCGACAGGTAATTACCGCGTTTAATTAATTTTTTTATTTGTTAGATAGAGAAACGTCGCGATCGAGTTCCTCAATGCCAATTAAATATTATTATCATCCATTTATTATTCGACTATTATTATTTCTTTATTCGGTTTAATTATTTTTATTGCGTTTTAAGAAACAACTCGAAGGTGTCGTTACGACGATTTTCTTATTTTGTTTTGCTGTCGTGTGTTAATTGATATTACCGGATATTATTATATGGTTGTCGATCAGATATTAATATTATGATCCATTAATTAATTGAGTATTATTACTTCTTTATTCAGCTAAGATTGAATTATTTCTTATTGCGCATTGGCACTCGAGCGTGCCGTTACGATAATTTCTTTTCCTCGTTTTGCTGTTGCGTGTAACTAATTGATACTAAATTATTAAATTACTAAATTAAATTAAATTTCTGTCACAGAGATCCGATAGAGTAGACGCAATCACGCGGCTCTAA
The DNA here is from genome assembly GCF_010583005.1 of Odontomachus brunneus. Lineage (NCBI taxonomy): Eukaryota > Metazoa > Arthropoda > Insecta > Hymenoptera > Formicidae > Odontomachus > Odontomachus brunneus. Next base: position 920,880 of record NW_022639533.1, read on the forward strand.
GGGATGCCTGCAATGCTTGGAGAATGCCGCGCTGGAGGATTCGGCTCGAGCCTGTCTGAGTCGGCTCAAAGGTGAGCTTCACTAATTTGTACTTATAATTTAAAATCCGACAAAACTGGAAATTCTCTTATTTGAAATCGAGTTCCTTAATGTCTCCATTGTCGTGTGTAATACTAAATTAAATCTGTTTTCTGTTGCAGAGACGAAACAGACGACCAGCCGACTCTTAGGGGCTGCTGCGCCGGAAGACCTGGCTCAGGCGGAACGGGGTTAGCTCGAAGGTGAGCTTTATTAATTAATATTTGTAATTAGAAATCCGATAAGATTGATAATTCTCTTGCTCGAAATCAAGATAATTTGAATCGAATCAAAGATCGCGTTAAATCGTGGGGAGAATTTTTTAAGTAATATCACCACTTGAAAAATATTGAATTATTCTGATTAAGAGATTTATTTGCAACGTCGAGAAAAAGGAAAGTGGAATATTCCAAGTGTGATTCCGAAAAATTCTTCCAGCGTGAAAAATATCGCGTTTATATTTTTTTTAATCTTTCAAACTTCTTCACTCAAATCGTCATCAAAGCAGAAATCTAATCGGCGAAATGGCATTTTTCTGTTCCAGAAACGAAAGCAGAATGTAGCTACTCCGATCGGCGGTTTGGTGAGTCAAAACAAGAAATATATTGATAATAGAAAGA
>NW_022639533.1:921587-927416 GCF_010583005.1 Odontomachus brunneus
TTCCGAAAAATTCTTCCAGCGTGAAAAATATCGCGTTTATATTTTTTTTAATCTTTCAAACTTCTTCACTCAAATCGTCATCAAAGCAGAAATCTAATCGGCGAAATGGCATTTTTCTGTTCCAGAAACGAAAGCAGAATGTAGCTACTCCGATCGGCGGTTTGGTGAGTCAAAACAAGAAATATATTGATAATAGAAAGACAAAAAGTCTTTCGATGTAGTGCATGCTTATTGAAGCAATGCGATTTACTTTGCTGTAGTTGTAGTATGTGTACGTGCCGTCCAATAAAAATCACACTGCTCGAAACAATTGGAAGATCGCTTTTTCAAATAATAATATTAGTGATAACGCATATTTTACATAAATTTGATAAATAAATTTTCAAATATTTTTCTCCCAATGTATATATATTTAGAAATTGATTAACTTACATTATTGATTGGTCAACGATTTTTGTCGGAAGAAATTTTATTAATCAAACCCCAAAACTATCTGGTATATGCTTAAAGTATTGAGTATACGCTCTGAACATTCAAAATTTTGTAAATCTATTCAGTTTTATTGAATGCGATCTTCCAAATGTCTCGAGTAGTGCGCCAACGCGCAAAGGGATTGCGCCATAGAGATTGCGCTACAGAAAAGGCGCAATCATATCATTCGCGTCATAAATCTTTCGCCGGTCGTTAATTTTCTCAATTTTCTTTCTCGCATGAGCTTAAATCGCGATTGCATTTCATAAAGTAGAGTTTGTTATTAAGTAAAATTTGATATCGTGCGACACCTATGCGAAGCGATCTAATGTGATTATATAAACTGCTCGCAAAATTAATTTCACGATGGTCAGAAAATTTTCAGGTCTCAATTTTTCACTTAGAGTTAGAGTTTCCTAACGCAAGACACAACAGAGACAATGTTAGCGAGCGTTGATCCCTCGCGAAAAACGTGATATACACAAGTCAGATATGCGAATAGTGCTGCAGAAATGTACCCGTGCACGCCGTAGCGTGCGAGGAGAAGTGTCTCCTCTATGCGCCTTCTCCTAATGCACACAACGCTGCTGCTCCGTCTAACTGCTGCTCTCCGGTGTAAACTTCATACCGATAGACGGAGCAGCAGCGTTGTGGAGAAGGCGCGTAGAGGAGACACTTCTCCTCGCACGCTACGGCGTGCACGGGCACATTTCTGCAGCACTGCATGCAAGCTGTTTGTTTACTTATGCGGCGCGACAAGTTTAATCGAACGAAGACAGTCGTTTCACGTGGTAACATTTTTTTTACGTGAATTTTGGACAGAATATTTATTTTTATTGTAACAATTTTCATAGTTTTTGATTTTTTATTCACGCTCGCGTTCGCGATTATTAATTTGATAGGTTTGCGAATTTCACCGGATTGTATTTGCGAAAGAGTCGCAAGTGAACTTTGCAGAAATATTGCGGAGTTGTTATCCGCAAAAGCATTGCGGAATTGTCTTCGCAAAAGTATTGCGGAGCTGTTATCCGCAAAAATATTGCGGAGCTGTATTGCAGTTTACTACGCTGCACCATCGAAACGTTACATTAGGGATATTCTATGTCGTACGTAAGAATTTCACATAGATTACTTCGCCCACGCATCGAAAGATTTCGCGAGATTGGTCTTCGCGTCCCCTTCGTGTTCCCTTCGCTCGTGGATTCCGTTTTCTTCGTAAGCGATTCGCGTGTGTCAAAGCGATATACTACTGGTCTGTTCATTTCATCTGCACTGCTGAACTGGTGCAATAAGTTAGAGTGAGAAAACATATACTTGTCTCATTTTAACTTATTGCACCAGTTCAGCAGTGCAGTTGAAAAGAACAGACAACTCGATCGGACTGTTGCTGAATTCGTCGCACACGTTGTTTATCCGAAAGGCCGACATTTCCTCGAAGACGCAGTTCGCGATATTTCATACGCAATTCGCAACTCGGAGTGTATCCCCCAATAAAGACGGGATTTTTCGTGAAACCTCCGTTAGATTAACGTGGTCGGGAGTGAATTACAGGCAACGTGGGCCGCGAGAACCATTGCAGTGTCAGATGCAGCGACAGGATGGCTGGTGGACCCTGGACATCGTAGGACGACGCGCAATGGTGAGCGCTCTATTTAGACGCTCATATAGTAGATACAAAGCGTCACTTTACATAGATTGCATGCGTAGACGTAAATCGCATTGGGTCCGATGGGAAATAAAATAAGAATTGGAATTTGTAATTCGTCGAAGTTACGTAAGAATGACCCAACCAAAGAATTTAGCTCCGAGATTTTCGCAATAGTTCTACGAGTCAAGCATTTCCATTTCTTTAAGGATACTGACTAGCTTAATACTTAGAAAAATGTGCAAAAAGACGCAACTAGTAAAAAATAAAAAAACTGTTTCTTAATTCATTTTAAGCATCTATAAGACTTGCATTTTTTTTGTTTAAAAAAAGATGTGAATAGAATATCCATTGATAAAAGCTTATAATTTTTTTAATCATTTTTTTTGATCATTCTTGCATAACAATGGCCAATTGAAATTTCGACTCGGCATTCTTCCTTCTCATTGGATTATTTCTTGATGATATATTAAACTGATATATTTCAACATGTCATATTTATATGCTTTATATATGTTATATATGCTTTTTTTATGCTCTGTATATGATTTATATATATGCTTCCAATGTATGCTTTATATATACTATTTGATTAATATATTTTATAATTTGTTATGTCGTATTATATGCGACATACTATCTCTTCTTTCTTATTAGATATTTTCTTATGCATACGCGTTTGTTGTTGACAAGACGACAAGTTAAATCTCGACAAATTAAAGACAACAAATTAAATTATTAAGCCGAAACTCGAACCGAAATGTTTCGATTTCCCACTAAATTATTAAGCCGAGATTTGGACTCGAGTGTTTCGAGATTCCGCTAAACTATTAAGCCGAGATTCGAATCGATATGTTTTGAGGCTCCACTAAATTATTAAGCCGAGATTCAATTTAAGTGCTTTGTGTTTCCGCTAAATCATTAAGCCGAGATTCGAATCGATGAGTTTTGTGTTTCCGCAAAATTATCAAATCGAGTTAGTTACGCTTGGGATAATTTCTAAAGCTTCTTAAAGAAATGTTCACATTTGCAAAGATGTATTTTCGAAAATAACGTGAAGTGTGTGTATTTCGCTCTGCATCGTCTCTTGGATGACAATGTAAGTTCCTCAGTAATGTTAGTTCCTCAGTAACATGTCCAGAATCTTGAAAATAATTTCCCAATATCCCAAAGTTGCGCTTATAACGTTAGATCCATCGTAGCGTTACAAGCAGTTTGAAGAATTCATCAGAAAAGTAGGAAGAATCCATTTTGGAGAGAATGCAAATATCAGCAACGTGACATTTACATTTACGTAATGTCTGTAGGTAATGTATAAGAAAAGTATATTCGAATTCTTGTGCATGCGCAGTGGTACCTATCCTGCGTATGGGCCGAAAGTCGGTCATGTTACTGCAAGTTAGATCATATAGTGTTAGTATGTAGAATACATTCTGGGATAGTTTTTTAGAGTAACATTTGCGCTTGAAAAGTTATATTTTTGAAATTGACGTCAGGTGTGCTTATTTTGTTCTGCATCGTCCCCTGGATGACAATGTGTATTTGTGTTACTTCACTCCTTCAGCAGCACGCCCAGAATCTTGAAAATAATTTCCCAATAGCCCAAAGTTGCGTTTATAACGTTAGATCCAATTTAGCATCGTAGGAATGTCGGATTCTCGCGCATTGACTGAAAGTCATGTTACTGCAGGTTATTTAGGTCATATAATGTTAGCATCTTGAGTATATTCTGGGATAATATCTTACAGTGTTTTTTAAGTAATTTTTGCAAAGATGTATTTTCAAAAATGACGTGAAGTTTGACTATTTTGTTCTGTATCGTCTCCCGGATCACGTGAATGCTCCGTTTCATTTTCGCACGTACTTTCACCATGCAAAAGGGTTTTCATTCGACGGAGATAGAACGAAGTGAACATTGCAGAAAGATTCGATGTCGTGATGGTAACTGTTCCTTATCGTTTTCGTCTTATATTGCGAGATGCTCCGCTTCATTTTCGCACGTATTTTCACCATGCAAAAGGATTTTTAATTCGATGCAGGTAGAAAGAAGTAAACTTTGCAGAAAGATTCGATGTCGCGATAGTAACAGTTTCTTATCGTTTTTATATTGATTATATTGATATATTGTCTCATATTGATGGATGGTCCGTTTCATTTTCGCACGTAATTTCATGCAAAAGGGTTTTTAATTTTGTCGAATTAGCACGAGACAATAGTTTTGCAGACGTATTCGATATCACGTCAATGACATTTCCCAACAAATTTTACTTTGTGTTGACTTGATCAAATTAGAAATACTTTTGTATAGTAAAAGTACATGCGTATATGAAATAGGGCATTCCTGCCTCAAGGATGAAAACGATGTGGAACTATTGCTATCGTGACATTGATTTTATTTTTCAAAAATTACAGCGTACTGACCACTCCAATTTATGTGGTAAAATTATGTGCGAAAATAAAGTGTAACATTGGTCAGTGCGAAATGAAAATGATATCTCAAATTACCGTTGCTAATTATATTGAAAATTCAAATAATAGGTAACATATTTTTCAAAAAATTATTCGCAAACTACGCTTGCGCCTACAACACTCTTTTCTAAAAATTCTTTCGTTGATGTATTCAGTATACAAGCGGTTTGAAGAATTTATCAGAAAAGTAGCAAGAGTTTATTTTGGAGAGAATGCGAATATTAGCAACGTGACATTCACATTTACGTAACGTTTGTGTGTAAGAAAATTGAAATGACAACGTAGCACACACGTGCATAACATCTGTGAAAAGATGATAGCGGTATCATGTTAGCGCCTATTTGATAATCATCTTTATTCTATAAGTATCTATATGTACATAAATTCGATATCGTCGGTAAATGATGATAACGTTTTTTACTTTTTGATGATCACTGAACGTTATCGACTCTTATCAAGTTCGTCGCTCGTTCCGGCATCCCCTTAAGCCCATTTTTTAGCTCCAATTGATTATTTATTTAATTATCTCATACATTACTTGCAGTTAAATAAGCTTCACAATTAATGTATCGTTTATCGATTTTAAGAGAATAAATATTAAATTCTCTCAAATAAAATATTGGAGTATAAATTGAATATAAAATAATTCTAGAATAAATCTTTGTTTAATAGTCAGTATAGAGAAGGGCTCAAGTAATTATCTTCAGGATTAAGGTAGGGCGTTAGTTTGTGCAGTTATATCTCGGAATCATCCATTAGTCCTTCAAGTTCGGCGGTATTAGCAAGGACGGTTAGTTCCAAATGTGGAACTGAAATTTCGATTAGAATATGCTCTATCTCCAAGCAACTGTTACAACTAGAAAAATAGCAACTTTGTAAACGAGTCTCCTGTCAATTTTCTCTATTCGTTTCCGTTCTAAATACGATCCTCGCCGGGTAAAATCATATTCTAGCCGCACGCGACCCGTAATTCACGTTGGCGAAAACGTAAAAACACCTTTAGATCTATCGAGCCGTTTTCTGATACGACCAATGGGGCTTTCCCGTGCTGTCTACGCTTCGATGGCTTTCGGGACTTTTTAGCCGCACCGCCAAAACTCTCGTCGTGCTTTTCTCGTCGATTCAGCCTCCCTCCGCCGTACCGCCGGAAAGGGTTGGAAAACTCGTGGTCAGAATTGGGGTTGCATCTCAGAGAGAGAGAGAGAGAGAGAGAGAGAGAGAGAGAGAGAGAGAGAGAGGGGGGG